>NC_134780.1:40213661-40221161 GCF_046742065.1 Oratosquilla oratoria
GAGCAAGGACGGGAGAACACGGTTACGATTGCTCATACGGGAAGTAACGATGT
This sequence comes from Oratosquilla oratoria, assembly GCF_046742065.1. Lineage (NCBI taxonomy): Eukaryota > Metazoa > Arthropoda > Malacostraca > Stomatopoda > Squillidae > Oratosquilla > Oratosquilla oratoria. Next base: position 40,213,715 of record NC_134780.1, read on the forward strand.
AGGTAGGGTGAGATCAGAGGAGCTTGTTCGGAATTACAAGGTCCTCCTTCAGGAGATGAAGGAACGTGGGAGCCGTCACGTAGTCTGTGGGATCCTCCCGAGGATCAACGCAGGCTCGTGTTGGAACAGTAGAGCCATAGGGATCAATGATAGGATATCGCAGTTGTGCACACAATTGGGATACCACTTTCTTGATCCTTGGTATCTCTTTTCTAGGCGCCATGACCTTTACGTTTCTGATGGGATCCACCTTACCCGCAGAGGCAAAGATGTTCTTACAAACCTCATTGTGGGAGTTTGTAATGAACTAGCTCCTTTTTTAGGGTAGAAGCCCAAAGGGATGGGGAAATAGAATGTGCTTGGGAAAACAGTGTAGAGTATAGCATTAATGTAGAACAATGTGTCAGTATAGGACAAAATATAATTTTAGGATATAATGTCGCTAGAGGACGAAATGTCACATTAGGATATAATGTCATAGGACAAAATGTCACAATGGGATGTAATGACAGCGGAGGACAAAAGATCACGATGGGAAGTAATGATAGTGGAGAACAAAATATCACGATAGGATGTAATGATAATGGAGGAGAAAATATCACGGTAGGATATAATGTCAGTGAAGGCCAAAATATAATTTTAGGAAGGGATACCGGACAGAATGTCAATGAAGGCCAAAATATCATGATAGGATGTAATGTCGCTAGAGGACGAAATGTCACATTAGGATGTAATGTCGCTAGAGGACGAAATGTCACATTAGGATGTAATGTCATAGGACAAAATGTCACAATGGGATGTAATGACAGTGGAGGACAAAAGATCACGATGGGAAATAATGAAAGTGGAGAACAAAATATCACGATAGGATTTAATGATAATGGAGGAGAAAATATCACGGTAGGATATAATGTCAGTGAAGGCCAAAATATAATTTTAGGAAGGGATACCGGACAGAATGTCAATGAAGGCCAAAATATCAAGATAGGATGTAATGACAGTGGAAGACAAAAGATCACGATGGGATGTAATTATAGTGGAGAAAAAAATATCACGGTAGGATATAATGTCACTGGAGGACAAAATATAATTTTAGAAAGGGATGCCGGACATAATGTCACTGAACAATGGGAGGCCGTCGTGAATCACGGTGACGTAGGGGGACAAAATGTACTAAAGAGATCGGATGACCGTGATCGACCAGATGTCCGGGATGGGGGAAATGTTCATTTTGATAGGAGAAATGTTAATGAGGCATTGAATGTCAATAAAGGACCAAATGATAATAATATAGAGCAAGGTATAAATAAAAAACAAAATGATAATATAAGACATGATATTCAAACTCAAAATGTGTCAAAAAGAAATAATCACGAGTTTCTTAAAACGATGTACTTTAATGCTCGTAGTATTAGGAACAAATTTCAAGAAATACAGGCGTATGTCAAAAGCGAAAATCTTGATATGATAGGAATAACTGAGACATGGTTAAATGGTACAGAGTTCGAAGCTGAATTTAATATTGCGGGATTTAAACACTTTCATCAGGATAGAAACCACAAGAAAGGTGGGGGTGTTCTATTGTACGTTAAAAACAATGTTCATGCTTGTGTTTTAGAGAAAGTGAAACAGGATGCATATGATAGTTTGTGGGTTGAGTTAACCCAAACAAATGGACAAAAAATGAATATAGGTGTAATATATAGGCCAAAGACATTATCATTAGCAGACGACAAACTGCTATTTCAAGAACTGTCTAGTTTCTGCAACCGGGATTTATTGATAATGGGTGATTTCAATTTTACTGACATTGATTGGATGACCCTTGAACATGGCCATATAGGTAATCGCTTGATTGATTTTCTTGGTGACAATTACTTAATTCAGCATGTAAAAGAGCCCACAAGATATGGAAACTTACTCGATCTTTTGATCACTAGCCGCGAAAGCATGGTAAGTGATGTAGAAGTCGGTGAATCTGTTGCAAATAGCGATCACAACTTAGTCAGATTCAAACTCCTAAACAATTTTAGAATAGATACTTGTGCTTCTAAAATACCCGATATCAGTAAAGCTCAGTTCATAGGACTACGTCAGGAGCTTCAGCTTACAGATTGGGAGGTAAAATTAAACGAAAGGCCTGTAGATCAGATGTGGGAAATATTTCAAAATACGCTCACTAAGATGATTCAAACTTACATTCCTTTTAAGGACAGACGTCCCCCAAATCAGGCTCGCCCAAAGTGGCTCGACAAAGAAACTGAAAAAAGTATTGCTAAAAAGAGACAGGCTTATAAGAAATATAAGTGCTCGGGTGCATCTAATGACTATGAAACTTATGTATCAATACAGAGAGATTTAAAAAAGACAATAAGAAAAAGAAAACGACAATACGAAATGAACATCGCTGATAAATCCAAAGAGAATCCCAAAGAATTCTATAGTTACATTAGAGATAAAAAGGTTGTTAGGAATCACATTGGTCCACTATTATCTGCTGACGGTCAACTTGAATATTCAAATGAAGGAATGTGTAATATCTTAAACAATTATTTTAGCTCGGTATTCGTAAACGAAACACCTCAAAGTGAACTCCAAACTGAAACCTGTGAAAAGTCTAGGGTAAACTTACTCACTACGGTAAATATAACAAAAGAAAAAATTAAAAGGTGTATAGACAAACTCAAAGTTAATAAAACACCAGGGCCTGACGGTTGGCATCCAAGAATCTTAAAGGAAATGAAAAATGAGATTGTTGTTCCATTAGAAATTATTTTCAAGAAATCCATCATATCCGGAGATGGCCCAAGAGAATGGAAGCTAGCTAACGTTACTCCCATATTCAAAAAAGGTGACAAAAAGAAACCAAATAACTATAGGCCTATAAGTTTGACTTCAATCGTAGGAAAAATAATGGAAACTATCATCAGAGATGCTATCGAACATCATTTAGAAAGTAACCGTTTGATAAATGATAGCCAGCATGGTTTCAGACGGAAACGTTCTTGCGTGACTAACTTACTCGAATTCTACAACACAGTTATCTCGAATTATGACAAAAGAAACAATATAGATTTAATATATCTAGACTTTGCAAAAGCTTTTGATACCGTCCCCACAGAAATACTACTTACTAAACTAGCTTTGCATGGAATAAGTGGTAGCCTATTAGGTTGGACTAGTAACTGGTTGAATGGTCGAAAACAGAGAGTTGTTTTAAGTGGAAAAACTTCTGGATGGAAAAGTGTTGCAAGTGGAGTTCCTCAGGGTTCCGTTCTTGGGCCACTTCTATTCATAGTATATATAAATGATATAGACCATGGACTAAAATCTACTGTTTCCAAATTTGCTGATGATACAAAACTGTGCGGAGTGGCAAATGATCACTCAAACCAATTAGATATTCAAGAAGAATTAGATCAATTACAGCAATGGTCTGAAAAGTGGCTAATGAAATTTAACACAAGTAAATGCAAGGTAATGCACATAGGTAAAAATAACAGTAAGTACGATTACAAGTTATTTGGAAATTCGTTAACAAAAGTGGATAGTGAAAAAGATCTCGGCGTAATTATCAGTAATGACCTCAAATCATCTAAGCAGTGTATTTCAGCCTCTGAGAAAGCAAATAAGATTCTGGGACTGATTGCGCGATCTTTTGATTTCAAAAGTCCATCACTCATTAACAAGATATATAAATCGTTAGTTCGTCCACATTTGGAATATGCTGTTTCCGTATGGTCACCGAATCTCATTAAAGACATTGACAGACTGGAAAAAGTACAACGGCGAGCCACAAAACTGATTCCAAATATCAAAAATAAATCATACGAAAATCAACTAAAGCACATGAATCTGTTTTCCCTAAAAAAGCGTAGACTCAGAGGTGACTTGATACAGGTCTTTAAGATTTTAAAGGGAATTGACAACATCAAAAGTGACCAAATTTTCACATTGAATGAAAATCAGACAAGAAACAATGGTCTCAAACTGTCCGGAAATAGATTCAATTTGGAAGTAGGTAGAAACAACTTTGCCAACCGTGTAGTTAATGAATGGAATAAACTTCCTGCACAGGTAGTGCAATGTAGTTCAGTTCGAAGCTTTAAGAATCATTTAGATAAACACTTAAGTAAGATGCTGTAATGATTATAATTTATCTTATATTATTTGTTTTTGTTTTGTTATCATTTGTCTGTCTGATGTTTATTTATCATTAGTTATATGTCAATTTATCATTTACTATTTACCTGTTTGTTTATTATTTCAACTATACCTATGCATTTATTTATGTATTTTATTTGTTATTTACATTATTATAATTTTTATTTATTATTTTATTATTAATATGATTTTTTTTTTCATCCGACCTAGATATGGATCAAAAGGTCTCCTGTCGGCATGCTCCGCCTTTTGTAATTATTTTTGTAATCATCCGAATAAGAGCTCATACATCCTACGCTTCGGTCTATGGATAATGTATGTATACATGTGCGTGTGTTCGTGCGCACGCGTGTGAGTTTATTTACCTAATTGTAGTATAAAAGAAAGGAGCAACGCTCGCTGGATCCCGTCTCCTATTCTCTATTTTTTATCCTACCTAGCCTCAAATTCATGTACAGTTCCAATTTAATCTATATCCTCGTGTATTGCTTGAGTTTAGGCTATATATTTTCTAAGCGATTCCAGGTATTTATGGATCTATATGGAAAAATGTCTTTCTTATGTTGTCTTCCTTAATTTGCTCCCACGACCTCTTAAAACTCTACCATTTTTTAATCAGGAGATCTCTTCTTTCAATGCAATCTGTCCCTTTTAGTGACCTAAACTCTGTAATCATGTCACCTCTTTCTCTGCAAAATTTCAAAGTTGGTAGATCCAGTGCTTTTAGTCTTTCTTTATATGGTTTATCTGCCAGGCTTGGGACCAGTTTGGTTGCAGCCTTTTGTATTCTCTCAATCTTGCTTATATCCTTTACTCTGTGTTGGGACCATATTACCGACACATATTCCAGTCTTGGACGTATCAAGGTTTCAACTTTTTTTTCATCCTTTCATCCATATAGTGAAACGCCACTTTAATCCTCTGCAGTAGTCAGTGTGTCTCTCCCACAAGCCTGCTGTCAGGTGACAGATTGTATTTTATCAAGACTCCCAAATCTTTCTCCTCTTTTGCTTTTGCAATGGGTTGACTTCCTAAGGAACAGTTTAAGGATAGTATTTTACTATTATTACCCATTTCCAGCACTTTGCATTTTCTTTGTATTGAACTTAATTTTCCATTCTTGGTTCCATGCTAAAATGATGTCTAGATCTTTTTGCAATATTCTACCGCCCTCCTTATTTTTCACTCTTCTCATGATTTTTGCATCATCTGCGAACATGTTGGCATAGATTGTTGTTCCTTCCATCATGTCATTGAAATAGACAAGAAAAATTATTGGTGCAAACACTGAACCTTGTGGAACTCCGCTCATTACTGCTCTCCATCTTGACATCTTATCCTTTACTATTGTCCTCATGTATCTTTTCTTCAAAAAAAATCTTTTATCCACTCTAGTAGTTTGCCTCTTGATCCTCCAACGTGATCCAATTTCCACATAAGTCGACTGTGAAGTACTTTATCAAATGTATTCTCTAAGTCGAGATACACACAGTCCACCCACCCCTCTTTCTTGTAGTGCATCACTCTCGAGTAAAATCTTAAAAGGTTCGATACACACGACCTTCCATATCTAAAGCAAAATTGTCTGTTAGAATGTTCATCTTTTCAAGATATTTGAGCCATCGATATTTCACAATCTTTTCACATAATTTCACTATTGTGCTGGTTAGTGATACTTGCCTATGATTAAGTGGTGTCTCCTTATTTCCACCGTTTTGAATTGTCACCACATTTGCCCTTTTCCAATCAAGTGGCACAAGGCCTTTTTTTCAAGGAGCATGTAATAAGACTAGATTTTGTTCACTAGCTGTTCCCTACGTTCTTTCTGTATCCAGTTTGAGATCCCGTCAGGTCCTGAAGTTTTTGTCACATCCAAAGGTCCCAAGAGATTGACCACTTCCCTCACTTCTACATCTATATCTTCTGTACATATATATATATATACATATATATATATATATATGTATGTATATATATATATATATGTATGTATGTATGTATATATATATATATATATATATATATATATATATATATATATATATATAAATATATATATTTGCTCCCCTCACTTTCCTCCAAAAAAGTGTTCTCTTTTATGAAGGCGGATTGGAAACTTTAATTTATTATTTCTACCTTGGCTGAGGGTGCTTAAAAACCTCACCATCCACTATTAACTTGGTGATTACTTCCCTGTGCCTCTGTTTACCATTTATAAACCTGTAAAACAGTTTGGGTACATCTTAGCATTTATCTACTACACTTTTTCAAATTTCCTCTCTTCCTCCCTGCTAATTATTGAATAGTCATTCTTAGCTTGTTTGTAAGCTTTTCTCTTTTATTCTTCTCTTCCTCCATTTTCCCCAAACGTCCCTGTCTCACACTTTTTGTCAAACCAGTCCTATTTCTGCTTCTTCCTCCCACTAGTCTTTGGTACATATTTGAGCACTCTCTAGTTGTAAATGTCAAAAAATATTTCCCATTTCCTACTTATTCCCGTGGTACTGATGAATTCCTCCCAGATTGCTTCTTTAAAGAATTTTTTCAATCCTAAACAATTTGCTTTCCTAAAATTGAGTCTCCCTTGCCTGTGATTCATTCTTTGGCTCTATTTCCTAATCCTCTAGCTGAAATTCAATTGTTACATAGTCATTCTTTTCTATGGGGCAAAGGAAGTTCAATGAGCTGATGATGGCTGGTTCTTTGGTTAGTAATAATCTAATCTTGTGGGAATGTTATCTACTATTCGGGTCACTTCCTTTAGCAACTGGGTCATTGTGTTCTCCATTGCTATACTTAACAGGGTATTTACCCAGGAATCTCCTTTGCTGTTTGCTTCCCATTCCTCCCAGTTGACCACACTCCAATTAAAATCTCCACTAAGGACATTATTGTTACTTTGTTCAATATTTTTCTTTAGGAAAAGAGCTGTATCCAATAACATTTCTTGATATTCAGCTTTATTCTAAGTTATTGTCTTCGGGAGGATATGTGCCACTATGAAGTCTCTTTTATTCTGCCCTTTAGTACTAATCTGTAAGTGAATTGCTTCAGCCTTGCTTTCACTCAGATTTGCTTCCTCCACCTTTATGTCACTTCTCCACCCAATTTATTTTCTGTCTCTTCTCGAGATGTATCTATTGTTCCCCAACTATAGGTCAATCTTTTGAGGGGAGTTTTGTCTTTACTAGATATAAAATATAAGGCTCGTTTATTCTTAAGTATTTATTTGTCTCCAACCTAGCATATAGTAAACCACCAACATTAGCATTTGGTACTTTAT
>NC_134780.1:40226161-40238661 GCF_046742065.1 Oratosquilla oratoria
TGAAGTGCGCTTAACGAATCTGTGAATATGACGAATTTACTATGTGTGTCAGATTGAGCATTTTCTATGGCTTGGTATATACCGAAGAGTTCGGCGATATATATGCTCGTATGGTCCGGCAATCTGAACATCATCCGGGTTTTAGTGCTGTATAAGGAGATTCCATTTTTTTTTATCGATTGCAAGTATTTACAAAAGAAAACCTGCGCGGGTCACAACCCGCTACTTCCTAAGAAGTCTGAAGGACTTTTACAATATATTACAATACTAAAGGTTAATATGCTGGCAGCCATCTCTTCGGTACTCTTCTGTCTCCCGGTCTGATCACTTCTTGCGCCCTGGAGAGGCGCATTCCTGTGGCAAACTTCTCATAGTTGGAAGTCCTCTTGTACCACAGGGCTGACGGCCTCATGGGCGTCATCAACTTATGCTTCTCTATCTCTCGCCGGGTCAGTGTTCTTGTGGCGATGGTCAAGATCTCTGCCCGACTCGGGAGCACACCAATACCGCCGTCCATATGGTGATTGGCCGCTGCCTTCCTTGCCTCACTGTCTGCCTCTTCGTTCCCCGGCAGGCCGATGTGTCCGGGAATCCAGTTAAGGACGACTATCCGTCCTTGCTCATGGAGGGACCTTATCTGAAACAGCAAAGATGTCATTAGTTGCACATAGTCTTGATATACGTCATTATGGATACTTTGTATCAATGACAGACTATCAGTATGTATTACAACATGGCTTTGGTGGGTGTTGAGGGCGTGGGTCAGCGCCAGCCCCACTGCAATTCCCTCCGCTTGCATAGAGCAGCGAGTGCCCAACACCCTTACTCCCTGTCGTGTGTCTTGTGTGACAAACGCCGCACTCGCCGTCCTACGCTCAGCATCTACTGATCCGTCGGTGTAATACACCACGGAGTTTTCAGGTGTGACGGCCCTCATAGTCTCCACAGCTTTCGCCCGCAGTTGCGGTAGTGGTGCACTACGCCTCATCGCCATTATGGAGATCTTGGCTGGTAGACTCTCCCAGGGCGGAGGTTGCACATATCCATCCACCGGTACATCCCTCCTTTTTAGTAGGATGAGGTCCTGCAGGTGTAAATCCCTGATGCGTCACGCGAGTTTCGCCGACCATCTGTTCATCGGGAAGACCTCAGGGTCCTGCTGCAGGGCCGCGTTTATTCTTCGCTGTAGGAAGGAGTTCTGCTGCTTTTGGATGACTCTGGTAGTGAAGGCGGCCAGACGTTGTGAGATCCTGGCACTGACCGGCAGTATTCCCGTCTCTTGTTGCATGTTGGCAACCAGGGTCCAGGGTGGTGCACCAAGTATGACGCGCAGGGCCCTGTTTTGTACTGCGTCTATCTTGGATATCTGGCTCTCAGGGAGGCCAGCAAGGGCAACGCTGGCATAGTCTAGCAGTGGTCTTATCGCGCTTACGTAGAAGGTCCTGAGAACCTTACTAGTGGCCCCGGCTTCCCTGGTTGCCAAAGACCTCATGACATTTATCCGGGCAAGGGCCCTTTCCCGGAGGTAGGCCACCTCTGTCTTAAATGACACCCCGGAGTCTATCCATACGCCAAGGTACATGTGCGCTTTTACCCACTCTACAAAGGATTACAAAGGCGGAGCATGCCGACAGGAGACCTTTTGATCCATATCTAGGTCGGATGCAAAAAAAAATCATATTAATAATAAAATAATAAACAAAAACTATGATAATGTAAATAACAAATAAAACACACAAATAAATGCACAGGTACAGTCAAATAACAAACAAACAGGCAAATAGCAAACAATAATAAATTGACATATAACTAATAATAAATAAAAATCAGACAGACAAATGATAACAAAACAAAAACAAATAATATAAGATAAATTATAATCATTACAGCATCTTACTTAGGTATTTATCTAAATGATTCTTAAAGCTTCGAACTGAACTACATTGCACTACCTGTGCAGGAAGTTTATTCCATTCATTAACTACACGGTTGGCAAAGTTGTTTCTACCTACTTCCAAATTGAATCTATTTCCGGATAGTTTAAGACCATTGTTTCTTGTCTGATTCTCATTCAATGTAAAAATTTGGTCACTTTTGATGTTGTCAATTCCCTTTAGAATTTTAAAGACCTGTATCAAGTCACCTCTGAGTCTACGCCTTTTTAGGGAAAACAGATTCATGTGCTTTAGTCGATTTTCGTATGATTTATTTTTGATATTTGGAATCAGTTTTGTGGCTCGCCGTTGTACTCTTTCCAGTCTGTCAATGTCTTTAATGAGATTCGGTGACCATACGGAAACAGCATATTCCAAATGTGGACGAACTAACGATTTATATAGCTTGTTAATGAGTGATGGACTTTTGAAATCAAAAGATCGCGCAATGAGTCCTAGAATCTTATTTGCTTTCTCAGAGGCTGAAATACACTGCTTGGATGATTTGAGGTCGTTACTGATAATTACGCCGAGATCTTTTTCACTATCCACTTTTGTTAACGAATTTCCAAATAACTTGTAATCGTACTTACTGTTATTTTTACCTATGTGCATTACCTTGCATTTACTTGTGTTAAATTTCATTAGCCACTTTTCAGACCATTGCTGTAATTGATCTAATTCTTCTTGAATATCTAATTGGTTTGAGTGATCATTTGCCACTCCGCACAGTTTTGTATCATCAGCAAATTTGGAAACAGTAGATTTTAGTCCATGGTCTATATCATTTATATATACTATGAATAGAAGTGGCCCAAGAACGGAACCCTGAGGAACTCCACTTGCAACACTTTTCCATCCAGAAGTTTTTCCACTTAAAACAACTCTCTGTTTTCGATCATTCAACCAATTACTAGTCCAACCTAATAGGCTACCACTTATTCCATGCAAAGCTAGTTTAGTAAGTAGTCTTTCGTGTGGGACGGTATCAAAAGCTTTTGCAAAGTCTAGATATACTAAATCTATATTGTTTCTTTTGTCATAATTCGAGATAACTGTGTTGTAGAATTCGAGTAAATTAGTCACGCAAGAACGTTTCCGTCTGAAATCATGCTGGCTATCATTTATCAAACGGTTACTTTCTAAATGATGTTCGATAGCATCTCTGATGATAGTTTCCATTATTTTTCCTACGATTGAAGTCAAACTTATAGGCCTATAGTTATTTGGTTTATTTTTGTCACCTTTTTTGAATATGGGAGTAACGTTAGCTAGCTTCCATTCTCTTGGGACATCTCCGGATATGATGGATTTCTTGAAAATAATTTCTAATGGAACAACAATCTCATTTTTCATTTCTTTTAAGATTCTTGGATGCCAACCGTCAGGCCCTGGTGTTTTATTAACTTTGAGTTTTTCTATACACCTTTTAATTTTTTCTTTTGTTATATTTACCCTAGGTTTTTCACAGGTTTCAGTTTGGAATTCACCTTCCAAACTGAAACCTGTGAAAAGTCTAGGGTAAACTTACTCGGTACGGTAAATATAACAAAAGAAAAAATTAAAAGGTGTATAGACAAACTCAAAGTTAATAAAACACCAGGGCCTGACGGAGTAGCCTGTTTGCCAAGGGCCTTTTGCCGCCAATACATATGGCCTTGGTCTTTGGTGGCGATATCTTAAGGCCAAGCACATTGCACTTCTCTGATATGTCATCAAGGGCTTTTTGTGCTTTCCTAAACTTGGCTCCTCTCCCCGTCACCACTAGGGCGACATCGTCTTCATAGGATATCAGATGACATCCTGTAGGTAGTGGGGTGGCAAGCAGTTCTGCCATTAGCACATTGAACAGGGTGGGGCTTATCACCCCACCCTGTGGTGTACCGTTCTCCAAGGGGTGGTAGCTGGTGACTGCTCCCTGCAGCCGAACCCTGGTTCTTCTGTTAGACAGGTAGTCCGCTATCCACTGCAGGAGTCTCCCCCGAGTCCCCCTGGCGGCAAGACCGTCCAGGATGGCATCGGGGCTGGCCAGTTCAAATGCCTTTTCGAGGTCAAAGAAGACGACCATCGCGTGACCTCGCTCCACGTGACTCAACAGCGTGGCAATGCAATGAGCTGTCCCTATCCCCCTGGCAAAACCATTGAGATTCTCCGGGGGTGGTCCTAGTTTCCACTGTAGTCTTCGTAGGACCATCCTTTCCATGGTCTTCCCCAGGCAGCTCGTCAAGGAGATGGGCCGATACTTCCCAGGCTCCTTAGGCTTGGGGATAGGGACGATGTCGGCTTGTTTCCAGTTGTGTGGAATTCTCCCCGACAGCCAGCTGGTATTCACCAGTTGGAGGAGCGCTTTCTCTCCGGCATCACCCAGATGGGTGATCATGGAGTAGGTCACTCGGTCGCTACCGGGAGCCGTGTCAGTGGATGCCCTGTAGGTGGACTGTAGTTCTTGCAGGGTGAATGGCGCGTCTGTGTTTTCTGGGGACTGCATGGCGGCTTGTATCCTGGCTCTTCTTGTTTCAAAGAGCCGAGCTTGAGATCTCTGCAGCTCAACGGGTAGCGTGGCAGTGTGTGTACGTCTGGCGAATTCCAATGCCAGATCTTCTGCCTTGAGGTGTGGTGTTTGGAGTGCTTGTCGGGGAGGGACACGCCTTGTGGCTGTGTGTATTTTCCCCCACAGCTCCCTTAGAGTGGTGTGTGCGCTGAAGCTGCTGCACCACTCTAGCCACTTGTCGCTACGTACGCGTCGAGCTACCTCTCTTGCCTCCTCCACGGCAGTCCAGAGGTTAGCCAGGTTAGCAGGGTTGCGATGTCTACGCAGGGTCTTCCGCATGGTGTTTACCCTGTGGTTGGCTCTTTTTATGTCCTGGTTATAATACCAACCATCGCGGTGATTCCTCCTGCTTGCTGCTACATGTATGGCGGAGGTTAAAAAGGCCTCCATCCCATCCAGGTCGCCGATGGATGGGGTTCCAGTGGACACCTGCGCAGTTACCTTCTCGCTAAAGAGCTTCCAATTGGCTCTGCTCACATTCCATGATTCCACTGTAGGGGCCAGTGGGGGTGGTGAGGCCACGGTGAGCATCATATCAATGCCAAAGTGATCGCTCGTGACCGTATCGTTAACCCCCCACGACATGCGATGCAGCAGGGAGGAGGAGACGAGAGAGAGATCAAGCCTACTATGCTGGACGTGTGTGTGTGACCCGTCGTTCAAGAGGGCCACACCAGGGGTGGTGCTGAGGACTTCCTCGATATGGCGTCCAGTCGAGTTAGCGGTTGTCACCGAGTGAAGTATGGGGTGATGGGCATTGAAATCTCCTGCGACAATATACTTCTCCTTCTCCGCAACGGTGCAGAGCTCCCCCAAGTCTAAGTGACCGTGGGTAGGCGACCTGTATATGTTATATACGTGCACGGTCTCCTGGGGGAAGAGAAGCTGAACCGCAAGCACCTCAGCATCCTCCCCGCAATCTATTGGTGGGTCAACTCTCGAACACGGGATGGATGCGTGGACAAGTGTCATGCATCCTCTTGTTGTTGCTGTTTGGGGTAGCACGAATGCGTGGTACCCGGACACCCTGACCTCCTCGTCTGCCAACAGGGTCTCTTGCAGGAGGATGACGTGCTTTTCCTCCTGCTTTATGAGCGCCTGTAGCAAGGATTGCTTTCCCCTGTACCCGAGGATGTTCCATTGCAGAAAGCGAATGGTCTGGGTGTATGAGTGTATCTTGGCTGTATTATCCATGCTGTATTGTGCACTCCTCCTCGGATTCAGCTGAAGATGGGCTAGAGGGTGGAGACGATCCCTCGCAACTGCAGTCGGTTTCAGTGCCTTCCTCTGAGTTTTCCACAGCAGGCTGGTCAGGGAAGCCAACTGTGAAGGTTTTACCTCCCTGCATGGAGAGGTCAATTTCCCTCTTTATACGTCTGGAGATTCCATGAAGATCAGCAACCTTTATACCCGGTAATGTGGGTTAGATGAGATGAGGGTGGATGGTGATTGGCTGGGTTGCTGCGGGTTAGATACGGTCTGTTTTCCCATTGGCTGAGAGGTGCGTGACGTCATCAGTTTGCGCCCCAGCACCGTAGTGGGCGGACCTCCTAACGCTGGGTAAAGCTTGCAGGTCATGGGCTTGTATATTAAACTTTGGGGAAAGATCTTTTATGTAAAGGGCCTCCAGGATAGGTAATCTTCTAGGGTCTTGGAATGGCTAAAATTTCTGTGTTGTTGACCGGATTTCCCTTCGTAAGATGGTGTGGTGAGTATCTTTGGAGTGATTCTTAGGTGCACCTGATGTCAGATGGTATGACAGTCTACGCGACAGCTTCATGGTGGTCATACCAATATAGGAAGAAGGTTGGGTTGCGCAGTCCCCAAGGTTACACGTATACCTATATATGGCATGAGATCTCTGAAGTTTATCGTTGATGGGCTTGTTGTTGTTCTTGATGAGTAGGCTTGATGTCTTCTTATTTTGGTAATATATGGTAAAAACAATTTTGGTGTCTGCGGAAGTCGGTTTGATGTTCCTTCTGATGATTTGCTTCATAATTCTCTCATCTTCCTTGTATGCCGTGGAGAAGAATGATTTATAAAATATATTAATGATCTTTTTTGGTGTTTGGTTATCTTCCGAGAGGTTCTTTTTTAGGTACCACATGTCCATTATTTTCTTAGTTATTCTTTCAATGTCTTTGTTGGCAAATCCGTTGTTGATGAGGACTTGCGTGGCCCTTTCCAACTCTTTGTCACAACAAGCTTGCCATTTCATTCAATGAAATATGCTTGAGAAAGAATCTCCTGCCCATTTATATATATATGGTGTTTTCGAGTTACAACAGTTTCTTTCCTACGCCACGTTGTAAACCAAATTTGCGGCATAGGTCGGACTCAACCTATGTAAGCACCTTTCATGGTGATCAGTTTCCGTTTCTTTGATACACTGCCACCAGAAGAGTCTGCTTTACTTTTGGGAGCCATAATGAGGAGCAAAACTTTAAAGAAGAAAGAGAAGAAGAAGAAGAAGAAGAAGAAGAAGAAGAAGAAGAAGAAGAAAAAGAAGGAGAAGAAGAAGAAGAAGAAGAAGAAGAAGAAGAAGAAGAAGAAGAAGAAGAAGAAGAAGAAGAAGAAGAAGAAGAAGAAGAAGAAGAAGAAGAAATGTAACATAAACGAGAAAGTGAATGATAACTGAATTAGTAATCAAAAATGACTTTTCCTTCCTTGGTCTATCTTCGCATAACGACGTATTCCTCCGTCGCGTTCACCAATTGTTTTTCTTTGTATTATACAAAATGAGTAGAAAAAATCAGTTAAAGGTGGATGTACTATACAGGAGCAAGCAGTGCCACTGTCGAAACCACAAAACGGCAGAAGTCGAGACCGTCGTAAACCGAGGATTCACTAATATATGTAAGCACAAGCTAGAATATACAAACTTTATGTTTTTTCTCTTCAGAGTACGAATTGCATATTCATTGTGTCCTTCTCCAAAGGAAAAAAAATCCCAGTTATTTCCTTACCTGATCAGTTTCCAGTACAGTACTATGTATGACAAATTGGAGAGGAGGAGTCAGGAGCACACGAGCGTCGCTCCTTTCCAGTACACTACAATTAAATAATTAGCTTTTGCTCTGTCCACCCAAAGGCTGCCTATGTCTCCACTTGGTCGTCGTGTCCCGTCGCCAGGGGCGAGTGAGTGCGGCGCCATCGTCACTCAAACTAAGGTGGCCCTTGGGCAGCGGGAGAGGAGCAGGCAAACCTGGAGGAGAAGGAGGAGGAGGAGAAGGAGGAGGAGAAGGTCACCAGTGCCCCTGCCACGAGGACATCGAGCTGGTGACGATGACCTGCCGGAAGATGCCCTTCTGCCCCCAATGCGTGGCCGGCGGATGGCTCATGAACGAAAATCCGAACCTACCCACAAAGCGAGTCCACGTGAGTATACAATACAGTATAATGCAATACAATACAATAAAGTACAACACAAATACATATACACATCCTGGTAATAACACTAAAAGCATTCAAATACATACTTGCTTTGTGGATCCCAAGGATAGAATATGTAACAGTAGAAGTGTTGTCCACTCCAGTTTGAGGTGATAATACCGTGGTTTTTATCACATGTCATTCACAGAAAATCAAGTGAGAAATGTAATAGTATATTATAGTCTAATAGTAAGCTATATAGTAGGAGAACCCTAAGAATATAATGTCGAGTTTTACATGAAGTATATAAATATTCGTTGTTTTTATCTACAAATAGGAATCTACTTTTACGCGAGTTTGGCTATAACGCGAATTTAATACGGTAATCAATTTGACCTTAACCCATTCCGCAAGATGCCATCGTTTACTGGCTCTATTGTGGCTAATGTAAAGTATTTTATTCAGTAAAGGGTGTGTCACTCTACTGAAAGGATGAGGACGGATAATTAGCATTGTGAGACAATTTTCGTATTTCATTTTGGTGAACAAAATTATACCATTCAGCCGAGGGAGAATTGCCGCAGTATAGGGATTAAGTGAAAACTTTTAGTATGAGTCAATTATTCTTATTCTTAATCATTTATATATATATATATATATATATATATATATATATATATATATATATATTCAAATAACTCCATCAACAAAGCAAACATGGATTTTGTTTCCGCTGATGCAGACTTGCTTGAACTTGGTCTTGATTGATGGAATGGTCCACACTTTCAGTTGAAATAAAATCTGATATTTATCTAGTAAAATCTAGCTCGAGTTAAATATAGTAATCAATTATGTCACCACATTCAAAAACTAACCTAACTCAAGGTCATTCTACGACTTTACACCAATATGATAATAAAGAGATAACAGTATTTCTGAGACGGTTAACATTAAAAAGAACATAAGATGAGATTATCATAAACGTACCATGTGTGAAGTCTATACTGTATCAATCACGCCCTTCTGTTCACTACTTCCACCCCTCTTCCTTTCCTCCCTTCATCCCCTCCCTCTTCCCCTTCCCCTCCCCTTCGCCAGGCGGTCCTGTCCTCCACGGGACGGCTGTCCGACCCTCCACTCTTTCTGTCGGGGCATCGGATGAAGGCGCGGCCGAGGCTGCTGGAGGCCAGGGACCTCCCCCAGCAGCACAACGACACCTCCCTGCGCGGCACTAACACAGACTACGACACGTTCACGCTGGGTGGAGTCTACATCGGTTCACTCAATACGCACCAGAAGGTGAGGGTCAGCATGGTGAACACGGTTGTACTTGTCAACAAAGAGGAATGTGTATATAGTTTCTGAGATATGCTCTTCCCCTCCCCCCCTCTCTCTCTCTCTCTCTCTCACTAACGACGTGGTTCCCTGGTCTTCAGTCCCACGAACAGGTGTACCGTGGCCTCAACGTGAAGAGCCAAGCGACCCAGACTGGGGACGGAGTGACCAGTGCCGCCGTTCTCGAGTGGGCCGCCACCACCATGTCCTTATACTCCCGCGCCTCGACCATCTCCCTGGCTAGCAAGGCGGTGCAGTGCTCCCAGTCCTCCCGAACTGTGTCGCCCCAGTCTTCGGTAGACACCGGGAACCAGGTCGGCAAGGAGGAGCTTTGGATCGGCGATCTGATCGGCATGGAAACCACCGGGGACCCCTGGTTGCGCTTCGTGAATCGCACGCGGACCGAAGCCAAGAAATCCTTCCTCGTTCTAGTTATAGCCACAGTGCACCTTTTGCTCTGGATGCCTCCGCACGTCGCTGCCGTCGTCCTCCAGTTCACGGGCGCTGATTCGGAATGGTCCTGGCGGGTTTTGATAGTAACACTCTGCGTCAGTTGCCTCGGGTGGGCGCTGGTTTCTGCCACCGTTGTCATCACGGTTTTCTCGACGCGTCGGGGTATAGCGAGAGGCTGCTGCCAGGAATCGGGGTAAAACAGATGAGTATCTACAACAGGGAGAAAGGAAGGAAGGGCCATAATTGCATTAGGAAGTACGATGGGATGCTAAGTATGTATATATATATTCTGACAGGTTGACGTAAGTAGAGTAGGAAACACAGGAGTCTTAGTCTGAGTTTATTCCTGACTAGTTTCGCATACCTTCGAAACTAGTCAGGAATAAATTCAGACTAAGACTCCTGTGTTCCCTACTCCACTTACGTCATACATGTATATATATATATATGAGTGGAAAGGGGTGGTGAGGTAATGGCAAAAAAAAAAAAAAAAAAATATAGGAGTTTTATTACTAATGTTTCGTCCTTAAAGGACTTCCTCAGAGTATACACTAAGAAAATATTTACAGCTTATATACTTCACTTTACTTACCCCGTTCCTCCCTTATCTATGCCCTTCCTTTGCTCCGCTTCACCTCGAACAAAGTCGCTAGTCAACTTTGATAATTTAATAAATCCTTCTCTATGATTATTGCAAGGTTTTGAAGCGATGTACACTGCTTCGATTATTTATCTTTCTTGTTTTCTTAGCCCTTTGTGGAGTACCTCTGTATTTTCTCAGTCGGGAAGGTGGCCAAAATTGTCTATATGTACCACTAGAGAATTTGATGTCCGGTGGACTTTTACGTCATTCTTGTGTTCATATAGCCGTTTTTTTTTTATTATTATTACTCAGCCAGTTTCCCTAAAATAACTGACGGGACAGCTTTTACAAGGAATTCTATAAACCAGGCTCTCCTCAGCACCCATATGGTACTCATTTTTGTTTTTGTTTTTAATAATGTTATATATTCAGGTTCCTGTGCCATATGCAATTCTTAACCCTGCCTTGGTGAGCAACTGTCCTATTTCATCTGCGTATTTGGAATTGGGGACGGACAAAAAACCCCGGCTGTCTCCTTTGTTCTCAGATATTCGGCTTTCTCTGATTCTTTTTGCTAATCTTAAAGCTTTTTGTTTTAGTTTATGTAAGAGTCCTTATGGGTAACACAGTTTCCTAAATATGTTAAAAATGTATTCAATTTCTCCTTGGAGAAAATCCTCACTGCACATCCGGTATGTTCTCAAAAAGAAACCTATCACTACCCCGCTTTTTATTCTTGGGTGGTGAGCAGAGTAGTAATGGATAACGTCGTTTTTATTTGTGTTTTTTTCTGTGTACTGAGAAAGCAGTCGTATTCCCTTTCCTCCATATTACCGTGTCTAGGAAGGCTAATTTGTCATTCTCCTCTTGATCCATAGTGAATTGTATGTCCTTATCTATCCCATTGAGCATGTTTAATTTATCCCTGAAATCCGTGTCCCTGGGGGTGATAGTAAGTACATCATCCACGTACCGCAACCATGTTGTATCTTGGCCCAT
The DNA here is from genome assembly GCF_046742065.1 of Oratosquilla oratoria. Lineage (NCBI taxonomy): Eukaryota > Metazoa > Arthropoda > Malacostraca > Stomatopoda > Squillidae > Oratosquilla > Oratosquilla oratoria. Next base: position 40,237,392 of record NC_134780.1, read on the forward strand.
TATTGTGGTAAAATGGTCCCTTTCTAGAACTTCCATGTAAGGCCGCTTCGTTTAAAAGGTAATCCCCCTCTCCGTCCCCTATGAAGAAAAAGAGAGGACAAGGAGAAATATTTCACTGGACCTGCAAAACAGAATATAGAAAATTTTGCTTCTATTTGTACCTCGATACCAGTATTTGGACTTACGCTTATTTTGATGAACTAGATACTGAAGTATAATGGGTGGCTTATTCTGAATGCGGGGCAAAACTCCTACTGGAAGGGCTTTTTACCCCAAGTGTTAAAGAATGATAGTTTGTGTCCCGATCACAGATCTAAAGTACCTACCAATATTTTGGGGCAGCTTTATTTCCATTATTGTCAATTTTCGCAAATTTTCTGTAATAGGCGCCAGTCGACTTTAAGGCAAACATCACTCTTTCGGGATCAATTCAGAATATTTGAAAAGACCTATTATTGATTTTTTTCAATTATATATCTTTCAATGCACAATCACACTTCTATCGCGCGCGGCTTGAACTCCGTCTTTCATTTTTGTAATGACGTCACATGGTTAATCCAAAGCAAGAAAACCATGTTTTGCAAGAATTGATATTGCATTAGATTGTGTAAAATACACAATATGAGATTCAATCACAGTGGTGTAAATGAGGCATACACGGGGTAAAAAACCCCATCCCTGATCTTACCAAGAATTGATAATGCATTAGATTTTGTAAAATACAAAATATAAAATTAAATCATAGTGGAGTAAATGAGATATACATGCGGTTAAAAGTCCATCCCTGGTCTTCTTACCAATAAATATAAGGGCATTTTATCTAAACATGATCTTAAAAAAAAAAAAAAAAAAAAAAAAAAAAAAAATTGTCCCATTATGTAAAGAAGTTTAATAGAATTTAGTGGTACACATTTTTCATTTCTATCTTTCCTTTCCATTTTTCTATAGTTATTGTTCACACCATTAAAGTTAAACTCTACAAATATTCTTCTTCTAACAGAAATAATTAAACCAAAAGAATATTTACAAGAAACTAAACAAAAACAAGAATTGTCTTCCTGTATTCAATATGTATCATTGATTTTTGTTCTAGTAGTTTCTTGGAGTGTTGCTTGATGACGCCGACTATGTAGTCACATTACATAGTAAGGATGAATGGAAGGGAGAAATTGATGGGAAACCTTTTACCTTACTGAGATATATTAGTCCACTTCACCCTACTCCAAATATGTGCAACAAATGTAGATAAAAACAGCCAGATTTTCACCTG
>NC_134780.1:40243661-40353661 GCF_046742065.1 Oratosquilla oratoria
AGGATTCGAGGTTCCTTATGAGCCGATGTTTTTTAAGAGCTGGGGTTCCTTAAGAAACGGAGTTCCTTACGAGCCGGGGTTTCTTAGGAGCCGAGGTTTCTTAGGAGCCGGGGTTCCTTAAGAGACGGAGTTCCTCACGAGCCGGGGTTTCTTAGGAGCCCGGGTTCCTTAGGAGCCGGCGTTCCTTTGGAGGCAGGGTTTCTTAGGAGCCGGTGTTCCTTAGGAGCCGGGGTTCCTTAGGAGCCAGGATTCCTTAAGACCCGAGGCTCCTTAGGAGCCGGGGTTCTTTAGGAGCCGGGGTTCCATAGGAGCCGGGGCTCCTTAGGAGCGGGGGTTATTTAGGAGACGGGGTTGCTTAAAAGATGGGGTTCCTTAGAAGCCGGGGTTCCTTAGCATCCGGGGATCCTTACAAGCCGGGGTTCCTTGGGATCCAGGGTTCCTTAGGAGCTGGAATTTCTTAGAAGACGGTGTTTCTTAGGAGCCGGGGTTCCTTAGGATTCGGTGTTCCTTATGAGCCGAGGTTTCCTAGGAGCCGGGGTTCCTTAGGAGCCGGGGTTCCTTAGGAGCCGGTGTTTCTTAGGAGCCGGGGTTCCTTAGGATTCGGGGTTCCTTATGAGGCGAGGTTTCCTAGGAGCCGGGGATCCTTAGGAGACGTAGTTCCTTAGCAGCCGGTGTTTCTTAGGAGCCGGGGTTCCTTAGGAGCCGGAGTTCCTTAGGAGCCAGGGTTTATCAGGAGCTGGGTTTCCTTATAAGCATGGGTTCCTTAGAAGTTTGTGTTTCTTACTAGACGGGGTTCCTTAAAAGCCGTGGATTCTTAGGAGCCGGGGTTCCTTAGGAGAAAGGGTTTCTTAGGAGACGGGGTTTCTTAGGAGCCGAGGTTCCTTAGAAGCCGGGATTTCTTAGGAGTCGTGGTTCCTTAGGAGCTGAGGTTTCTTAGGAGCTGGGGTTCCTTAGGAGCCGGGAGGTTCTATAGGAGCCGGAGTTTCTTAGGAGCCGGGGTTCCTTAGGAACCGGAGTTCCTTAGGTGCGTGGGTTCCTTAGGAGCCTTGGTTACTTAGGAGCTGGGTTTCCTTAGGAACCCAGGTTCATTACGAGCCGGGGGTTTCATAGGAGACGGGGATCCGAAGGAACTGGGGTTCCTTAGGAGCCGGGGTTCCGTAGGAGCAGGGGTTCCCTTGTAGCCGGGGCTCCTTAGAAGCCGAAGTTTCTTAGGAGCTCGAGTTCCTTAGGATCCGAGGTTCCTTAGAATCCGGTGTTCTTTAGTAGCCGGGGTTTCTTAGGAGCCGTGGTTTCTTAGGAGCCGGGGTTCCTTAGGAGTCCAGGTTTCTTAGGAACTGGGGTTTTTTAGTAGTAAGGGTTCCTTAGGAGCCGGGGTTTCTTAGATCCTGGAGTTCCTTAACAGCCGGAGTTATTTAGGAGACGGGGTTTCTTAGGAGCCGAAGTTTCTTAGGAACCGAGGTTCCTTAGAAGCCGCTGTTTCTTAGGAGCCGGGGTTCCATAAAAGCCGGGGTTCCTTAGGAATCGGAGTTTCTTAGGAGCCGGGGTTTCTTAAGAGCCAAGGCTTCTTAGGAGCCGGGGTTCCTTAGGAGCTGGCGTTTCTTAGGATCCAGGGAATTTTAGGGGCCAGAGTTCCTTAGGAGCCGAGGTTCCTTAGGTTCCGGGGTTTCATAGTAGCCGGGGTTCCTTAGGAGCAGGGGTTCCTTAGGAGCCGGAGTTCCTTAGGAGCCGGGGATCCTTAGGAGCCGGGGATTCTTAGGAGCCAGGGTTTCATTAGAACCGGGATTCCTTAGGAGCCGGGATTCTTTAGGAGCGGGGGTTTCTATGGAGCCAGGGTTCCTTAGGAGCCGGGGTTCCTTAGGAGCCAGGGTTTCTTAGGAGCCGGGATCCACTAGAAACCGGGGTTCCTTAGGAGCCGGGGTTCCTTAGGAGCCGGGGTTCCTTAGGAGCCGGGGTTCCTTAGGAGCCGGGGTTCCTTAGGAGCCGGAGTTTCTTAGGAGCCGGGGTTTATTATTAGCCGGGGCTCCATAGGAGTCGAGGTTCCTTCGAAGCCGATGCTTTTTAGAAGCCGGGGTTCATTAGGATCAGGGGTTCCTTAGGAACCGGAGTTGCTTAGGAGCCGGGGTTCCTTCGGAACCGGAGTTCCGTAGGAGCCGGGATTCCTTAGAAGCCGGGGTTTCTTAGGAGCCGGGGTTTCTTAGGAGACGAGGTTCCTTAGGCGCCAGAGTTTTTTACTAGCAGGGGTTTCTTATGCACCAGGGTTCTTTATGAGCCGAGGTTCCTTAGGAGACGGGGTTCCATAGGAGCCGGGATTTCTTAGGAGCCGAGGTCCCTCAGGAGCCGGGGTTCCTTAGGAGCCGGGGTTCGGTAGTAGCAGAAGTTCCTTAGGAGCTGAGGTTCCTTAGGAGTCGAAGTTCCTCAGGAGCCGAGGTTCCGTTGTAGCCGGGGTTCCTCAGGAGACGGGATTTCTTAGGAGCCTGGGTTCCTTAGGAACCGAAGGTCTTTAGAAGCCGAGGATCCTTAGGAGCCGGAGTTCCTTCTGAGCCGGGGTTCCTTCTGAGCCGGGGTTCTTAATAGTCTGAGTTTCTTAGGAGCCGGGGTTCCTTAGAAGCCGGGGTTCGTTAGGAGTTGGAGTTCGTTAAGAACCGGGGTTCTTTAGGAGCCAGCCTTCCTTAAAAGCTGGGTTTTGTTAAGAACTAGGGTTTCTTAGGAGCCTGAGTTCCTTATGAGCCGTCATTTCTGAATAGTCTGTGTTCTATAGGAGTCGGGGTTTCTTAAGAGCCGGGGTACCTTAGGAGCCGTATTAATTTAGGGACCGGGGTTCCTTAGGAGTCGGGGTTTCTTAGGAGGCAGGATTCCTTAGAAGCCGGGGTTCCTCAGGAGACTTGTTTTTTTTTAGGAGCCGGGGTTTGTCATTAGCCGTGGTTTCTTAGGAGCCAGGATTCCCAAGGAGCCGGAGTTCCTCAGGAGCCGGGGTTTCTTAGGAGACAGAATTTTGTAGGAGCCCGGGGTTCCTTAGGAGTCGGGGTTCCATAGGAGCCGGGGTCTCTATGGAGCTGGTATTCCTTAGGCGCTGGGGTTCTTAGGAGCCGGGGTTCCATAGGATCCGGGGTTCCTTAGGAGCCGGTGTCCCTCAGGAGCCGGTGTTCATTAGGAGCCTGTATTACTTAATAGACGGGGTTCCTTAGGAGCTGCTGATTCTTTAGAGCCAGAGTCCTTAGGAGCCGGAGTTTCTTAGGAGCCGGGGTTCCTTAGAGTCTAGGATTTCATAGGAGCCGGGGTTCTTTAGAAGCCGGGGATTCCTTAGGAGCCGGGGTTTCTTAGGAGTCCGGGTTTCTTAGGAGCCGGTGTTACTTGGGAACCGGGGTTCCTTAGGAGCCGGAGTATCCTAGGAGCCGGTGTTCTTTTGAAGACAGGATACTTTAAGAGGCGGGGCTTATTAGGAGCCGGGGTTTTATAGAAGTAGGGGTTCCTTAGGAGCTGGGATTTCTTAGGAGCTGTGGTTCCTTAGTAGCCGAGATTCCTTAGAAGCCGGGGTTTCTTAGGAGCCGGGGTTTCTTAGGAGCGGAGATTCCATAAGAGCCAAGATTTCTAAGGAACCGGGGTTCCTTAGGCTTCGGGGTCCTTAGGAGCCGGGGTTCCACAGGATCCGAATTTCCTTAGGAGCCGGTGTTCATTAGGAGCCGGGGTTTCTGAAGAGATGGGGTTCCATAGGAGCCGAGTTTCCTTAGGAGGTGAGGTTCCTTAGGATCCAGGATTTCTTAGGAGCTGGGATTCTTTAGGAGCCGGGGATTCCTTAGGAGCCGGGGTTCTTAGGAGTCGGGGTTCCATACGAGCCAGGGGTTCTTAGGGGCCGGGGTTCCATAGGAGCTGGGGTTCCTTAGGAGCCAGGTTCCTTTTGGAGACGGGGTTCATTAGGAGCCGGGGTTCCATAGGAGCCGGGGTTCCATAGGAGCCGGGGCTTCATAGGAGCCGGGGTTCCATAGGAGCCGGGGTTCCATAAGAGCCGGGGTTCCTTTAGAGTCGGGGTTCTTTTAGAGTCGGGGTTCCCTAGGAGCTGGGGTTTCTTAGAAGACGGGGTTTCTTAGGAGATGGGGTTTCTTAAAAACATACATTCCTTAGCAGCCGGGGTTCCTTATGAGCCGGAGTTCCTTAGTAGCAGGGTTTTCCAAGGAGCCGGGGCTCCTTAGGTGCCGGGGTTTCGTAGGAGCCTGGGTTCCTTAGGAGCCGGGGTTTCTTAGCAGCCGGGGTTCCTTATGAGTCGGGGTTCTTTAGGTGCCGGGGTTTCTTAGGAGCAGGGTTTTTTAGGAGAAGGGGTTTCTTTGGAGCCGGAATTACTTAGGAGCCGGGTTTCTTAAGAGGCAAGGATTTTTTTGAAGCCGAGGTTCCTTTGGAGCTTGGGTTTCTTAGGAACCGGGGTTCTTAAGAGCTAGTGGTTTTTAGGAGCCAGGATTCCTTAGGAGCCGGGGTTTCGTAGGTGCTGGGGTTCTATGGGAACCGGGGTTTCTTAGTAGCATGGGTTTTTTAGTAGCCGAAGTTTATTAGGAGTCGGGGTTCTTTAGGATTCGGGGTTCTTTAGGATTCGGGGTTTCCTACGAACTGGGGTTCCCTATGAGCCGGGGTTCCTTAGGAGCCCGGGGTCCTTAAAAGCGGGGGTTTCTTAGGAGATAGGGTTTCTTAGGAGATGGGGTTCCATAGGAGACGGGATTCCTTAGAAGCCGGGTTTCCTTAGGAGCCGGGGTTCCTTAGGAGCCGGGTTTCCTTAGGAACCGGGGTTCCTTAGGAGCCGGAATTCGTTAGGAGCCGGGTTTCCTTAGGAGCCGGGGTTCCTTAGGAGCCGGGTTTCTTTTGGAGCCGGAGTTCCTAAAAAACCGGGGTTCCATAGGATCCAGGGTTTCTTAGGAGCCGAATTTCTTTAAGATCCGGGGTTCCATAGGATACTGGGTTCCTTAGGTGCCGAGGTTCCTCAGGAGGTGGGGTTCCTTAGGAGCTAGGGTTTTTTAGGAGTCGGGGTTCCTTAGGAGCCGGAGTTCCTTAGAAGCCCGGGACCTTAAAAGCCGGGGTTTCTTAGGAGCTGGGGTTTCTTTGGAGATAGGGTTCCCTAGCAGACCAGCTTCCTTGGGAGCCGGGTTTCCTTAGGAGCCGAAGTTCCTTTGGAGCCGGGTTTCCTTATAAGATGGGGTTCCTTAGGAGCCGGAGTTCGTCAGAAGCGGGTGTTCCTTAGGAACCGGGGTTTCTTAGGAGCCGGGGTTCTTTAGGTTTCGGGGTTTCATAGGAACCGAAGTTTCTTAGGAGCCGGGGCTCCTTAGTGCCGGGGTTCCTTAGGAGCCGGGGTTCCATAGGGGCCGGGGTTTCTTAGGAGCCGAGGCTCCTCAGGAGGTGGGATCCCTTAGGAGCTGGGGTTTCTTAGGAGGCTGGGTTCCTTAAAAGTCGTGGTCTCTTAGGTGCCTGGGTTTCCTTCGAGCCGAGTTCCCTAGTATCTGGGTTCCTCAGGAGCTGGGGTTCCTTTGGAACCGGGGTTCATTAGAAGTCGGGATTCTTAGGAGCAGGGGTTTCCTTGGAGCTAGGGTTTTTTAGGAGCCGAAGTGTTTCAGGTGCCAGGGTTCCTTAGGAGCCGGGTTTGATTAGGAGCCGGGGTTCTATAGGTGCTGGGGTTCCTTATGATTCGGGGTTTCTTAGGAGGTTTTTTTTTTTTTTTTTTTTTTTTTTTTTTTGGAGCCGGGGTTTCCTAGGAGCCTGAGTACCTTAGGAGCCGTGGTTCCTTCGGAGCCGGGGTCCTTAGGAACCGGGATTTCTTAGGAGCCGGGGTTTCTTAGGAGCCTGGGTTCCATCGATGGCGGGGTTTCTTAGGAGCCGGGATTCCTTAAGTGGCGGGGTTTTTAGGAACTGGAGTTCTTTAGGAACCGCGGTTTCTTAGGACTCATAGTTTCTTAGGAGCTGAGATTTCTTAGGGGACATGGTTCCTTTGGAGACAGGGTTTCTTAGGAGCCGGGATTTCTGAGGAACCTGGGTTTCTTAGGAGCTGGGGTTCATTAGAACCCATGGTTTCTTAGGAGCCAGAGTTCGTTAGGAGCCGGGGTTCCTTAGGAGTTGGGGTTTCTTTGTAGCCGGGGTTACTTAGGACATGGGGTTCCTTAGGGGCCGGGGTTTCTTAGGGGCCTGGGTTTCTTAGGAGCCGGGGTTCCTTAGTAGCTGGGGTTCCTTAGGAGCCGGGGTTACTTAGAAGCCGGGGTTTCTTAGAAGCTAAGGTTTCTTAGGAGCCGAAGTTCCTAGGGAGGTTGGGTTGTTTAGGAGCCGGGGTTCCTTAGCAAATGGGGTTCCTTAGGAGGCGGGGTTTCTTAGGAGACGTGGTTCCTTAGGAGCCCTGGTACCTTAGTCGCCGGGGTCTCTTGGTATCCGGGGTTTCTTTGGAGCCGGGGTTGCTTAGGAACCGAGGTTTCTTAAATGCCGGGGTTTCTTATGAGTTGGGCTTCCTTAGGAGCCGGGGTTACTTAGGACCCATTGTTCCTTAGGAGCCGGGGTTCCTTAGGAGCCGGTTTTTCTTATGAGTCGGGGTTCCTTAGGAGCCGGGGGTCCTTAAGAGCCGGGGTTTCCTTGGAGCTGTGGTTCCTAAGGAGCCGTTGTTCCTTAGGAGCCGGGGTTCCTGAAGAGCCGGGGTTCGTTTGGAGTCTCGGTTCCTTAATAGCCAGTGTCCCTTAGAAGCTATTTTTTTTTAAGGAGCCGGGGTTCCTTACGATCCGGGGATCCTTAGGAGTCGGGATTCCTTAGGAGCCGGGGTTCCTTACTAGCCGGGGTTCCTTTGGAGCCGGGTTTTTTTTTTTTCAATATCCTGGGTTTCTTAGGAGTCGGTGTTCCTTTGGAGCCGGAGTTTCTTATGAGCTTGGGTTCCTTAGGAGCCGGGGTTCCTTAGGAGCAGGGGTTCCCTAGGAGACTGAATTCCTTAGGAGCCGGGTTTCCTTAGGAACCAGGTTTTTCAGGAGTCGGGGTTTTTAGTAGCCGGTGTTCTTTAGGATCCGGGGATTCTTAGGAGGCAAGGTTCCTTAAGAGACGGGGTACCTTAGTAGTCAGAGTTCCTCAGGAGACGGGGTTCCTTAGGAGCCGAGGTTTCTCAGGAGCCGAGGTTCCTTTGTATCCTGAGTTCCTTAGGAGCCGGTGTTCCTTAGGAGCCGGTGTTTCTTTGGAGCCGTGGTTTTCAAGAAGCCGGTGCTTCCTTTGAAGCTGGTGTTCCTTAGGAGCCGGGTTTTTTTAGGAGCCGAGGTTCCTTAGGAGCTGGGGTTTCTTAAGAGCAGGGTAACTTAGAAGGCGGGGTTTCTTAGGAGCGAAGGTTCCTAAGGAGATTGGGTTTCTTAGAAGCCGGGGTTTCTTATCGTAAGAGGCTGGTAGATTGAGGTAGACAAGTAGGTAGATAGAGGGGTAGGTGGAGAGAAATTCATTTTACGACTTAGATGTTTTGAAAACAATGGTTGCTAAGGAGTTGCAGAGTTGCATATTCTCGCTCATCGTCCAATGTTTGTAAACAAGCTAGGGTATCGATAGAGGTACTGATGTTGCGAATTGTTAACGCTAAGCCACTTCGCTTCATAACAAGATTGCTTGCGTAAACAGTATTGCTTGACACTGTATAACAGCCTTTCTGATTGGAGAAAAGGGTGGAGGAGGAGAAAAATTATTGGTACACGGAGATAAATTCACGCCCTTAAAGGGTGGCACTTGTAACGTTCAAAGTTATTGGATGGATTAACTAGTGACGTCGAAGCAGACTTGGCTTGGTGGGTGTAAAAGGATCCCAGGTTGGATCCCTCTGCTGTAATTACTACAAATAAGTTGTAGAAGTGTAATATTATTCGGAAGAAAGGAAGAAGAAAATTATGTTTAATTCAACCCATACAGATACTTGACTAAGTAGGACGAAAGAGGCATGGGGCATACAGATGAGTGACTTACAAATATAAGATGATAAAAAGAAAATGAAGAAAGTGAATGATGAAATATTATATCACAGAAGGAACAGTTAACAGAGTTAAATCCAGTAATTAAGGAAAAAAGGGAACTGAAAGTATTGGTAGCAACAAAGCTAACAGTGGTGGCGCAAGGGACGAACCTCTTCCGAAGTGATTAGGCAAGACTGAGGTAAAAATGAACGAATATACTAATTGACTTTAAAAACAGAGCACGCAACCACAACCATGCAATGTACAACTACAACCAAGCGTATGTCAATTTCAAGGAAGAAAGACGAGGAGTCTTTATACTACGAGTGGAACGAGGTGATCTTCAAGGCGAATTTCAAGGCGATCTTCAAGGCGATTTTCAAGGCGATCATCTACAAAGCAGGGAATGAGTCACTGCAAAGCAGCAGTGAACAAAGTCTGACAAGGAACGACGAGGTTGACGAACGACGAGGTTGACGTACGTAAGGAAGACTACGTGGAGGCAGTCAAGTCAAATCAACTTACTGAAGGTATGAATGACACTAATAACACTGTTCTTAGGCATGAGGTTTATACCTCAAGTATAAACATTCCTGAATTTATAGGCGATGAAAACACTTTAGGAGCTAATAAGTTTCTTAAAATGATAGATACCTTAATTGTAAGCAAAAATATAACAGATGAAATAAAGAAAATAGAACATATAAAAGAGAATGTAGGTCCTGAGAAAGATAGAACTAGGTTTATCATAAATTTCCAGCACATGGAAGATATCAACAAATTTGGGAAGTATAAAAACTCTTCATTAAATATCTTATGTCAAAGTGTGATCAGGATCCTATCAGGTCTTTGGTTAGAATGATCAAAGAAGTTAGAACAAGTGAATCAGACACAGAATACTTAGCAAGATTAGATAGATGGTCAAAAGACATGAATTCTATCTTGAAAGATTCAGATTGGATAGAAAGATCTAGTGACAAAATGAAAGTTTCTCAGGTGATAAAATTAATCACATTAGGCTTGTTAACAAAACAATTCTGATGACTTAACGGCAGAAAAGCTGTATAAAGATCTCAAGTCAACTATGAATTTAGGGGAGGTAGATTATCTTCTTCAAGGGTACAGTGAGACCAGAATCATAAATCCATATGTGATGACAGTGGGACAACAGAAAGAAACTAGGAACTCTAGAAGTGAGTATAAGAAAAGAGAATTTGGACATAGAGACAGAAGCCCATCAAAGGATACTAGAATTTTATGTTACAATTGTGATGCTTGGTGGCATAGAGCACAAGGCTGTTATTTTGAAACTATTTGTAGAAATTGCAAATATGAGGGTCACAATGAATTTAGTTGTGGAAACCTTTCTTTCTGTATGTATCATCAAAAGATAGGACATAAAACACATGAATGTTGATTTTTTTGTATGCACCCCGAAACAAGAAGAAAACCACTAGACACAGAATAAACCAATACTACAGAACTCCCCATAGATATAAACCTAGACAGTATTGTGTTAGGGATAAGATTGATAGAAGGGTGAAAGAAATCTCCAATATCAAAGGTAGTCATAAACTGACAATTATATTTGGAAGAACTTCTGTAGGACCTCTCATTGTTGGTAGAGTGGTCAATAAACCTATTCAAACATTTATTGATACAGGATCTGTAGTTAATGTTATAACTAGTACAGTTTTAAACCTGTAAGAGGCTGGTAGATTGAGGTAGACAAGTAGGTAGATAGAGGGGTAGGTGGAGAGAAATTAATTTTACGACTTAGATGTTTTGAAAACAATGACCACTAAGGAGTTGCAGAGTTGCATATTCTCGCTCACCGTCCAATGTTTGTAAAAACAAGCTAGGGTATCGATAGAGGTACTGATGTTCTGATGTTACGAATTGTTAACGCTGAGCCACTTCGCTTTGTTACAAGATTGCTTGCTTAAGCAGTATTGCTTGACACTGTATAACAGCTTTTCTGATTGGAGAAAAGGGTGGAGGAGGAGAAAAATTATTGGTACACGGAGATAAATTCACGCCCTTAAAGGGTGGCACTTACTTGTAACGTTCAAAGTTATTGGATGGATTAACTAGTGACGTCGAAGCAGACTTGGCTTGGTGGGTGTAAAAGGATCCCAGGTTGGATCCCTCTGCTGTAATTACTACAAATAAGTTGTAGAAGTGTAATATTATTCGGAAGAAAGGAAGAAGAAAATTATGTTTAATTCAACCCATACAGATACTTGACTAAGTAGGACGAAAGAGGCATGGGGCCTACAGATGAGTAACTTACAATTATAAGATGATAAAAAGAAAGTGAAGAAAGTAGAAAGTGAATGAAGAAGAATTATATCACAGAAGGAACAGTTAAATCCAGTAATTAAGGAGAGAAGGGAACTGTAAGTGTTGGTAGCAACAGAGTTACCACTTAAGAGCCGGGGATCCTTGGGTGACGGGGTACCTTAGGAGCCAGTGTTCCTTACGAGATGGGGTTCCTTAGGAGTTGGGGTTTCTTAAGAGCCGGGGTTCCTTAGTAGCCGGGGTTCCTTTGGAGCCGGGACTCCTTATGAGCCGGGGTTCCTTTGGAGCCGGTTGTTTTTTTTTTTTTTTAATAGCCTAGGTTTCTCAGGAGCCGGGGTTCCTTTGATGCCGGAGTTTCTTAGGAGCTTGGGTTCCTTAGGAGCCTGGGTTTCTTAGGTGCAGGCGTTCCTTAGGAGACTGAATTCCTTAGGAGCCGGGTTTCCTCAGGAACCAGGGTATCTTAGGAGTCGGGTTTTTTTAGTAGCCGATGTTCTTTAGGATCCGGAGTTTCTTAGGAGCCAGGGTTCATTGGGAGACGCGGTACCTTAGAAGCCAGTGTTCCTTAGGAGACGGGGTTCCTTAGGAGCCGGGATTTCTTAGGAGCCGCGGTTCCTTTGTACCCTGAGTTCCTTAGTACCCGGGGTTTCTTAGGATTCGGGGTTCATTAGGAGCCGTGGTTTTCAAGAAGCCATGGTTCCCTAGGAGTCGGGGTTCTTTAGGAGCCGAGGCTTCTAAGGAGTCAGGGTTCCTTAGGAGCCGGGGTTCCTTAAGAGTTGGGTGACTTAGAAGCCGGGGTTTCTTAGGAGCTAAGGTTTCTTAGGAGCCGAGGTTCCTTAGGAGGTTGGGTTTTTAGGAGCCGGGGTTCTTTAGTATATGTGGTTCCTTAGGAGACGGGGTTTCTTAGAAGTCGAGGTTCCATAGGAGCCGGGGTTCCTTAGTAGCCGGGGATTCTTAGTATCCGGGGCTCCTTAAGAGCTGGGGTTGCTTAGGAGCCGGGGTTCCTTAAATGCCGGGGCTTCTTAGGACCCGGTGTTCCTAAAGAGCCAGGTTTCCTTAAGAGCCTGGATTCCTTAGGAACTAGGGTTTCTTATACGCCGGAGTTCATTAGGAGTCGGGTTCCTTAGTAGCCGGGGTTTCTTTGGAGCCGTGGTTCCTTAGGAGCCGGGGATTCTTAGGAACCGGGGTTCCTGAAGAACCGGTGTTATCTAGGAGTCTGGGTTCCTTAGGAGCTAGGTTTTTTTTTAGGAGCCGGGGTTCCTTAGGAGCCAGGATTCCGTAGGAGCCGGGGTTCCTGAGGAGCCGTGGTTCCTTAGAAGCCGGTTTTTTTTAATAGCCGGGGTCTCTTAGGAACCGGGGTTTTTAGGAGCTGGGGTTCCTTAGGAGCCCGGGTTTCTCAGTACCCGGGGTTTCTTAGGAGCCGAGATTTCTTAGGAGCCTGAGTTCTTTAGGAGTCGGGGTACCTTAGGAGCCGGGTTTCTTAGGGGTCGGGGTTTATTAGGAGTCGGTGGGAGCCAGGGTTTCTTAGGAGCCAGGGTTCCTTGGGAGACGGGGTGCCTTAGGAGCCAGTGTTCCTTAGGAAATGGGGTTCCTCATGAGTCGGGATTTCTCAGGAGTCGGGGTTTCTTAGTAGCCTGATTACCTTAGGAGCCGCGGTTCCTTTGTACCCTGAGTTCCTTAGTAGCCGGGGTTTCTTAGGATTCGGGGTTCATTAGGAGCCGTGGTTTTCAAGAAGCCGTGGTTCCCTAGGAGTCGGGGTTCTTTAGGAGCCGAGGTGTCTTAGGAGCCGAAGTTCCTTAGGAGCTGGGGTTCCTTAGGAACCGGGGTTTCTTAGAAGCCGGGGTTCTTTAGGAGCTAAGGTTCCTTAAATGCCGGAGTTTCTTACGAGCCGGGGGTTCTTATTAATTGGAGTTTCTTTGGAGCCAGGGTTACTTAGGACCCGGTGTTCCTTAGGAGCCGGGGTTCCTTAGTAACTCGGCTTTCTTATGAGCCGTGGTTCCTTAGGAGCCGGGGATTTTTAGTAACCGGGGTTCATGAAGAGCCGGTGTTATTTAGGAGTCTGGGTTCCTTAGGAGACGGTTTTCCTTAAGAGCTAGTTTTTTTTTAGGAGCCAGGGTTCCTTAGGAGCAGGGGGTTCCTTAGGAGCCGGGGTTCCTTAGGAGCCGGGGTTCCTTAGGAGCCAGGATTCCTTAGGAGCCGAGGTTCCTGAAGAGCCGGGGTTCCTTAGGAGCCGTTTTTTTTTTTTTTTTAATAGGCGGGGTTTCTTAGGAGTCAGGGTTCCTTTGGAGCCGTGGTTCCTTTGGAGCTGGGTTCCTTAGGAGCCGGGGTTTCTAAGGAGTCGGGGTTTCTTAGGAGCCGGTGCTCTTTAGGACCCGGGGTTTCTTAGGAACCGGGGTTCCTTGGGAGATGGGGTACCTTAGGAGCCAGTATCCCTTAGGAGACGGGATTTCTTAGGAGCCGGGGTTTCCTAGGAGCCTGAGTTCCTTAGGAGCCGTGGTTTCTTAGGATCCGGGGTTCCTTATGAGCCTTGGTTTTCAAGAAGTCGTGGTTCCTTAGGATCCGGGGTTCCTTTGGAGCCGGGGTTTCTTAGGAGCCAGGGTTCTCACGAGCCGGGTTTTCTTAGGAGATGGGGTTTCTTAGAAGCCGGGGCTTTTTAGGAACTGGGGTTCCTTTGGAACCGGGATTCATTAGGAGCCGGGGTTTCTTAGGAGCCGGGGTTTCCTTGGAGACGGGATTTGTTAGGAGCCGGAGTTTCTTAAAAGCAGGTGTTCCTTAGGAGTCCGCGTGCTTTAGGAGTCGAGGTTCCCTAGGAGCCGGAGTTCCTTTTGAGCCGAGGTTCCTTAGGAGACAATGTTCCTTAGGACCCGGGATTTCTTGAGAGCCGGGGTTCCTTAGAAGCACGGGTTCCATTAAAGCTGGGGTTCCTTAGGACCCGGGTTTTTTTTAGGAGCCGGAGTTCCTTAGAAGCCGGGATTTCTTAGGACCCAAGGTTTCTTAGGAGCTGAGGTTCCTTAGGGAATGGGATTCCTTAGGAGCCGGGATTTCTGAGGAACTTGGGTTTCTTAGGAGCCGGGGTTCATTAGAACCCATGGTTTCTTAAGAGCCAGAATTCGTTAGGAGTCGGGGTTCCTTAGGAGTTGGGGTTTCTTAGGATCCGGGGTTCCTTAGTGGCCGGGGTTCCTTTGGAGCCGGGATTCCTTAGGAGCCGGGCTTCCTTAGGAGCCTTTTTTTTTTTTTTTTTTGTATACCCTGGGTTTCTTAGGACCCGGGGTTCCTTTGGTGCCGGAGTTTCTTATGAGCTTGGGTTCCTTAGGAGCCTGGGTTTCTTAGGAGACTGAATTGCTTAGGAGCCGGGTTTCTTTAGGAACCAGGGTATCTTTGGAGTCGGGTTTTTTTTAGTAGCCGGTGTTCTTTAGGATCCGGGGTTTCTTAGGAGCCAGGGTTCCTTAAGAGACGGGGTACCTTAGTAGCCAGTGTTCCTTAGGAGACGGGGTTCCTTAGGAGCCGGGGTTTCTTAGGGACCGATGTTCCTTTGTACCCTAAGTTCCTTATGAGCCGTGGTTTTCAAGAAGCCCGGGTTTTTTAGTAGCCGGTGTTCTTTAGTATCCGGGGTTTCTTAGGAGCCAGGGTTCCTTAAGAGTCGAGGATTTTAGGAGCCGAGTTCCTTAGGAGCTGGGGTTCCTTAAGAGCAGGGTAACTTAGAAGCCGGGGTTTCTTAGGAGCCGAGGTTCCTAAGGAGATTGGGTTTCTTAGGAGCCGGTATTCTTTAGGAGCCGGGGTTTCTTAGGAGCCGGGGCTCCTTTGGAGACGGGGTACCTTAGGAGCCAATGTTCCTTAGGAGTCGGGATTTCTCAGGAGTCGGGGTTCCTTAGTAGCCTGAGTTCCTTAGGAGCTGGGGTTTCTTAGGAGCCGGGTTTCCTTAGCTGTGGTTTTTGAGAAGCCGTGGTTCCTTAGGAGTCGGGGTTCCTTAGGAGTCGGGTTTTCTTAAGAGCTGGGGTTCCTTAGGAACCGGGGTTTCTTAGAAGCCGCGGTTCCTTAGGAGCTAAGGTTTCTTAGAAGCCGAGTTTCCCAATGAGGTTGGGTTGTTTAGGAGCTGGGGTTCCTTAGATGGGGTTTCTTAGGAGGCGGCGGTTCTTAGGAGCCGGGGTACCTTAATAGCCGGGGATTTTTAGTATCCGGGGTACCTTAGGAGACGGGGTTGCTTAGGAACCGGGGTTTCTTACGAGCCGGGGGTTCTTATTAGTTGGGGTTCCTTTGGAGCCAGAGTTACTTAGGACCCGGTGTTCCTTAGGAGCCGGGGTTCCTTAGTAACTCGGCATTCTTATGAGTCGGGGTTCCTTAGGAGCCGTGATTCCTTAGGAGCCGGGTTTCTTTGGAGCCGTGGTTCCTGAAGAACCGGTGTTATCTAGGAGTCTGGGTTCCTTAGGAGCTAGGTTTTTTTTTAGGAGCCGGGGTTCCTTAGGAGCCAGGATTCCGTAGGAGCCGGGGTTCCTGAGGAGCCGTGGTTCCTTTGGAGTGTTTTTTTTTCTTTTTTTTAATAGGCGGGGTTTCTTAGGAGCCAGGGTTCCTTTGGAGCCGGGGTTTCTAAGGAAACGGGGTTCCTTGGGAGATGGGGTACCTTAGGAGCCAGTGTTCCTGAGGAGACGGGGTTTCTTAGGAGCCGGGGTTCCTTGGGAACCGGGGTTTCTTAGGAGCCGGGGTTCCTTGGGAACCGGGGTTTCTTAGGAGCCGGGATTTGTTAAGAGCCGGGGTTTCTTTATAGCAGGGGTTCCTTAGGAGCCGGCGTGCCTTAGGAGCCGGAGTTCCTTATGAGCCGAGGTTCCTTAGAAGACGGTGTTCCTTAGGAGCCGGGATTCCTAAGAACAATGGGTTCTATTAAAGCTGGGGTTCCTTAGGAGCCGGAGTTCCTTAGAAGCCGGGGTTTCTTAGGAGCTGAGGTTCCTTAAGGGATTGGGTTCCTTAGGAGCCGGGGTTAATTAGAAACCGTGGTTTCTTAGGAGCCAGAGTTCGTTAGGAGTTGGGGTTTCATAAAAGCCGGAGTTATTTAGGATCCGGAGTTCCTTAGTAGGAGCCGAGGTTCCTAAGGAGGTTGGGCTGTTTAGGAGCCAGGATTCCTTAGCAGATGGGGTCCTTAGGAGGCGGGGTTTCTTATGAGCCGGGGTTTCTTATGAGTTGGGGTTCCTTAGGACCCTGTGTTACTTATGAGCCGGGGTTTCTTTGGGGCCATGGTTCCTTAGGAGCCGGTGTTTCTTAGGAACCGGGGTTCCTGAAGAGCCGTTATTATTTAGAAGTCTGGGTTCCTTAGGAGCCGGTATTTTTTAAGTGCCATTTTTTAGGTGCCAGGGTTCCTAAGGAGCCTTTTTTTTTAATAGCCGGGGTTTCTTAGGTGCCGGGGTTCCTTTGGAGCCGTGGTTTCTTAGGAACTGGGGTTTCTTAGGAGCCGGGGTTTCTTAGGAGCAGGGCTTCCTTAGAAGCCTGAGTTCCTTAGGAGCCGGTGTTCTTTAGGAGCTGGGGTTTCTTAGGAGCCGGTGTTTCTTGGGAGCCGGGGTTTCTTAGGAGCCGGGGTTCCTTGGGAGACGGGGTACCTTAGGAGCCAGTGTTCCTTAGGAGACGGGGTTCCTTAGGAACCGGGATTTCTTATGAGTCGGGGTTCCTTAGTAGCTGGGGTTCCTTAGAAACCTGGGTTTCTTAGGAGCCGAGGTTTCTTAGGAGCCGGGATTTCTTAGAAGCCCGGGGTCTTTAGGAGCCGGGGTTCTTTACACAAATAAGACAATGACAACTTATATATTTGCACAACTCACCCCGTTCCTCCCCGGTCAATGTTGTTGTCATCTCGCTTTTGTCTGGCCTCGTGGAGAATTATGCTGCTTGCTACCCTCGTCAACTTGACAAAACCGTCCCGATGATTGCTACATGGGAGTGAAGTAATGTACGCTGCCTCAATTGTCCTTCTTTCCTTTTTATCAAGTCCATTATGGAGCACCTCTGTTTTTTCCCAATCCAGCAGGTGGCCAAAGTTGTCGATATGTACCACTAATGAGTTGAAGGTCCGGTGGGCTTTGACGTCATTTTTATGTTCCATCGTCCGCTTGTGAATTCCTCTGCTAGTTTCGCCATAGTAAATAGTGGGGCAGCTTTTACATGGAATTCTGTAAACTAAACAGTTATTTTCATCATGGACTTTGTTTCTAACTTTATTTCTCACAATGTCGCCTATTTTTATTCCTGTGCTATATGACAGTTTCAGGCCTGTTCTATGACATTTGAGCACTTGGAGTTGGGTACGGATAGATACCCACGGCTCTCATCACTAGCCTCTTTACTTTTGCCACCCCTATTTCTTATTTCTAATGCCTTTTCCTCGTTTCCACATAGAAAACCTACTAGGAAAAAAAAAAAAAAAAAAAAAAAAAAAAAAAAAGTAATTAATTTCCTCCTGGACGAAACGTCAGAAATAAAACTTCAACGGATTCTTGGTGTTTAAACTCCTAAATGTGAAGGAGGATAGGGATAGTTGCATTGGGAAGTGCTAAGAAAATAACGTGACGAAAGAGTAAAATGGAGGAGAAATAAAGATGAGGTGAAAGCAGCTATTAAATGTTAAGAGGCAGTAAGGCACCTGAGTTAGATGGGTGCTATGCAGCATGTCTATAAGGGAGGTACAGTGATGGTAGACTGCCTGGTGAGGTTGTTTAATGCATGTATAAAAGAGGGTAGAGTGCAGGACTGGAGGAGTGTCTATATAGTTCCACTTTACAAAGGACATTATATAATGATATGGTTTAATGTCACACACTCCCCCCTATCAGGAGGCTAGGACGGTGCCCCTCACAGAGGGCTTTTGTAGCGTGGAATTTAATGAACCATGCCCTTGGTTCAACTTCGCCGGTGGCAGGATTCGAACCGCCCTCACCGCAAATAAAGATACCCTAACCCACTCAGCCAGCGAGCTTCCACAAATGTATGTAATAGTTTTAGAGGGAATTTGTCGAGTGTTGTTGTTGTTGTTGTCGTTCCCTAGACTGTCTGTCCGAGCAGTCCCGTCTCCCCAAGGAAGGCCACAGCCGAAACTGGGTTTTCCCACAAATCCTTTATAGAGTGTATGTTGTGTTGTTTGCGTGCATGATTGTGTATAATGCAGTCTTCCATTATGTGTTGTATGGTATGGGGTGAAGTGTTACATCCTGGGCAGCTGTTCACAACACGGTCGTCCAGCCTCTTCTGGTAGCTTAGAAGTGCTGGGTGGTGACCACATCGCAGTCTGGCCAAGTGGACTCTGTCCTTTCGTGGGAGAGAGGATTCAGAAGGGTGGATATCAGGGGGTCTGGCATGCAGCAGTGTGTTGTCTTTCAGTGTGTTAATGGAGCAGTGAGTGATATGATTATGAATATGTTTCTGGAGGCTGGTATTTGGTGGTTGTGGAGGAAGAGAAGAGAGTATCTGTGCGTAATAAAGGTCTTTGGGTGTAGTTTTAATGTTTCTTGGTGTGTGTGGGTGTTCTGCTATGTACTGTAGCGGGTGTGATGTGTTTGTGGTGGCTGCAGCAAGTGTTTGTGTGCCTCTCATGTCGAGGTGGTCCTTGACTTTGAGGACTTTTGTTTCATGGTGTAAATGGTCTGTAGGTGATGTATTTGTGCAGCCTGTAATTGTTTTTAGGGCTTTGTTTTGTATGATTTGAAGGGTGTTGTGGTGTGTCTCACTGAGATTAGGAGCCCATGCAGGACTCGCATAATTCATCACTGAGCGTATGCATTGTTTGTATATTGTTATATTAGTTTCTTTGTTTTGTCCAAATGTTGTTCCTGTGATTGACTTAAGTGCGTTAAGTCTAGGTGTGCATTTGTTTTTTATGTTTGTGAGGTGTTGTTTGTCGAGTGTAGTTGGGAAGGCTTATGGGATGGTTTTGATTGAGAAGATTAGGAAATGAACAGAGGGAGTAATTGGCGAGAGAGTGTGGGGTAAGGACAGGTAGGGGTTGCATGGATCATATTTTTGTGGTAAGGCAGATATGTGAGCAAGCTTTAGGAAAAGGTAAAGATGTTTTTTGGTCCTTTCTGGATTTGGAAAAGGTTTATAATAGATTAGACAGGAAGGCATTGTGGGAGGTATTGCAGATATATGGGATTGGAGGAAAGCTGTTAAGAGCAGTCAATAGATTTCATGATAGTAGTAGAGCCTGTTAGAATTACAAATGGAAAGTGAATTATTTGAGGTAAAAGTGGGACTTCACCAGTGATGTGTTATGTCACCTTGGCTGTTTAATTTATACATGGATGGGGTGGTGCAAGGATAATGGGTCAGGGATTGGAGACAGTTAAAGAAAATGGAGAAAAATGGGAGATAAGCCAATTGTTGTTTGCTGATGACACTGCACTTGTAGCAGGATCAGAGGAGGGGTTAAGGAAGTTAGTGACAGAGTTTGGGAAGGTGTGTGAAAGGAAACTGAAGATAAATGTAGGTAAAAGTAATGTGATGAGATGTACAAGGAGAGAGGATAGCAAATGTGGAGAGACAGGGATGAGTGGAGGTAGAATGTAGATTGAGAGAAGCAAGTAAATGCCTTGGGAGATTAAAAAGTGTAATGAGAAATTGACATTTGGGAATGGATGCTAAGAGGAGATTATATGAAGGAGTAATGGTGCTGACAGAACTGTATGAGGCAGAAACATGGAGCATAAAAGAGGAAGAGTTAAAATGTGTTTGAGATGAAATGTTTGAGAAGTATGGTAGGGGTTACTAGGCTGGATAGAGTGAGAAATGAGGTGAGGAGGAGAGCAGGGATGGAAAAGGAGTTGGTAGATAGAGCTGATGAAAGAGTATTGGAATGGTTTGGACACACGGAAAGAACAAATGAAGAAAATTAGTACAAGAGATGTGGAAGGCAAAGGTGTGGGGAGTGAACATGAGGGGGCGACGAAGGATGAGATGGATGGATGGGGTGAAAGGGGCATTGGGAAAGAGGGGAATGTCAGTTGAGGAAAGGAGAAGACAGTAGAGGTGAGTGGAGAATGGTTGTGTATGGATGATGCTGTGATACATGGAAAGGAGGGGGTGGGGGATTGAGTGGTGAGGGGACATGAGGGGACAAAGAGAGGGGTCTCCAACTAAATGAAGCGGCTTTGCTGTGGATGTGCTGTCTTGCTATGTTGCTTCTGTCCCAGGGGAGTGGGCAAGATGCAGGGATGACCTGTCATCCAGGAGGAGCCAAGAAAAGAGGGAGGGAGGAGTGATGAATGGAAGTGGGTGGGGATGAAATGGGTGGGAGTGGATTTATGCCTTTGACTTTAGCCACTTCCCTTGTAAGGGTGAAAAAGCTGTTGGTATATGTGTATACATTAAATGCACTCAAACTTATATTTCAAATATAATGAATTTGATTGAACTTAACAAGTTTTTGCATTAAAAATTAAAAATCCTCTCAGAACAAAGTGAAAACAAATTATGTATAACAAAGTTAACATAGTATCAATTTAACTCAGTAGTTGATCTGGGGGGAAGGGGGGCTATGAGGATAGAAGCCCTCCCCCAAATTTGTTTTGTCATTACCTCATTGCAGAGGTTGAATAACCTGCCTCGTGTAAACAGGTACTTTTCAGAAAGCAGTACAGTGGCAGAATTTTTTTTTTTCCAGCATTTAATGAAACACTTCAGTAAGAATAATTGGAAAGATATTCAACACATTGAAGTTAAATCTTTAAAAAATGTAAGATTATTATTTTTGCTACAAAAGTAATAATCTTACATTATTGAGGGTAAATCTTTAAAAATGTAAGATTATTACTTATTGGGAAAAGTAATACTTAATCTTACATTTTTAAAGATTTACCCTTAATCATGTGTTGTACATCCTTCCAATTATTCTCACTGAAGTGTTTTATTAAATGCTGTTCTCAAGGCAGGTTTCTCAACCTCTGCAAAGAGTTAATGAAAGAAAACTTTGGGGGAGGGGGGGGCTTCAGCCCTTCCCCTGGTGTCTGTCAAAGTCTTTGTTGTGACCATCTTTATCAGGTAATAACAGTAAACAATTTCACTAAGAAGAAATTTATTTTCAGCCTCTCAGTAGTTAGTGATCTTCAGGTCTTTCACAGATATTACAGGGAAGAAACAGACTATCCAATAGTAGTGGTAGTAATAAGAAAAAGGGGGAGGAGAGGCAGTCATTTCTCCATACAAGAAATAATGGTGTGAGAAGACTGAACATTGGTAGAGATCTTCAGGCTAGCCTGGAGACCATGTGGTAACTTCTGAGGACTGCAGCTCCAGGTGTAGTAAAGTGGGTGACAGGACCTGAAGACGGGTGTTTGGGAAACAATTACCTTTTATCCATCCTACAGTGACTATTATTACCAGTCACTGGTCCCTCACTATAAGTAATGAGTGTATGGGTAAGAAATAATGAAACATCCAGTATTTGCTTTATTAAAAACCAAAATTTTACAAGAACCTCCTGCTCATAATTTATCAAGTTATGTTTCTCCAGTTATAAATACAAAAGTTATTAGCATACTGTGTGTAGCCTTCTATTTCTCAGTCAAGCATATTGCAAAATCTTTTTTAAGTCCAATAATATACTGGTACACAAATAAAAAATATCAACATGTTTTCACCATATACCAGGTCATGGGGCTATCCACCAACTTTGAAATAATGGAGGTTTCTGAGAATATTTTAATTATATGTCATATATCGTGGAGTTGCTGAGAACTTGGCATATGACTTGATGACCTTATTAACAGCATCTAAGAAATCTTTCTCAGTGGCCACCTTTCTTCGTGCACGAATTGCATACATTCCTGCTTCTGTACATACTGAACGAATTTCTGCACCTGTTGGCAAATGAAATATGATCATTGATTAACAGATTTCTCAAATATTACTATAATACATTAACATACATACATACATACTGAAGGCCCTTTTCCCCTTACAGGGTGGTGGAAGCACCTGAATCAAAAGCACACACCTACTTCATGCACATGAAAACCCATTTAACATCCCTCTTGTCTCAGTCCTTACTGGATGAAAGGTCATCCCTGTTCCCTGCCACACTGTTAGGGTTGAGCACAATAATGGGACAAAGTGCTTCCATAGTACAACATGACAGCTGCAGCTGGTTTACTTTCAATGTTTCATCACATGGCAAACTTCCTTTCCTCATCCCCTCAAAATAATTTCTGACGCAGATGAATGGTACATATCTTTGAGCTATCTATCTATAAACCAAAGGCTTTTTCCCCCTTACATGGGAGGTAGGTAAGTCAAAAGGCATATACCCACTCCTACCCATCACCCTTTCCCCCTCTCATCTCAGCTCCTCATGGATGATGGGTCATCCCTGTATCCTGCCCACTGACCTGAGTCAGGACCAATGTACTGGAAAACAGCACTCCTCCAATCCTCTGGCACTCTATCCTCTTTAGACAAACATTAAAGAACCTCACCAGCTAGTCCACCATCACTGTACCTCCTTTTTATAGACATTTTGCATGACACCCATCCAACCCAGGTGCCTTACCTGCTCTCATCATCTTAACAACCAACTTCACCTTATCTTTCCTTACTTCTCCATTTTCCTCACTCATCACTGTCATTTTCTTAGCACTTCCCACTGCAACTACCTTTCCCTCCCTATCCTCCTTCACATTTAGCAACTCCCTAAAATACTCTGACCATCTTCCTCTCACTACCTTTTCTTCCATTATCAACTCTCCATCTGCACCTTTTACCTTTTTTTCTCTACTTGATTTGCCTCCTCTTCCTCTCATAATTTATTTCCAATTTTTTTTTTGGGTCACATGAAGAATTGTCACCCCAGTCTTCAACAGGGTGACAATTCTTCATGTGGGCCATCCTGTGTTTACGATTCTTTGGTTGTACAAGGTGACAACAATAAGCATAACACTCATTCAACCTAACCTAACCAAACCTAACTTAACCTAGCATGATCTTTATTCCACTGTTGATATTTGGCATACTGGGGTGACAATTCATGTGACCCAATTTTTTTATTACTTGCAAAATTTTCTGTTATACTCTTACCCCATTTCACATCTGCTCTCCTCTTTGCCTCCTTTATCTTATGCTTTACTTCTCTTCACTTTTCTTTGTACCTCTTGTCCTATTTTGTAACCAATCTGTGAAAGCTTGCTTCTTCTCTACAAACTTCTTTGCTTCATTTTGCTTCATCATCCCACCACTCACTACCCTTCCTTCTATTTCCTTCCATCCTCCTTGTTCCACACACCATTTTTGCACACCTTGTGACTCCCTCCTTGAACCATCCCCATTCCACCTCCACTCCTAGTTCTACTCTATCCTTCACTCCCCACTCCTCTCTCAGCTTCTTCTTGTACTCCTTCTCCTCTTCATTTAAGCAGTTTACTTTAACCACCTCCCTACCTTCTGTCCTTTTCCTCTTTCTCCATCTATCCTCCACTCTCAATTTACCTTCCACCAAAAAATGATCTGATATTCCCCCACTCTCTCCCCTTAGAACATGTACATCCTTAACTCTTCCTACTATACTCCTGGTTACCACTATATAGTCCATTAATGCTATATCTACGACCCTTCCATCCACCACCCTCTCCCATGTGTACTTATGCTTGACTTTCTTCTTAAATATTGTATTTGCTATCATCAACTCTCTAGACACAACACCATCAACTCTCCACTACAATTTTTTCCTGGAACTCCACACTTACCAACCACTCCGTCTATAGGTTCGTTTCCTACCCTAGTATTAAGGTCTCCCAATACCACTACATTGACATTTCTCCCTAAACCCTCTATGCACTCGTTTAAATCTATTCAAAAAGCCGTCCTTTCTTCTACACTCTTCTCACTACCAGGCCCATATGCACTTACAAAAACCCACATCTCCCTTCCCAGTTTCACCTTCATCCACAGTAACCTTGAAGAAACTCCCACTCCACTACACATTTACCTATCTCTTCCCTTACTGGTATAGCCACCCCTTCTCTCCCTTGTCTTCTCTTCACTCCTTATGTTCTTCCAACTACACTCCCAAACTCACACTTGCCCTCTCTTTCAGCTTAGTTACACTCAAAGCCAACACATTTATCTTTCTTCTCACAAACATACTGCCATCTCTTCCCTTTTATTCTCATCTGTACCACATCCACATACATTAAAAGACTCAAACATTAAGGTACTGGTTGGGAAACTCCTCTCAGACCCTCTTAACCACTTCACTCCGGACTTAAATCTCGCGGGCAGCAGCCAATGCCAGCCGTACGACGTGTCGTAATAATACTCGCATCATAAAATATAGTCACTGCTTATATCGATCGTTCTCTCTTTCACCCGCGAATTTTGAAAACCACAGAGAATGGGATTCAGGGCACATTTGGAAGAATGTAAAAACACAGGGGCGACTACAATAAATATAATCAAGACGCCGATATGGCAGCGTCGCGAATCCACTTGCTCCTCATGACGCCTACGTGTGCGGCACTGTATGGAAGGGGTTAAGCTTTTGTTATTGTTATTATTACTATTATATATATATATATATATATATATATATATATATATATTATATTTAAGGAATGTCCCCTTTTGGGCTACAGGGAGAAGGATGCCTAGTCCTATCCCCATTTGATTTTTGTCGCCTAATATGACTCAATTGGAAAGACTTGGTGGCAGTATTCTTATACCCGACCACAGGGTTAGGTGAAACGAGAAAATGAATATTTAGAGTAATGGTACAGGACAGTAACGAGAATGGGGGGACACCATAACAGAGGGACAGTTGCAGTATAATAAAGTATCATCATTTCTCTGTGAATAGAGATTTCCTTTACCACAGACAAAATGATGCATGACTCTGGTCCATAGGGGCACCCCATATAGACCCTAGAGCAGCTGCATTCTACTTAGCATCTTTTAACACCACAATAACACACAGCCAATACCCCAGATGGGGCTGTTTATTATTACTCAAGAGTAAAAGAGGAGTAATACAGCAGTATCTTTATATTTTATAATGCGAGTTATGTGATACATCATACATCTGGCAGCCAATGCTGCACATGTGAATTTGACTTGTACTGAAGTGGTTAACATTCTCAATTTTCTGCCATCCTTTCCCCTTGTACATCTCATCACCTTTTACCTACATTTACCTTCAACTTCCTCTTTTCGCACACCTTCCCATACCCCATCACTACCTTAATCTCTCCTCTGATCCTGCTACAAGCACACTGTCATCAGCAAACAACAACTGGCTTATCTCCCATTTTTCTCAATGTTCTTTAACCATCAAGCAATGTATACTGTAATTCCTATAAACCAAATTCCACTACACAGCAAATATCCTATTTTTTTTGTATCAACATAAACTTTCTACTCCACTTACCTGTGCTATTGGGGCACAACCTAGCAAGAAGGTCAAATCGAATATCACGTTCAACAGACATAGATTTTGCATGGATCTTAAAAATGTGGCTTCGGCCCTCCAGATCTGGAAGTCCGAATTCCACTTTTCTGTCTAATCTTCCAGGCCTCATCAAAGCTGGATCTAGGGTATCAGGACGGTTCGTTGCCATAAGAACCTGTTACAATTAAATATTTTTAGAAGACTATCTTCATGGGGGATAAACACAGAAAAAAGTTATTGCCTGTTGCCTTTGTTCTGTCCCATTTAACCACCTTTTTTCATACCCACAGAACATGTTGGTGTCATTCTTATCCTCCCCACTGCCACCATGGACTTTTTTCTGCTTATGAATATATTCTGAAGAATAAATTGTCAGAGTGAAGGAGTTGAAGAGCTTTTAACTTGAACCATACTCTGTTTACATTTGATCAATCTAAACAGTATTCTTTCAAAGGTATGAGAAAAATGGGAAAAACTCACCTTGATATTTCCTCTTGGGTCAAAGCCATCCAGCTGGTTAATTAGTTCTAACATAGTTCTCTGTACTTCATTGTCCCCACCAGCACCGTCATCAAATCGTGCTCCGCCAATAGCATCAATTTCATCAAAGAATATCAAACAAGCCTTCTTTGTTCTGGCCATCTCAAACAGTTCACGTACCATTCGTGCTCCCTAGGGGAAAAGAAAGAAAAAAAAAATAAATAAATAAAAAATAAACAAAAGAAAAGAATACATATATATATGATAATAATAATAATAATAAAATAAATACATACATATGTATTTATTCATTATTATTTAGAAAAGATTTAGTGAGAGCAGTTATCAAAATTATGAGAACAGGTAAGGCACCTGGGTTAGATGGGTGTCATGTGGAGTGTCTAAAAAAGGGAGGTACAGTGATGGTGGACTGGCTGGTGAGGTTGTTTAATGTTTGTCTAAAAGAGGGTAGAATGCAGGAGGTCTGGAGGAGTGCCTGTATAGTTCTGCTTTACAAGGGAAAAGGGAACAAGTGTGAGTGTAGTAGTTTCAGGGGAATTGGTTTGTTGAGTATAGTTGAGAAGGCTAATGGGAGGGCTTTGATTGATACAATTAGAAGAGAAACAGAGGGAGTAATTGGTGAGAAACAGTGTGGGTTAAGGACAGGCAGGGGTTGCATGGATCAGATTTTTGTGATAAGGCAGACATGTGAAAAATCTTTAGGAAAAGGTAAGGATGATTTTTGGGTCTTTATGGATTAGGAAAAGATTTATGACAGAGTAGACCGGAAGGCACTGTTTAAGGTATTGCAGATATATGGAATAAAAGGAAAGCTGTTAAGAGCAGTCAAGAGTTTTCATGAGAGTAGTAGAGCCTGTTTAAGAATTAGAAATGGATAGAGTGAGTGGTTTGAGGTAAAGATTGGACTTTACCAAGGATATGTTCAATTTATACATAGATGGGGCGATGTGAGAGGTAAATGCAAGGGTAATGGGGTGGGGATTGGAGATGGTTTGAGAAAATAGGAAAAAATGGGAGAGCTAGTTGTTGTTTGCTGACAACACTGTGGTTGTAGCAGTTTGAGAGGAGGGATTAAGGAAGTTAATGACAGAATTTGGGAAGGTATGTGAAAGAAGGAAGTTGAAGATAAATGTGGGTGAAAGTGAGGTGGTGGGGTATGCAGAGGGAAAGTATGGTGGCAGGTTGGAGGTGGTGTTGGGGGAAAGAGACTGGAGGAGGTAGATAGCTTTGGATGTTTGGGTGTGAATGTGGTGGGAGGGGGAAGAGTGGAGGTGGAATGTGGATTGAGAAAAGCAAATAAATGCCTTGGGGGATTAAAAAGTGTTATGAGAAATAGACATTTGGGAATAGAAGCTGAAAGGAGATTGTATGGAGTGATTGTGCAGATAGCACTGCATGGGGGAGAAACATGGAACATAAGTGAGGAAGTTTAAATGTGTTTGAAATTAAATGCCTGAGAAGTATGATGGGGGTTACTAGGCTGGATAGAGTGAGAAACGAGGTGAGAAGAGCCGGGGTGAAAAGGGAGTTGGGAGATAAGGTTGATGAAAGAGTATTGGGATGGTTTAGACACATGGAAAGATGAGTAAAGAAAGATTAGTAAAAGAGATGTGGAAATTAGAGGTGGATGGAGTAAACATGAGGGGGTGGGTGACCAAGAAAGAGATGGATGGATGGGGTAAATGGGGGCACTAGGAAAGAGGGGAATGTTTGTTGAGGAAGGAAAGGAAAAGACAGAAAGTAGGAGTGAATGCTGAATGGTTGTGTATGGATGATGCTGTGATACATGGGAGTGGGTGGGGATGGGGTGGTGGTGGTGAGGGAGTATGTGTGAATGATATTTTGATGCAGCCCGAAGGGATTTCTCCCCGTCTTCTCTTTTTCTGCAAGAGGGGACAGAGAGGGGGGGGTTGCTGATTAAATGAAGCAGCCTTGCTATGGATGTTTTGTGTCTTGCTACATTGCTTCTGACCCAGGGCAGTGGGCAAGATGCAGGGATGATCTGTCACCCAGGAGCCAAGAAAAGGGGGAGTGAGGGGTGGTGAATGGGAGTGGAGTGGGTGGGGATGAAATGGGTGGGAGTGGATTTATGTCTTTGACTTTGGCTACTTCCCCTGTAAGGGGGATGAAACCATTGGTATAGGTATGTAAGTAAAAGTAAGGTGATGAGATGTACATGGGAGAGGATGGCAGCAAACTGGAATGGGGTATTAAGGGAGAGACTGGAGGAAGTGAGGCACATTCTACAAACTTTGTTGAACAAGGCACCATGTGGCACTTGTGATTTTATTCATTAAAGACCAGGGGCCACAGATTGATTGATGGATACCTAATTCAACATGGGTTGCAACAAAGTTCATCATCTGGTTGAGGTCTTCCCTCTCAGTTGAGTGAAATTATACATCACCAACCATAAGTTGGTCAAAAGGTTTACTGTCACCTTGAGAGTGTTGATTCATTGCACTGATTTTCATTAGAACTACAAATACTGAAAAAATACTACTGCCCTATAGAAAGAGATAGTGATAGAGAGAGATAGACAAAGAAGAGAGGGAAGAGAGAAAGAGTGAAGAGAGAAAGAGAGAAAATCTGACAATAGGATTTTAAATCCTTTCAATACATTCTCCAAGTCCAAACTCACCTCACCCACATACTTCTGTACAAGCTCTGATCCAATGACACGAATGAAGCAAGCATCCGTGCGGTTGGCTACGGCACGAGCACAGAGGGTCTTCCCAGTGCCAGGAGGTCCAAAGAGCAGTACTCCTTTGGGAGGTTCAATTCCAAGGTTAATGAACCGTTCAGGCTAGAAAAAGAAAACCTCGATTAAATTATCCATTTTCTACCTACATACCAAGTGGCCTTTTACCCTTTGTATGGGGAGTGATGGCTGAAAGTAGTATGAGGGGAGTGAGTGTGTGTGTCAGTTGCTGACTATTACCTTTCCACATGAGGTACAAGAAATACAGTTCCCATTACAAAGTGGACAGCAGTCTCAAGCCATATACCCAAATCATATTGAATCACTCCTCCCATCTAAGCATCTTGGAAATGAAGGGTCATCATGTTCCCCACTACATTACATAGATCAACAGCAATGCAGTGAGGCACAACTCCTTCAAAGAGACTGAAAGCTGGAGTTAGTTTACCCCTCATTACTTCTTCATATGGTAACTCCTCAATAATAATACAATTTATGAAGCACATGAGAAGATCCATTGTATACCTGAACCCCAACATTCACAGGTTTTATATCTGCATTTCATTTTTTTTTTCTGCAGGTTATTTGGTTTTGAATAGGGTTTGCATTTAATCACTTTGTCTATTTGGAAGTGGTTACTTCTTAGTATATGACATGGGTCTGGGGGAAATTATTGTGTCCCCTAACTCCAACAAATGTCGGGGGTAGGGGGTGGAGGGTCACAATCATCAGATGTGTATATAGTTTGCCCAATCTTAAAGGGGAAAGATGATGAAAGAATTAAATAATTCATAGATATGAAAGACATGCATCTTTATGAATGTATCCGGAGTGACTTATGACTCACGTGTAACAGTGGAGTTTCCACTACTTCCCGCAATTTGTCTATTTGTTCTTTACAGCCTCCAACATCTGAGTAAGTCACATCAGGCTTCTCCTCCACTTGCATCATAGTAACAGAGGGGTCAATCTTGGGTGGCAGTGGAATGTGAATCTGGTACTTATTACGATCAACTCTGAAAAGCAAATAACAGAATAGGTAAATACATACATATACCAAGGCTTTTCCCCCCTTACAAGGGAGGTAGCCTAAAAGAAAAAGGCATAAAAACCATTCCCACCCATTCCATCCCTAATACTCTCCACTCCACTCTACCCTCTACCTTCCCTCATATCTTGGCACCTCCTGGATGACGGGTCATCCCTGCATCCTGTCCACTGCCCTGGGTCAGAGGCAGCGTTGCAAGACACAGCACATCCACAGCAAGTCTGCTTCATTAAATCGGTGACCCCCTCTCTCTGTCCCCTCATGCAGAAAAGGAGAAGACGGGGAGAAATCCCTTTGGACCGAGTCAATTTTTTCTCACACATACTACCTCACCCCTCATCCCCCCACTCATTCCACTTCATGCATCAAAACATCATCCATATACAACCATTCTCCATTCACCCCTGTCTTCTGTCCTCTCCTGTCCTTCCTCAACAGACATTTCTCTCTTCCCCAAAGCCCCCTCCACCCCATCCATCCATCTCATCCTAGGTCGCCCCTCATGTTCACTCCCTCCACATCTGCCTTCCATACCTCTTTTACTAGTCTTCACTCATTCTTTCCATGTGTCCAAACCATCCTAATACTCTTTCATCCACCCTAACTCCCAACTCCCTTACCACCCCTGTTCTCCTCCTCATTTCTCACTCTATCTAGCCTAGTAACCCCCACCATATTTTTCAGACACCTCATCTCAAACACATTCAAACTCCTTCTCTCTTCCTCTCTTATGTTCCATGTTTCTGCCCCATACAGTGCTGTTGGCACAATCACTCCTTCATACAGTCTCCTCTTAGCATCCATTCCCAAATGTCTATTCCTCATTACACTTTTTAATCCACCAAGGCATTTACTCGCTTCTCTCAATCTACATTCTACCTCCACCTCCACTCCACCCTTTCCTGCCACATTCACACCCAAGTATCTAAAACTATCCACTTCCTCCAGTCGCTCTCCCTTAATGCTCACTTCCAGTCTGCTGCCACTTTCACCCCTTGTACATCTCATCACCTTTTACCCACATTTATCTTCAACTTTTTTCTTTCACACACTCTCCCAAACTCTGTCACCAACTTCCTCAATCCCTCCTCTGATCCTGCTACAAGCAGTGTCATCTGCAAACAATAGCTGGTTCACCTCCCACTTTTCTCCATTTTCTTTAAACATCTCCAATCCCTGACCACCCTTGCATTTACCTCTCGCACCACCCCATCCATGTATAAGTTGAACAGCCAGGGTGACATAACACATCACTGAAGAAGTCCCACCTTTACCTCGAACCACTCACTCTCTCCATTTCTAATCCTGACACATGCTCTACTACTCTCATAAAAACTCTTGACAGCTCCTAAAAACTTTCCTCCTATCCCGTATATCTGCAAAACCTCCTTCTGTGCCTTCCTGTCTATCCTGTCATAAGCCTTTTCCAGATCCATAAAAGCCCCCAAAAATCTCTTCCTATAGCTTTCTATCATGTCTTACCACAAAAATCTGATCTAAGCAACCTCTACCTGTCCTAAATCCACACTGTTCCTCGCCAATTACTCCCTCTGTTCCTCTTCTAATCCTCTTGATCAAGATCCTCCCATAAGCCTTCCCAACTACACTTAACAAGCTAATCCCTCTGAAACTACTACATTCACACTTGTCCCCTTTTCCCTTGTAAAGTGGAACTATACAGGCACTCCTCCAGTCCTTGCCAATTACTCCCTTTGTTCCTCTCCTAATCCTCTCAATCAAGATCCTCTCGTAAACCTTCCTAACTACACTTAACAAGCTAATCTCTCTAAAACTACTACATTCACACTTGTCCCCTTTTCCCTTGTAAAGCAGAACTATACAGGCACTCCTCCAGTCCTCTGGCACTCTACCCTCTCTCCAGCAAACATTAAATAACCTCACCAGCCAGTCCACCATCACTGTACCTACTTTTTTTAGACATTCTGCATGGCATCTATCCAAACCAGGTGCCTTACCTGCACTCATCATCTTAATAACTGCCTTCACCTCATCCTTCCTTATTTCTCCTCCATTTTCCTCACTCATCACGGTCATTTTCTTAGCACTTCCCACTGCAACTATCTTTCCCTCCCTATCCTCTTTCACATTTAGCAACTCCCTAAAATACTCTGCCCATCTTCCCCTTACTGCCTTTTCTTCCATTATCATCTCTCCATCTACACATTTTACCTTTTCTTCTCTACTTGATTCGCCTCCTCTTCCTCTTTTAATTTCTTTCCAAAACATCTTTTTATTACTTTCAAAATTTTATATAGGTAAATACCATAAATAATAGGTAAATACCATATAATAGGTAAATGTCATAAATAAAATATTAAAACAATAATAATAACCCCATTGTTTTATAGAGAGTATCGGTTTCTGTTACTGGCTAAGAGGAGGAGGAAGAAGGAAGAAGGATGAGTGAGAGGATGTAACAAGTGCAGATTGTCAGTACCTCTCATGCAAATAATAAAGTGGACAATAATAGCTGAAGCTTATAGACAGAGGTAATGTCAAAGAACTCTGTGGCAAAAGAGAATGCACCCAGGGCTCTAAGGTTTTCTCAAAGGTTGGAGGATGGTGGTGGTAGTGTGTGGGGTCCACAGTGGTATGACAGTTTGCACCTACAATGTACATCACAGTTCATAACAAACTTTATACATCACAAAAATCCAAAATTGTTAGCAATTATCTGAATCTGGTATTCTATAAAGTACCTTATACTTCAAAACTTGAAAAAAGTTCTCAAACCCTTGCTTATAATTAATTGAAACAGCAACACTACCAGACAGGAAACATAAACAAAGCTTACCCTACACGCATTCCTTCTTCAATGTCAGTAGGAGCAACTGAATCTGCCAAGTCTACAACAAACTTGGCAAACTGCTTTACATTGATTATATACTTGGGATTATCTGAATCAGCATTAATGATTTTTGTGCATCTGGCAACCTGGAAATGAATGACACATTAGTACCAATCATGATATTAGTAGCAGTAGGGGTTGCATGTGATGTCAATAAGACACTGCATCAATGGAGGAAACCAATTACCTTCCACCACAAATATGTTTATATATGCTACCAATGTATGTGTCATCTATTATGTTGCTTAACATGTCCTGAATATTGTGTGATGGTGACAGTAAAGTCTGCCTTCTCATTCACATATATATGTTATTGAGTGGCCAAGGATACTTTTATGGTCCAGATTAACTCAGATATATCTGAGTACTGTACACATAATTGTTTATATTGGTGTGGTTGGGCAGAAGTGATGGAATGGGATATGCATCACATTTTAGTAGTGTCCCAGAATCTGTATGTCTGTGTTACTGGGTGATCCCATGTTATGTGACAGGTGTTATGGATTTTGTTTGCCAGATGCTTTCCAATGTGATGAGCCAATGATGAGTACATGCCAATAGTTGTCCTGCAATATAATTTATGAGAGAATCATCTCTCTAATGGTCATCAACCACTGGCTTTTAGTAGTAGTAGTATGAGGAAAGCAGTTGCTGGCTATTAATTCTTCTTGTGTGATATGCAAATGCAGTTGAGATTGATAGAAATCTTGGATCTGGTCCAAAGATCAAATGTTGGGCCCTTGGGGCTGCATTTCCAGATGGAAGTGAGGATATTCACAAATTTTTAAGATGGGTGGTAAGATGATTATCTCTGGCAGCAATGGTCATTGGTCCTGTTTAATTTCAATGCCTGACAATTCTATTCAACAAGAAGGAACTTTAATGTCACTGAGTGTTCGTCTTTACATGGTAAATTTCAATGCACACTAAAATTTCATTTCAAAGTCAGTGTTTCTGTTAAGAAAATAAATAAAATAAATAATAGAAAATATTTTTTTTTCAGGAGTATTGACACATTCCTTAGAAGTATGACAACAAAATGTAGCTAATCAAAAGTATGGCCACTAAACAAACCTGTAGTGGTTGCTCATTTTGAAGTGTTTGTTTATCTGCAGCCAAATCCCATAATGCTGGAGGTGCCAAGCCAGTGTCTGACTCTTTAATGCCAGTGAGATCATTGACACGCTTCACTGTAGCCTGGATGTCATCTTCCACTTGCTTGATAGGCTTGTTGTATGGACCTTGGCCCTGAAAAGAAAGGAAGAACAATTAGAGAAAAAATAAAAATAAAAATAAATAAATAAATAAATAAATAAAACTACTATCTCCCATTACAGTGCCAAGTTGAAAAAGTAAATAAATAATTAAACAAAATAAGAAAATAAGCAGCTACTTGTAACAAGGATGTTATATCTATCATTCAATATGCTTTCATTGTACTTGCTATTTCTTTCAAACAAATATTTACTTACATAAGCTTTCAGCAATGATATATCAGCTTCATCTAGTGCTGAAAAGAAAGAATGAGGGGTTTAGTGTGTTTACAAATCTTTTTATGGAAACTATCTATATATCAAGGGTTCCCCCTTAAAATGGAGGTAGCAAAGTCAAAAAGCAGGTACCCACTCCCATCCACCACCCTTTCCTCCCTGTCATCTTAGCTCCTCATGGATGATAGGTCACCCCTGTACCCTGCCCAGGGTCAGAAGCAATGCAGCAAGATACAGCACATCCACATCAAGGCCACTTCACTTAATAAGGTGATCTCCCATCATACAGAAAAAGAGAAGACTGGAAGAAATCCCTTCAGACTGTGTCAAAATATCATTCATATATAACCACTTCCTAACCTCCCTTCCTTGCATCACAGTATCATCTATGTACACCCATTCTCCACTCATCCCTATCTCTTACCTTCTCCCTTCCTTACTCAACAGACATTCCCCTCTTCCTTAACACCACTTTTACATGAAAATCACACATTAAGAAAATAGGTCAAATAATGCAACCATATGCTAATTTTTTATATAAAATTGTACATTTGAGCAAAACCGTCTTTGGTTGGGTTTGGTCTGTAATTAGTGAGACGGATGGTATTTATAGCTATGGTCAGTAATTTTGCAGAGGATAAAAACATAACTTATCTTTGAGCAAATTACATGAAAATCACACATTTTACAGAAAATAGGTCAAACAATGCAACCATATGCTAATCTTTTATATAAAATTATGCATTTGAGGAAAAACTGTCCTAGGTTGGATTTGGTCGATTTTGGTCAGTAATTAGTGAGATCCAAGTTTGACTGTGCAGAAAAATGGCTTTTTGGTTGGCAGGCACTTTCAGTGCTTCCAGAGACTCTTCAGAGGCATGCTGCAGTCTCTTTAGTGGTGTCTTGATAAAAATTGTATTTACCTAGTTGCATTATACGGGAAGGGAGCTATGCTCGTGGTGACCAGTCAAGTTTTTTCTTAAAATCTTGAATAGTGTTTGCACACATTGTTTCTTTCTTTAATTTGTTCCAAGTATCTATCACTCTGTGTGGGAAGCTATTTTTTTTTTCAGATCTCTTCTGTAATTATCTTTTTTTAGTTTCTTTTTGTGTCCTCTTGTTTTTCCATTGTCCCATTTCAATAAATCATTCTTATCTAAGATTTCCATTCCCTACATAATTCTTTAGATAGTTAGTAGGTCTCCTCTTTCTCTTCTTTGTTCCAGAGTTGGTAATTCTAATTTGGACAGTCTTTGTTCATATGTCATTTTGGAAAGAGTTGGTGCCAAAAGAATGACAGGAAAAACACCAATAACCCAGGGCCTTTAACTCCTGTGAATTTAATTGTTTGCAGTGGTATAGGTCTAGATCTCTACAAAATAATAGCAAACAATTATATTTAGATACTATTGTTAATACATGTTTTGCCGGGACGCGCTGGTACCATGAGTGGGACAAATTGGCAACAGGGCAACTTGACCTGTTACCCACCATTTTATTCTTGCTAATGCCAAACTGTTTAGTTGATAATCAGTATGGTGTCCCTTTGGCCTTCAGTTAGGAAAGGATTCAACCTTTCTTAGGCAACCCTTTCCACACTAGGTAGCTTTTGTTTTTCTACATCTCCATGGTCTAAGTGGAATGGATGGGATTCATGGACCATTACTTACTTGGTTTACTTGGAGAAGTTCCAAGGTCAGTCCTCACAGCTGTAGTGATCTACTGCTGCTGCCAGTCTTGCTGTCCCTCCTCACAAGGGCCAGTTGGTCTGTTATTGTGTTTGATGACAACCTACTGATGGCGGGTGTAGTCTGGCACTAAGGGCTCATCTGGCACCTTCCATAGAAACCTGTCCAGTAAATGCTTGAAGCTGTCCACCAAGCATTTGGTTCTCTCTCTCTCACTTCTTTTGGGAGGGTGTTGAATATCTTTGGACCCTCATGACCTAGGCTGGATGCCAGTAAGGTCTTAAGCCTCTCTGGGGCTCTTGGTGGGAGAGTTTGTCTCTCACACTTGCGTCCGTGCCTTATGCTGTGATATGGCTTGATTGTTAAGGGCGTGGGGTCGGGAACAAGGCCCTCTAGGATTTTCCATGTATAGATGGCCCTGTACCTTTCTCTCCTCCTTTGTAGGGAGTAGAGACCCAGTGCTTCAAAGCGATCCCAATAGTTGAGATCCTTCAATCCTCTGATGTGCCTGGTGTAACTCCTTTGGACAGCCTCAAGCTTCTGGATGTCTCCTTGTTTATGTGGTGACCAGAGTTGGCTACAGTAGTCCAGAATTGGTTGAATAAGTGCCTTCCAAAGAGTAAGCATTACTTGTACCTCTCTTGAGGAGAAAGTCCTTAGTACCCAGCTGGCCATACCCCATGCTCTTTTCACGGTCTACATGATGTGGTGATGGAAAGTGGTGTCATCACCTAGATGAATGCCTAGACATTTTACGTGAGCTTTGGGTGTGATTTTCATTCCCCTTTCTGTGTGCAGTTCGGTGTTGTCTTTAATGTCTTGGTTGGTGCCGTATCTCAAGGCCTCGAACTTCTCTTCATTGAACTGCATATTGCAATCATTAGTCCAAGCATAAATTGTGTCGAGGTCGTTTTGTAGATGGTGTACATCTTCACTTTCCAGCACTGCTCAACTGATGTGGGTATCATCGGCAAGACAGGAGGGTTGAGTCCACTTTATTAATGTCGTTCATATGAATTAGGAATAGGAGGGGGCCGAGGACAGAGCCTTGTGGTACTCTGCTTACTACCTTGGTTTTGCTGGACTTCACGCCGTCAACTGCAACTGTTTGGGTACGGTCTGTCAGGAAGTTGTGAAGCCATACTCCTAGCTTCCCTGAGCTTCTTAGGTCCCTTGACTTGTGGAGGAGGACTCTGTGGTCTACCTTGTCGAAGGCTTTTGCAAAGTCTAGAAATACTACATCTACATTCTTCCCTTCTGACAGGTTCTGTAGCAGTCAGTCGTAGTGTGTCAGTAGGTTTGAGAGGCAGGACCGACCTTTTCTGAGACCATGCTGGTTCTTTTTTATAAGGTTATTCTCTTTGAGGTATGTAAACAGTTTGTCCCTTATGCATTTCTTGATCACTTTGACGATGTGGGACGTGAGGGCAACAGGTTGATAGTTCTTTGGCAAGGTCCGGTCTCCTCCTTTATATATTGGCTTATTATGGCTTGTTTCAGTAATGCTGGGATCTTACCTTTGTCTAGGGAGGATAGCCACAACATATGGATTGGGAATGCCAAGACCTCGCTACATTTTAGGAGTAAGATCGCTGGAATGCTGCCTGGTCCAGCGGGTGAGTTAATCCTTAGCTCCTTTATCGCCTTTATGATGTCCTCTACTGTCACATGAAAGTTGGTAAGTTGGTTTTGATTTATTGTCTTTTGATTGAAAAATGTTGTGGGGTCGAGGATTTCTGCCTGCTTCTTTGGTATACTAAACACACTGTTGTACTGGTGTGCCAGCATCTGGCAGGTTTCTTGTGGGTCGTCTGTTATGGTTCCTTGGTCAGTTACAAGGGGTCCAATCTGTGACTTGGTTTTCAAGAATTTTTTGCAGCAGCTGCAGAAGAATTTCGGGTTGTGCTTTATATTTTCTATGGCATGGTTTTCCTCAACTCACCTCTGTTCCTCATGTGAGTGCTTGTTTTTTTGTTTGATGTCCTCTATTTCTTAGATGATTGAGAGCTTTTGGGCCTCATTGCTACTTTTACTGAGTTTATCATTGAGGTTGGCATGTTTTCTCATGAGGCTTTTTCTATCATGTGGGATGGTGTACCTGTGATCCTTTCTCTTATTTTTCCGTGGGACATGGGCAGTGCATATCTCCAGCAATGTCCTCAATAGTGTGATTAGTTTGGTATCGAGATCAGGTACCTGTAGTACCAGATTCCAGTCTATCTTCCCAAGATCCCGTTGTATCTGTTCCCAGTCTACCTTTTCACTGGAAAAGTTGAAGCTGGCAAAGGAGGTCATATCTGGTGGAGTCGGGCGTTCCTGCAGTGTCCTACTTTTCCTATAAGTTGTATTAACAAGATTTATGTTATGGTCAGAGAAGATTGTTTTCTCAATCTTGTAGTTGCTGACCGAATTATTACTATTGGTGAAGAAGAGGTCGAGAATGTTACTCTGTCTAGTCTCCTCCATTATGTTGGTTTAGGAACAGTTTGTCAGCAGTTTCTAGAAGGAGTTTGGCTTGGGCTTGGACTTCTACAGTGCCCCCACAGGATCTGCCATCAGGCCAGTATATAAAAGGGAAGTTGAAGTCACCATATATTATAATATCTGTCATGGCAAGTGAGGTTGACTCCAGTACTTCATTCAATCTGTTCATAGCATTTGTGAAGCTTTCTAGGCTACACTGGGGTGGGTGGTAACAATTCACTATGATTAGGTTTGTTTTTGTTATATGTAGGATGATGAGTTCTATTATCCTGTGTGAGTGGGATAACAGTCTTGGAATGTGCAGCTAGATCATTTCTGATATAGATCATTGCACCACCATGGCTTCTCTTTTCTCTATCAGCTCTAAATGGGGTATAGTTGGTTATTTTGGTAAATTTTTAGTTTCGACCATGGGCGCAATATAGCAATAGAAAATTAATTATTAATTTTGTAAATTATAATGTATCAACGTAATATGCAATTTTGTGAGCAGAAATAAAAAACAAAAAAGGTGCTAAAACAGATTTCGTAAGTAACAAAGTCGTGTCGGACGAATGGTACACCATGTTTGTTATGATAGATACCGACGTTGAAGAAATGAGAGGATGATAAATTCTTCTAACCTAAACTAAATTAACATAACCTGTATTTAATAAATCATTGCCTGCAAATTAAATGTCATCCGGCTCATCCTCGTTATCGTCTTCGTGAGAGACATTGGTGGGCTTTTCAACCACTCTCTCAGCTTGTGGGGTATACAAAGTTCTTGCAGCTTGAAGGAATGCATGTATCTCTGCTCCATAACATTCCTTCAAGAAA
Source organism: Oratosquilla oratoria (assembly GCF_046742065.1). NCBI lineage: Eukaryota > Metazoa > Arthropoda > Malacostraca > Stomatopoda > Squillidae > Oratosquilla > Oratosquilla oratoria. The sequence continues at coordinate 40,281,889 of NC_134780.1, forward strand.
ATGCACCTGGCGAGGTACTGTCGGAAGTACTGAAGCCGTCAATTAACAGACAAGATGGCGTCCTGATCCTATGCTACCAACTTCATTCATTAGCATATTTGCTTGTAGCAAGGTATTTTCTATTTTCATTTCAGCCCACAAAATCGCATATTATGTTGATACATTTTAATTTAAAAAATTAATAATTAATTTTCTATTGCTATATTGCACTCATGGTCAAAACCAAAAAAAATACTGTTATTTCTATATCAGCCTTTCACGTCATTTGCCAGGTGAGTCTCCGTTAGGGCAATGAACATGGGGTCCTCTTCTACTGTTAGTTCCCACAGAAAGGAAACTTTACTTCTATTGCTTTTAAGATAGAGGCCCTGTATGTTCCCCATTAGGATGGACTCTAATTGGTTTGGACAATAGATGCCCAAGGGAACACCGGCTGGACCTAAAGTGGTGGCCAGTTCCTGTGTTTTTCTTGCATTAGGGTGGACAGTATCATGCCCTGGGACTCTTCAGCTTTGGTCAGAGTGCGCATAGTGGTTTGTAGCCCTGTCGCTATTTCTAAAAACGGCGAGTATGTTTGTGTTTGTGTTTGTTGGAGAGCCTGGGGCTATCCTTGCTTCAGCTGCTACTAGATTACTTTATTAAACCTTATGGTACCTATTCATTAGGTAGAAACGTAAATCAAATTTGGTTAACATTTTCTGAACCTGGAGAAGGTACACATACTTGCATTCTGGTGTCCACCTGGGTAATCTACTAGTCTAAGGTCCCTTCATCAAAGAATGGGTCAACTCGAAGGACGAGATCAGCTGTCTTTTTCACGGGGTCGCCTGGCGACTTTTTCACCCATGGAGAATAATTGTTGTTCATAAGCTAACAAACTGACAATCCCCCTAGTATAAGGGTTAATGAACTATCTATCTTTTATGGCTCCTGAAATGATGTAGAAAATGTCACAAGTACTATAGGAAACTACATTTACCTTTAATAGGTTCTTCATCTCCTGTTTCTTCCTTATTCACCTTCCTCATATCATTTCCTAAGTGATCCGGCATGTCTGAAACTCTATACTTGCTTTCACTTAAAAATATTAACTACTTTTGTCTCACTATGTTCTGTTTTGTAAATAATTGTGTACGCAATGACTCGAATGAGTCTAAAGTTTTGATGACTTAGGTGATGCATTTTTAGATATAGGAATTCTGACAAGAAATTTTCGTAATCGAATACTAAAGTAACATTAAGCATAAAATTCATATGATTTAAGATATTAACGAGCATACATTTACTTTATATTGTTATAAATAATTTAACAAAATTTATTTTTTATATTTTGACTTATTCTTATGATAATTTATTATAAATCTGGGACGATAAAAACAAGCTCTATAATGTGATTTATCACAAAAACGTTCGAAATTCTCTAGCATGTAGCTAACCCTATTTCACTATTTTCATTAAATTTTTGTATTTATGGTGTCTTCTTTTAGAATATCTTCATTAAATGGCCATAACATTACGATATTAATTTAAAAAAACAATTACATATATCCAAAGGTGCATACCCGTTTTTAATATTGGTTATGTTTGCAACATTTAAGACATTTCTTCTAACCAACATATGCATAATGAAAATATGCATTATAAATGCGAAATATTATAAGGGTTCTTTTTCGTAGTATATATACTGAAATGATTTTTAACAAGAGCTAAATGATGTCACTTGCTGAATTGGTCTCAGGACTAAAATTTTCCCCCAAAAAATTAAGTCTTTAGATTTCCTCGAATGATTAAACTATAGCATATAGCTCTATGGAATATCGATATTTGTCTACATCATTTCGAACTGACATAAAAATATTTTAGATATATTTGTTGATATGTTAGCTGCATCTATCAGCTTTATTGTTGGAACAAAAATATATGCATGTACAGTTCCGTTCACAGTTTCGTCTGCGATCTAAACAGAGGGGAGTACCTTGATCTTGAACATGATTTCCTTCCCATATCATGGGGTTCTAGTTACGTACAAAACCTTATGCATTACGTGATGCATTACCACATCTCCGTGTACCATGAGTGAGACTTTGTCGAGAAAATACGTGGTTGAGGACTCTGAAAAGTTCCAGTGCCAACCCAGAACACAGTCAGCTGATCTGGCCCCAGTGCATAGTGCCAGACTAGGGTCTCTACGGCAGGGTATGGAGAGAGGTGTCCACACTGAGGTGGCCCCAGGCCCTTCAGGAACCCTTTCGTCTGAGTTAAAAGATAAGCTTTCGTTGAAAAATGGAATTGTGAACGGTATGAAGATAGGCACCACGGACGCGGAAATACATGTATCCGCACCCAAACATACACCTAGTAAAGGACAACCACCAGATAATCCGTGTTCCGAATCTAGTCACGATTCATCTGTTAATGGCAGTTTTTGCAATGGACACTCGGATATCAGTACTATTAGCTCTAATAGTATTCCAGACACGTTGTCTCTTAGTTCTGACAAGTCTTCAGATTCCTCTCAATCATTTTCAGCCTTGGGGGCAAGGCCAAGGACAAGAAATAGTTCACAAGGCTCGCATCAGTCTAAAAGTGATAGTGCAAAGTCTCTTGTTGTTAGTAAAGAATTGGAAGAACCAGAGTGCCCTCCTGTGCCGCCACCATTAAGTCCTAGTGAAGATGAGGACTTTAAGGTGGAATATGTCAACTATGAAAATGAATTGCAAATGGGTGCCATAATGCGACTTATTCAGAAGGATTTGTCAGAGCCGTATTCCATATATACCTACAGATATTTCATTCACAATTGGCCCAAGCTTTGTTTTCTGGTAAGTTTGCTCCAATAAATTAATAAAATTCTTGGAATGTTATACAGTTGGTCGTCTGAATGTAACTGTCAGACAGGCATGGTATATAATTACCAAAAGGAAGTGTAACATTAAAGCTGTCCCATAAATGGATGTGAAATATGTAATGTAATATATATAGGTAGATATATAATATAGGCTTACATGAATTACAAAGCATATGTGTTGGTAAGTGTTTAGGACAATAGATACTTATTTTTCATGTGAAAAGTGTTTTTCCAAAGTTTGTCTTGGTAAAATAAGGAGGGGGTTCTCTTTTTGTTGCAAATGAAATTGTTTTGCTATGTTTACCACCAGGTGGGTGGGGGAGGAAATTGTACCACCTGGATTTCTGTATCCATCTGAACAAATACCATAATTTGTTTTCATTATTTGCATTTCCTGCATGATTTTCTTTCTGTTTTATTTAGAGGTTTATTTTTGCCAATGAAATTATTTCTCGTAGGAAATCACTACATGTATATAGTATCTGTTAATGCAAGAATATGAAGTATTTGATATGAAGAAGAAAGAGGGGGTGACTGAGGATTACTAGAGTAAGGGGCAAGAAGGTTGTACTTGCTAGAACATCAGAAAGAATTTTCCAAGAATATAGTGGTTATAAAAAAATGTAGCATCTGTAAATAGTTTTAGTAATTTACTGCACTTTGTAGTAATCTATGGTAATCAAATGCTTATACGCAAATTTTTTTTTACTTATATAATTTTTGCTTTCTGTTTAGCTCCGCCCACTTTTCAAGCCTTACATTGTGAGCATTGAGAACATCCTCACTCTCCAAAGGTAATTGAAATATAATGCATAATAATGATGATAATAGTAGTTGTTGGCTCATGTTTCACTAAGTGGAATACCCATATCCTCGTAGCAGCAGGCAACAGTCCTTCGACCCTCCCATAGATCAATGGGAAAAAAAATTGGATTCTTGTCAATCCTCTATTATTGTGAGACTCTTTCTATCTATATCACTTGTGCAAAATAGTAGGAGGAGGGGAGCAGTTGTTGATTGTCACCTCTTATATGCAAGATATAAGAAATATAGTAAGTTGACAGATAGAGATACTGGGCCAAATCTGGAGGTGTGAGTACCAGCTCCTAAGGGCTGCTTCTCCTTATGGAGGTGAGGATGTTGACAGGTTTTGAAAATGGGCAACTCTGCTGTCTGACTTGTTGAACCATAGGTCCTTACAATTTATAAAAAAGGCTCATTACTTGAAAAATGCCTCTTTGACAGTATATGTATAGATACTTTAATCTGTACTTCAACAAGAATAGATTACTGATCTGTGGGAAATCCATTTTAACAATTTGTGTATTAAAACCTTGTTCCATGAAATGCTGATATATGAGTGTGTAAGGTCTCAGAGGACCACACCTGTTGATGTTTTTTTTATTTATTTATTTATTTTTTATATATATATATAATGCACTGGTGTAACCATGGAGGTCTGTCATCTTTGTAGTTATGGGTTTGAGTTCCCCAACCTTTCTCTGATTCCCAGCAGTGACTGCTCCAACAGCCCAGATGCTTAGGGCAAAGGTTACAGCTTTATGTGCAACCATATGCCTCCTGGCATGTAATCTTACCAGCACCACCTTTCTTTAAGGTTGCATCATTTGCTGTAATAACAGCATATGATAAGGAGAGATAAGGAAAATTTCAGTTTCCTGTATAGTGTCAGTACACTTATATCTGATGTTGTCACTAGGTCTAATTTTAGAAAGGGATTCTGTTTGAGTTTTTTAAGACTTAAAATTCATTGTGGAATGATTCACCATTTAAAAGGGGATGGGTTGTATTCATCTAATTTGTAATATAAAGGTAAATAACTACACATGGGGTGTTGTCTCTTTCTCCAACCATAATACCAAGTTTGAATTTGCTTATGATTTAGGTTGTGTGGACACGCCTTGTTAGTATTGGAGGTGTAATCCTGATAGGTAGTCAACAGATCCTTTTACAGTACAACTGTCTGTCAAATATATAAGGAAGTTGATATATATATGTAAATACTTACCCACCTATCAGTCTACACACACACACACATATATATATATATATATATATATATATATATATATATATATATATATATATCATAGGGATAGGAGGAAAGCTTTTGGGAGCTGTCAAGAGTTTTTATGTGAGTAGTAGAGCATGTGTTAGGATTGGAAATGGAGAGAGTGAGTGGTTTGAAGTAAAGGTGGGACTTCGTCAAGGATGCGTTATGTCGCCCTGGCTGTTCAACTTATACATGGATGGGGTGGTGCGAGAGGTGAATGCTAGGGTAGTGAGTCAGGGATTGGATATGGTTAAAGAAAATGGAGAAAAGTGGGAGGTGAGCCAGCTGTTGTTTGCGGACGACACTGCGCTTGTGGCAGGGTCAGAGGAGGGATTGAGGAAGCTGGTGGCAGAGTTTGGGAGAGTATGTGATAGAAGAAAGCTAAAGATAAATGTGGGTAAAAGTAAGGTGATGAGATGTACAAGGGGTGAAAGTGGCAGTAGACTGGAAGTGAACATTAAGGGAGAGCGACTGGAGGAAGTGGATAGTTTTAGATACTTGGGTGCAAGTGTAGCAGGAAAAGGTGGAGTGAAGGTGGAGGTAGAATGTAGATTGAGAGAAGCGAGTAAATGCCTTGGTGGTTTAAAGAGTGTAATGAGAAATAGACATTTGGGAATGGATGCGAAGAGGAGACTGTATGAAGGAGTGATTGTGCCAACAGCACTGTATGGGGCAGAAACGTGGAACATAAGAGAAGAAGAGAGAAGGAGTTTGAATGTGTTTGAGATGAGGTGTCTGAGAAGTATGGTGGGGGTTACTAGGCTAGATAGAGTGAGAAATGAGGAGGTGAGGAGGAGAACAGGGGTGAAAAAGGAGCTGGGAGAGAGGGTTGATGAAAGAATATTAGGATGGTTTGGACACATGGAAAGAATGAGTGAAGAAAGACTAGTAAAAGAGGTATGGAAGGCAGATGTGGAGGGAGTGAACATGAGGGGACGTCCTAGGATGAGGTGGATGGATGGGGTGAAGGTGGCTTTGGGGAAGAGGGGAATGTCTGTTGAGGAAGGAAGGGAGAGGACGGAAGACAGAGGTGAGTGGAGAATGGTTGTATATGGATGATGTTGTGACTGCATGAGGAGGAATGGGCGGGGGGTGGGGGGTGTTGTAGTATGTGTGAGTAAATTTTGACGCAGCCCGAAGGGATTTCTCCCCGTCCTCTCCTTATATGCAAAGGGGGACGGAGAGGGGGGGTCGCCGATTAAATGAAGCGGCCTTGCTGTGGATGTACTGTGTCTTGCGACACTGCTTCTGACCCAGGGCGGTGGGCAGGGTGCAGGGATGACCCGTCATCCAGGAGGTGCTCAGATGAGAGGAAGGGTGGGAGGGGTGTGGAGTGTATTTAGGGATGAAATGGGTGGGAGTGTTTTTATGCCTTTCCCTTTGTGGCTACCTCCCTTGGAAGGGGGAAAAAGCCTTGGTATATGTATGTATGTATATATATATATATATATACACACACACACACACATATATGTACATAGTGGCTCATAAGTGACTGGAAACCTGCAACTTGGAACTGCTGCTATGTGTCACTCCTGTATAGTAGTCATCATTTGTCAGTTTTCCTTGTATGAAAAATTGGAGGAAATATTGTCAAAGTTGGAGAGAGAAACCCTGGGCCCAGTCTGGAGACTGGGTGTCAGCCTCTCCAGGCTGCCTCATCATGGATGTTGATGAGTTTTGAAGACAAGCAAAAGGGAGACAATTCTCTCTGATGTTTGTCTCACAGGAACACTACCTGCAGTTACTTCTGGTTGGTCCCTATACATATTTACTATACATTTAACCACCCCTCCCATCTCGTCACCTCTGGGAAGAAAGGTTGTCCCTATTTCTCTTCTCACTGACTGCTTTTTGGGTCAGAGGTAATGCAGGAAGGCACAACTGTGTACAGGAGAGTCTAACAGCTGGACCTGGTTTACCTCCATTGCTTTATCACATGTTGACCCCCATCCTCATCTGCTCAAAATAATTTATGAACCAGATGAGAAGAACCCCTTTATCCATTCAGTCTTCCTCCAATTACTTGTGTCATTTGCAATTTCTTTTCCCTTTTTGACAGGTGTCTATCAAGTATCTAAAGCCCTATTCACCTGTCCATCCACATTATTCATGGTCTTCCTCTCACACTTATTTCATCCACTGGCTTTCAACACTATTTGTTAGTCACTTCTCATTCATTGTCTTCATTTGCTCAAATCAACTCAACACGAAATGACCCTATCGGATAACTCCCTCCCCACCCTTATTGTCTGTCTCACCTCCACCATTTTCACTCTTATCTATCATTGTAATACCTATCATATTTCTCAGACACTTCATCTCAAAAACATGGAGACTTCCTCTGTGTCTCTTATAAATTACAAGTCTACTGCATACAACACCATGGATATAATCACTCATTCATATAGCCTTATCTTTGCATTCATCCCCAATTACCTACTTCTCATAATACTTTTTATTTTGCCTAGATATTTACTTATGTTGCTCTAATTACTTCATTAATAGGTGGAGATACATTTTTTCTGTCTTTTATTGTACCTCCCCCCTTTTTTCATCCTTTTTTCTTCTAAAGATCCTGTATATTACTCCCACTTTATATGATCCCTGGAATTAGTGACTGATACCTGTTTGAAAAGGATGTTCTCCATCTTCAAATCCTATCAACTTCCTTACTTCCATTTGGAGGTGCAGACAAGGCCCAAGACTTCTTTATGTCTGCTTCCTCAGTATTTCCTCCACCTTTAAATAACAAAGAGAACTGACAACTGAGAACAGTTCCTCACTTCAACTACTTTCAGCCAGTGACATAAAAACAATCTCACATTAATATAATATAGAAATCAGTAAAATTCCTTCCCAGAGAGATTAATGTGAAGGCCTATCATTGTGTGCTGCTATGGGACTGCAGGCTTCCATTCATCAAAATTGAGGCAATAACTGCTTGATTTGTGATGTTTATTTGTTTTTTCTTATCTTCTTCAAATAGGTTCTTCTTTCCTTTTTTTTGTTTTGTTTTACTTACTTATTTGGGGGATAATCTCAGGTGTGAAATTTTAATTGTATTTCTTTCTTTGGCCTCTGAAGATATGTTTTTTATTTGCTTTTAATTTGGGGTTTGTGAGGTTGTAAGTGTTTTTTTTCTGTGGATTGGAGATTTGGGCTTGATCCAGAGACCAAGTACCAGTTGCTTGGGGGTGCACCTCCTTGTGGAGGTGGGGGTAGTGTGTCACTTTGTGGCAGTATCAGCAGAGTCTTGTTGAAAGCTGATGGTCCTCCATCCATGCTGTTTTCCTCGCTGTCAGCAGAGGAAAATATCCACCCTTCTGAATCCTCTCTCCCACGAAAGGACAGAGTCCACCTGGCCAGACTGCGGTGCGGCCACCACCCAGCACTTCTAAGCTACCAGAAGAGGCTGGATGACCGCATTGTGAACAGCTGCCCAAGATGTAACACCTCACCCCATACCATACAACACATAATGGAAGACTGCATTATACACAATCATGCACGCAAACAACACAACATACACTCTATAAAGGATTTGTGGGAAAACCCAGTTTCGGCTGTGGCATTCCTTGGGGAGACGGGACTGCTTGGACAGACAGTCTAGGGAACAACAACAACTGGCACAGAAGACCTATATATGTTCCTGAATATCCACTTAAAACACCTTGGCCCAAATGTAATAAAGACTTTGACAGATACTTTTAACCACTCGACTGTACAGCAAAATTCCAACAATCTGGAAAAGAGCTAATATAAAACTTCTATTAAAACCAAAGAAACCACCAGAAAACCCAGCATCTTACAGACCAATCTTCATACTGACCTTCATATCCAAACTGATGGAAAGACTATTAGCAGCAAGAAACTTAACAAGTCTACCCACCTCCCCAAAACCAATGTGGATTCAAGGAGTGCCACTCACCAGCCTATTTCGTACAAACATCATACAACAAGTGATGGAAAGTTTTAACAAGAAAGTACCACTGGAAAGATCATGACAACAATGACATGAACAAAGCATTTGATAAAGTTCCAAGATACTATTGAAAAAAAAATCACAACAACAACTAGAAGTGACTGACAAACTTCTTACTTGCAGGCAATGGAGAGTAACTCAAAACAACCAGATTTCTAGAACTAAAAGACTACAATAGGGCAAAGGATTGATTAATTGATGATCTATGGATGAGGACTGAGTTGTGTTTTTGAAATCCCTCTCTATTTCTTCTGTATACTTTGGGCATTTTACTTTGTTGTAGTACATGTTTATTTTTATAGTTAGTTTGCTTTTGTATTGTGTAAGTTTATAGTATTCTTTATTAGGAGGTGGTCAGAGGTGAGACTGTGAATGATTTCCCATGTTGCCTATAGATAGAGTATAGATGAGCACATTGAAATACCTAAGGAAGCTGCTTATTGGATGTATATTTGTATTTCATCACTGATGTCCAAGGTTGTTGTTGTTGTTGTTGTCGTTCCCTAGATGTCCAAGGTTTCTATCCTCGGAGGCAATATTGAGCTGATGAGGTTGAATTGTAGATGTTAGAATAAATTTTAGGAGGATAGTAGAAGGGAGGGATTGTAGATTTTATATGTGATCAACATTCTTCTTTGAGTGTGGATTAATCTTCCATCATGAAAGAGTGCTCCATGACTGGTCTGCATGGATGTCACTAAAATCATTAGAATATTCACTGCATAAAACTTAGGTAGTCATTACCCCACATGGGGCTTGGGTTTGAGATGTTGCCTTGTGGGGAGCTCACTGGAGTTTATCATATTCAGGTTGAAGAGTTGGTCCTTGTTGCCTCTTTAGTTATCTGATTGGGTGTATGTATAACCTTAAGGAATGGTACACATTCATGTATCTGCTTGGCATGTGGTTTATAGAGTCATTGGGCGGTTGGAATTGGGGTGTGTATCCTTGGGATGATGATGTGGTTGGTGGTATGTAGATGTTTTTAATGTTGGATTTATTTGCTTATGTATTTATCTATTCTTATTTATTTTTGTGTGACAGACATCCCCCTCTTGCTCAGCACCCCTTTCACCCCTGTCCATCCATCTCATCCTCGGTCACCCACTCATGTTCGCTCCATCCACCTCTGCCATCCACACTTCTTTTATTAATCTTTCTTCACTCATTTTTTCCATGTCCAAATCATCCCAATAATCTTTCAACAACCCTTTCTCCCATCTCTTTTTCCACCTCCTCCCTCCTCCTCACCTCCTTGTTTCTCACTGTATCCAGCCTTGTAACCTCTACCATTCTGTTGAGGAAGGAAGGGAGTAAGCAGAGGTAGGGGTGAGTGGAGAATGGCTGTGTATAGATAATACTGTGATGCCAGGAAGAGAGTGGGTGGGGGATAGGGGGTGTTGGGGAGTGGTTATGTGTGAATAATATTTTGATGCAGCCCAAAGGGATTTCTTAAAATCTTCAATGTTTCTGCATGAGGGGACAGAGAGGGGGTCACTGATTAAGTGAACTGGCCTTGCTGTGGATGTGCCATGCCATGTCTTGCTGCATTTCTTCTGACCCAGGGCGATGGGTAAGAGGCAGGGATGACCTGTCATCCAGGAGGAGCCAAGGTAAAAGGGAGGGGTTGTGAAACTGAGTGGAATGGGTGGGAGTGGAATTATGCCTTTGACATTGGCTGCCTCCTTTGTAAGGGAGAAAAAGCCCTTGGCATATGTATGTCTGTATTTTTGTTTGATGATTATTTTTACTGTTATTTCTGTGAGTGATTGGTTAGTTTTTTTGTTATGTTGGGGAATGGTATGTATTTATGTACTAGTATAAGCATCATAAATCCACCTTCGTGTTAAGTTTTGTCTTGCAAATGTTGTGTACTCTGGGAAGACTATTGTGGTCTGTAGTGAGGATTTGGTTTCTTGTATTAGTGCTGTGTGTCTGGAGTGTTTTATAGGCATACCAGTAGCTATATACAGTTTTGCATGCTTGTTTGTGATTTCATCAATATTCATTTGTATCAGGTTTAGATTGTGTTTGTCTTGTGTTGGGGTGGTTTTAGCTGAGAGTTTAGGTGTGTAGGCAGATGCAGTTTGTTGTATTTTTAAGTGGGTTGCATTCCATTTAGACTCAAGTGGAAGTTGTTACAGTAGAAAGTGTGTTCATTTAGGACATAAGTTACTACCTGGGTTTGTTTTGATGTTGCTGGTTCACAGGAGAAAAAGAGGGAGCCACTTTCTTTATCAGAATAAAAGTTTAAAAGGGTATAAGCAAGATGCTGTAATGATTATAATTGATTTTATATTATTTGTTTTTGTTTTGTTATCATTTGTCTGTGATTTTCATTTATTATTAGTTATATGTCAATTTATTATTATTTACTATTTACCTGTTTGTTTATTATCTAACTATACCTATGCATTTATTTATGTATTTTATTTGTTATTTACATTATTATAGTTTTTATTTATTATTTTATTATTATTATGATTTTTTTTCGCATCCGACCTAGATATGGACCAAAAGGTCTCCTGTCGGCATGCTCCGCCTTTGTAATCCTTTGTAAGTGAGAAGGAAGTTGGATTGTTTTGAAAGAGCAAATGAATATTTAGTCTGTTCCAGAGACCAGATACTAGTCTCTTGGGGTTGCTTCTCTGGGTGGAGCTGGGGATAGGTGAGTTATTTTGGGCAATGGGCTAGTGGCTGGATCCTTATGGGAGTGATTGGGAATGGGGCATTCTGTCTTTGGGGGTCCCCTGCCATGGTGTATTATTACTTTTAAGGGATTTTAGAAATTTATTTGTTGCTGCATATTTGTACACTTGTTCAGTAGGGCAGGTATTACTTGTATTCAGCATTATTGATATCCTATGTTTGGTTATTTTATTGGCTACCACCCTTATAAGGGGGGAAGAAGCCCTTGGTATACAATATATAGATATATAAATATCGCTATTGGTTTCATTCCTGTTTGTGTTTCAGGCAATGTGTGGAGAAGAGGTAGTTGGAGCTATTGTGTGCAAGCTGGATGTGCACAAAAAAGTAACAGTCAGAGGATACATTGCAATGTTAGCAGTTGATCAGCGCTATAGGAAGAGAAAGATTGGTAAGGATGATAATTTTAGTTTTTGCAAAAAATTATTGACAGCAGTAGTGTTTTCATATTTTGGTAACTTCATGATACTAATTGGTGTTTAACTCGTCAATACTAATTATTGCCATGAGTTTCACTGAGTGGAAGCCTATGGCCCAACAATGGCTGGCACTGGTCCTTGAGCCCTCCTATAGATCTGTCAGGGAAGAAATTGTGGACTGTTGTGTGTGTTGTATTATTGTGGGACAATTTCTGTCACCAGCTTATAGTAGTAGGAGGAGGGGGGGGCATTCACTGTGTTGTCAGCTCTCCTCATGGGAAAAGTTGGAAGAAATACATATAGAAGTCTTGGGTCCGGTCTAGAAACTAAATATCTGTCCCTTAGGGTTGCATCTCCAGATGGAGGTGTGGGTGAGGATGGGTGACAGGAAGGTGACCCTCTGATGTCCATCTTACAGGACCACTTCCAGTAGGTACTCATCATTGGTCCTTCTAAACTTTATACATTACCAAAAGGCTCATATAAAACTAGTGTTCAAGTGACCTAGTCAAGGCATACACCCACCCTTCATCCATCCCACACCTATTCAAAACCCATCAGTTGTTCCTTGTATCTTAACTCTATGAATAAAGGATCTTTCCTTTACCCTACCTACTGCTCATGTCAAAGGCAATGCAGCAAGACACAGCACCCTCACAGTAGGGCCTGACAGTTGAAGCTGGTTTACTACCATGGCTTCATTATGTGACTACCCTCTCCCCTCATATACATGAGAATTTACATAGAAGACAAGAAAAAAAAATCCCTTTGAGTTGTATTGACTTAACATCCATTCACAACCACTCTCCACTCACACCAATCTCTTGTCTTCACTTCTCTGCTTGACACATTCCTCTTGCACCCAGTGTACCTTTTACCCCATCCATTCATCTCATTCTCAATCTTTCCCTCCCTTAAATTTATTCCATCTACCACAACTGTCCACACTCTTTTTGCTAGGCTGTCTTCATTTGTTTTATTAAAATACCCAGACCATCCTTGTATTCTTTGATTGACCCTCTCTACTAGCTCTCTTTCCACTCCTGTTCCCTGCCTTGTCTCATTTCTCACCCTATCCATCCTTGTAACCCCCACCATACCTCTGAAACACTTCTTTTCAAAATGTTTAGACTCTTCCAAGTAAAAAATAACAAGAAAAATGCTTTCTGTTTCATCAAGAGTATGCTGAATTGAGACTTTATTATGTTGTGCATATGTGTCATTGATTTGTTTAGGTTATGTGAATGAACTTGGGGATGTTCCTTTGTTACCAGTGAGGAGGAGGAGGAATAAAACAGGTGTCAGCACTTCTGTGAAAAAAGTGGTGGTAAAACAGTATATGTTGTGTAGATAGATGGGGGTGGGGGAGTTCTGTTACTTGATCCAGAGGATAAGTGTTAGTTCCTTGGAGCCACACCTCAGGGTAGAGGTGAGGAGTAGGTTAGCCTTGGAACTGAGCATTGGAATCTCTCAGTGTTCTGCTCCAGTGCTCTTGCAGGACCACCATGAGCAGCTATTCACCCTTTGTCCTGAGCACATATTGTAATGGTGAAAGTGGAAAAATAAAAAGGTTGAATTGTTGTACTGGATTTGGAGGATGAAGACTCAGTTTGAGGAGAGGATGTTGATAGGGTTATCAGCATTAGATGTCAGTCTTTTGTAATTAAAGCACACCACATTTGAGATGCATGTTCTTGGTAGGGTGTACAAGATAACTTTGTAAGTTCATCGTCTCAGAAAAGGTAAGGAATTTCTGGACAGAGTTCAGGATACTGAGTTTTGGTATTTATTTATGGGTTTATTTATTCATTTATATATTAATTGATTTATTTATACATGCATATTTTATTTCTATTTATTTATTATTTTATTTTTCACCATAAATAGAGGAGGCATGAGTTAACCAGGCCACTTTTCTTTCAACTGGTACACCATTGCCCATAAAGTAAGGTGACTAGGCATGGGAGAAGTAAATCCTCCTTACCCCTTTCACTCCCATCATTCATCCCTTTCACTCCTTTTTATTTAGACAAGAAATATTGCCAATTCATCTTTGGAATATGTTGCCTGTGAATATATATTCTTCTCTAACTCTAACATCCATGCACATTTTTGTTTGTTAGACATGCTGACTTTGTGTTCTTGTGGCATCATTACCTCATCCACCCACCTTTTTCTTGGTCTTACCCTTATTCTCATATCTGATGCCACCTTTTCTTACATGCTTTAGGGATAGCAACTCTCATCTATTCTCATAACAACCAAATCACCTCATGTTGACTTGCTCCATGTTTGCTTTCAATCTGATCTGTGCCTCAGTCTATTCATGAATCTGATCTTTTCTTTTGTCATATTTTGTAATTGGGCATAGATCACATCATTTTCATGATCTCCTTGTGATGTTTTTCTCTTACATACTTCACTCAGGCCTCATTATCACACAACAGTTGGTACTAAAGAAAGACAGTTACAGAAGAGACCTGAAAAAGAACAGTTTCCCACACAGGGTGATTGATGTCTGGAACAAATTGAACAGTGAAACAGTTAATGCCAGAAATATACACAAATTCAAAAGCAAACTAGATGTAGAGAGATACAAAAACAGGTCAACACGAGCATAACTCCAGTCCTGTAAAATACAACTAGGTAAATACAACTATTGGTTCATTACATTATTATTATAATTTTTTTGTTTTTACTTTTTTATTGTTATTATTTTTTATTTATTTTTTATCTATTTATTTATTTATTTATTTTTATTTTGTGGAGGAGGAGTGTGTGTGGGTGGGTGGGTGGGTGGGGGTTGCCCTACAATGAAATAGTGGGGATAAGCCAGCTCCACCTGTTGGGACCTGTTGTAGAAATGTTGTGTTTCTCTGGATCCAAGCAGTACAATGGGAAATAAGGATGACCCTGCATGAGGTGCTGAGATAGTAGGGATTTTTAATATGTACACAGTGGATGTGTACTTTGATTTAGCCACATCCCTCCTCTAAGGAGAGGGGGGCTTTTGGTAAATATGTACCATATATAATTTGTATAGTACGAGTTTTTTATTATTAATTTGTCACTCAAAAATAGGGGGTTGCACAATACACATGTAATATTTTTTAACTTGTTAGAATTCGTGCATTTTTGGTGACCATGAATTATCTGGTAGGCCTACAGCCTCAAGGTATCTCTGGCTAATCTTAACAGTATCATTAAGCTCCTTTAACTTACCTTCCATAGCATACATACTCATACTTCTTTTCTGTTGCCACATGAATATCGGGATTTCATTCACTACCATGTATACAACTTATAATCTATAAAAACCTAATATAAATAAAGACAACAATGTTTTTTTTTATTTTTTCTCCAACCTGCATGCAATTTTGTTCTCACATTTTTATACTGTGTTTGAAGGCTTATGAAATGCACTTCAATTTGGGCAGGCATTGTTTTGGTACATGCATGGTTAATCATTGTCACTTAATTTCTTCTTGACTGGTGTTGTTTTATATGGAATACTGGTAAGTACAACTTGTTTTACATTATTACTTGGGTGGGGTAGGAAAAAAATTGTTTTTGTGATGTAAAAGAGATCACCGCTTTGTTTACATGTGCGAAAATGCTTGTGATTTGATTAAAGGGCCACTGCTGCCACACACTAATAGCCACCACCCCAAAGTTGAACTTCGGCCTTAAAAGATGCAGGCTGATTTTCTGAGACATTTTTTCTTAGAGAAAAAAATTGTCTTGTAAACTGTCAAATATGGTACTTTGTTTTTATACTGCATTTCTGTGTAGGACATACAGGCAGTGAAAGATACAGATATGTTATTGTAGATAATATTTGGAAAACAGTAAAATAGAATATTGGTAAAGAATTATAGATAAGGCATAGTACTGCTAATCCTGACAGAAGGGTTGTCATTGGAAAGGCAATGGAAATACTTGTAAGCAAAGATGCAAGCAAATTTATAGTCATTTTGGGGTGTCTTTGTACAAAATAGAAAGGAGAATATTTATTTGCTCTAAAATATGTCTAGAATGATGCTCAGCATAGCAATATTTGACTGGTAGACCTACTAGTTATGTTCAAAATCTGAAGTTGCATTATACACAAGGTACAGTATATGAAAAAATCAGCTTTTTTAAAAAAAAAATCAGGGGTTTCACTATACATGAAGTTGGCTTATACATGAACGTATATGGTAATGTATGATGTCATTTTCTGCAGCTTTTGGGTCTTATTTTTTATTTATGTATCTTTGTTATTTTCCGCTATTCAGGTGTCATGAATTTGAAGCTTGTTTTGGAGAAATGTTGACAATGTTGTATTATCATTTATCCATTAAGGAGAGAGACAGACAGAAAGAGAGAGAGAGAGAATACTGTTTCAGACTACATTATTATTTCTTCCATTCACATTCTTCCTTCATTGAATCCTGTCTCTCCATTGCTCCATAGATGTTCCTTGTGGATCCAAGGTCCCCTTTACCCCATCTATCCACCTCCCCCTTGTTGTTCCTCTTAAGGTCCCTCAATCTTCTGCTTTCCATACTCCATTTGCTAGTGTTTTGCCATTCATTCTTTCCATGTGGCCAAATCACCTTAGTACTTTTTATCTATTCTGCCTGCTTGCTCTCTTTCTGTCCCTATTCTCATCAACACCTCCACATTTCTCATTATCCATTCTGGTAATACCAACCATATTTCTCAAATGCTGTTTCTCAGATACATTCAACAACAGCCACTGGATTTTTTAATTTATCAAGATAGAGATGAACTGACTAAATCTGTCAGTGAAGAAGAGGTAGATCTAGAAGAACCATCTGAACGGTGAGGCCATAGAATAGAAAAAAAAAAAAACATTTGTGGAAAGTATATAGAATTGAAAGGAATGATAGTAGGCAAAGAGCTGTTATTGAAAGCAGTTGTAAGCAGTGTTTTGAGCAGAGGCTACATATGTTTGCAAGAGAAGAGAAATCTACTACCATTAGATGAGGGATAGACATGGAGATAGAATTTAGAGTCTAGTCAATCAATTGATCCATTGCCCCAGGTCTCTCTTGCAGGACATCTATGGCACTCAGGTAACTGAGAACTGCTACTGGGCAGGCCCATAGATATCTTAGAGAAGAAATATTGTGTTATTGTCTAAGGGTTGTTAATGTCGGGCAGTGTAGGATAATATGCTTAGTGTCTTCTGTTGGTGGTTGCATCTAGGGTAGTTTGATTCTGTGGCCAGACTTAGAGCTGGATGGTATCCTGAACACAAGCATGCTAGTGTGGTTTTAGTTGTTGTAAGTAACTGAAGCTATGTTAAAGAAAGCAAGATTTTGGCATGTAAGGTTGAAATTAATTTCCCCCATGACCTTGAATATATTTGGTATAATTACTTGAGGTTGGAAAAGCGAGGTGTTGTATGTGAAGTCCCTCCTGATATGGATGGATTTTTAAGTTAAAAAAGCGTTGGTGCTTCCCATTTGAAACAACTATACTTGAATAGTACAAAAAGTCTTGTCCCCTATATTCATTTTCCTCTTACATATAGAGTGCCTTCTTAATTATAATTTGTTTCGAGTCATCTAATGCTCTGAACAAAAGCCACCTCTGCTGGTAGTGCATCTTACCAATCACTTGCTTTGTTTGGGTAAATGACCCTTTTTACATTATTTTTTTCAGTTATTTTCCTAAGTTTAGTTTCATGGCCTCTTGTTGTCTTTGTCTTGGAGACTTGTATCCTAAGTTTGTACAAGGCAGTCACATCTCCTTTTTCTCCTTGTTCTTGCAAGGATCTTAATCTAAGTTTCCAGCTTTAATTTGAAAAGATAAACCATGCACTTCAGGAACCAGTGAGTAATGATCCTTTGGATCATCGCAAGATTTCATGATATTATTTTTTTTTTATATGGTCTCAAAGCTATCATGTAATCAAGGCTTAGTGTAAGATTTTGTGATATGAGTAATTTAACATATTCCCATTGGGGTTTGTAGATGTTTTCCATTTGTCCACAATGCATCTGCTTCTTTTGACTAAGATATTTGTGTGGTCATTAGACGAGTCACTGGTCAACAAAATTGATTAAAAATTTATTAAAATATCTGTCCCACAACCAAAAGGAGGTGGAATTGATAGATTTTTTTCTGCTGATTTTAAATATGTTTTCAGAATTTTTCTATCGGGCATAGTTTTTTCTGTGGTAACATATTAAATTTTAAACAATTATAACTAATATATGAGTCTGATATTTCAATGAAACTTAACTTTAGAATATAGAGATGTATGATTTTCAAGTGTATTTTGCTTCTGGGAGATCCCTTTTTAGTGTCCAACAGTAATTAGCCAACATTGAAGAGCTCCACTTCTATTGATACTAGGTTTCCATACTCAGAATGCCCTGGTGAAATTTCTCATCATGCTTGTAACTGATGGTGCCAATGTTTGCAGGGAAAAAGTCCAAGTGATAGTCTAGGAAGTGGATTTTTAGGTTCAATGCATTCCAAGGCCTCTTAGGATGTCAGTAGCTCTTTTGCAATTTCAGAGTGGTTATTTGCTCTGTGATATCCCAAAACTCTGCACAAACTCTCTTTAATGATAGCCATGCAGCTTTTGCAAAATCATTTAGCTCTTCATCAAAATTCTGGTCTCACATCAGCTTCCTAATCTGTGGTCTAACAAAAATACCTTCTTTGAATTTTGCATCACTTACTTTAGGAAACTTATTTTTCAAATATGTGAATCCCTTGCCAGTTCAATCCATACCTTTAACAAAATTTTTCATCAACCCTAGCTTAATATGCAAAGGAGGCAGATAGATTTTCTCTGAATCAATAAGAGGAAGATTAACAACATTCTTCTCTACTGTGGTTAGAGATAGTTTCGGCAACACGTTCTTTTCATAATGATTTTCCTTATCCCAACTGTCCCACTCATAGAGAAAGAACAAAACTTTGTGTAACCCAGCTGCATTCAAAGTAAAAGTGCCACAACCTTTAGGTCACCACAGATATTCCATTTATGTTCTTCCTGGTAAATTTTTTGCAATAGAAGCTTCATACTTTCACATGTTTCCTTCATGTTAGCTGCATGGTCCAGAGGAACAGAAGGAAATTTATTTCCATTGTGGAGCAAAACAGCTTTCAGGCTCACTTTCACAGTCAATAAACAAGTGCCTCTCATTCCTGTCATATTTATGGTTAAGTTCCTCTATAACATAATATACATCATTGCAAAATACCACACCATCCTCAAGTGAGAAAAACTGTTCAAAATGACAATGTTACTTACAATAAAAACTATAGATTCTTTCTGGAGAAGATTCCAGCCCTTTAACCTGGAAGCTAGAAGTCCAGATTGCTTTTTTGACAAGTTTAAATCTTGCACAAGACCATTCAGATTTCCCTGACTCAATAGATGTGGTTCATTTCAAGAACAGATTGGCTGAAAATGCATAACAATCTCACACAGTGTTGCCAACCACTTGATTGAAATTTATCCCACATAACACATGTAAAGTAACATACCATGGAACACAAAAACTGTGGGTGATGGAAAAAATTGAACATTATTTTTGGATTCTGCATGTAAAAACATATAGAATACAGATATTGTTTTCCTTGGGACAATTTCTGTGTTGACCAGTGTTATTTATTGTAATCCCTAGGTCCTTTTTCCTATGTAACTTTTGCAGGTTATCTTTTTCTATATATCTGTATATCAATAGGAATCTTCCTCCTTATAAAGGAGGTAATCAGCCAAGGCACCCACCTATGGCCATCTCTTTCCTATCAATCACCCATTTGTTTTCCTTTTACCTTGGCTCCTTGTTGATGAAGGGCCATCCCCTTCACCCCATCTATACAAGGGATCCTGCTCTATGTTCGTCCTACAAGAAGTCAAGGCTTAAGTGGATCTGGGGAGGAGAACTCCAGCAAGAACCCTAAAAATTGGGTCATTCTTTTCTTAAAGTGTAGACTGTTCTTGCTTTCTTTTATATTTGCCCCTTTTATATCACACTGCATGAAAGAAGTTCTGTCTTTCATTTTTTCTATTCCAGTCAGAAAACATGTCGTGATCTTGTTGGAAGACTGTACATAAATCATTGTGAAACATCATATTCTTATATGTTAAAGATATATATATATATATATATATATATATATATATATATATATATATATATATATATATATATATATATATATATGTATGTATCCCATATGGTAGTACATAATTTATGTACATGATGAATGTAACAGGTGCTAGTACATATCCTTGTGGTACTCCATGTATTCCCTATTTTCAGTGAGAGTACTACCCTCTTTATATAATTATCATCATTCTTCCAACAAGGAAATCCTTCATCTAGTCCAGCATCTTTACTTTCCCCCAGTTCTTACATTTTTCATACCAACATTCTGTGTGGCACCTTATCTCTTTTTCTTAGATAGACACAGTACATCAAATTCCTTTTCTCTTGAATGTCTGTGAATGTCATAGACACTCAGTGGATTTAATATGCATGATCTCAGAGGTTGAAAACTGGAGAGTTTGTCTGTCTGTTTATTTTTATTTATTTATTTATACATCTTCCTCAGATTATCCTCTCTTAAATTTTTTTTCAACCATACTAGTGAGAGAAACAACTCTGTGGTTGAAGCTTTTTTCTTACAAGTCTAATAGAAAAGTCAGAGGAATATTGTTATTATTCCATGGTCCATTAATTGCAGGATGTGGTAATGGAAGGTAAAAGTAACATCTACACATTAGGATGGCTGAATTGCAGTGTTTCTTGGTAAGGGCCAGGAGCATTATCCTAAACTAAAAGAACCTTGAAATTATGGTTCTTCTTCAGGTATTCTTTAAGCTCATGCACAAAATGACTGCAAGTTGTTGTGGAGGAACATCCTTGTTACCTAAGCTCACTTGTTCAGATGTAAAAGGCAAATGGTGCTTATTTGTGCCTTTACTGTGCTTGGGTCTTAAGAGTCTTACATCAACATGGTTTAATTTGTGTTAAAATATGCCCCCCCCCCTAAAAAAAAAAAGATACCTTAATCCTGGATGTTACACTCTATAGCTGTACAAACCCTTATTGCCCAGAACCTATTATCAGAGCCAGATTTTATCTTTATAAAACTTCTTATGGGCATAATATTGTAATGAATTTAAAGAACCACAGCTTGAACTATGCATATACATTGCTATGAGGTGACCCAGCTTCACCTTGCAGGTTCATATTCTAGAGGTTGAGATTTTGCTTAAATTTGGCAAGCCAATTTTGATTCCTTGGCACTGGCAACCCCAGCACTCCACCTTTGTTGAAGGCTATGTGTTCACCCAAACTCTGTGTGCTTTCTTTTATGTACCTGTGCTATCAGCAACAGTTGTTTCATTCACATGTCAACTAATCTACATGTTTCCTCACTTTTCCATGAACAGTTACTCTAAAGGTACTTGAGAAGTCATAGAGGACACAAGCCTTAATGAACACATGCATGGTTTTTAATTTCACTATGTACTTTTCATATGGTAGACTTGTTTGTGACATATTCCTAAACACTGGATGTAGATTATAGCCCATAAAGAATCCATTTTTTCTGCTAATATTATCACTTTGCAACTTTTCTTTACCTCACTAACACACAGAGGTGCTGTAATGCTTAAATTCTTTATTGCTTCCTGAAGGTAACAATAGAGAACAGTGAAATGTGACCAAGTTAAATTGACTAGATGATGATGATGAATTCTTTGAAATCAAAGCTTTCATTTGATAAAAGTTGTAATGATGCAGCTTTTGTTCATAGGTCGTCCATACTATTTGATTGTAACTCTAAGGGAAACAAGTATATATTGACTCAGTGGCAAGGTACAATAATACCACCACTGTGTTCCCTTGCATGTCATAAAAAATAACTAAATTATGGAGAGCAAGGGGACTAGGGACCTCATCTTTCAAATGTTCTTCCATGGAAACTCAAGGCAAAAAGGTTTGTTTTGATTTAGTCTCACCCATCCCACCATCCTTGTAAGGGGATTCAGGCCTTTGTAGAGATTTGAAAATTTGTTTGTGGAAATTTATTATCACCTTGTGAGACTTATATTAATCTTACTGTATTTGAAATTCACCTAAACTTTCCTTCTTTTGTGAAAATACAAAATTGGCAATAAAACTAGAAAAGTATCCTGTTTTGAGTGACTACCACTCATGAATTATAAAAAAAGAATAGCTTTCATTCTCAGGTTCAGGAGTAATTGCTCAAGTTTAACCCCAGACCATAATGATGTATATAGGGTAATAGGTATCACAGGACACAGAGATTATGCCACACTTGGAGCCATTGTCATTTGGACAGGCAAAAAGAGAACATTAAGATATTTTCTAGGCTATACAACCCTGACAAATAGAACATTAGAAATTGTTATATTGGAATTTAGGGTTATAAGGCATGTTCTAGATCAACATCAAAATATATGAACTCAACCTAAGTCTGGAAAGATTTACTAGAATCCAAGCTGTGCTTCAGGAACTGACCATCTTGCCAAGATTTTTTAAGTTGGATTAATTTTCAGTTTTCAGTGGGGGTTACTAGGCTGGATAGAGTCAGAAATGAGGAGGTGAGGAGGAGAACAGGGGTGAAAAAGGAGCTGGGAGATAGGGTTGATGAAAGAATATTAGGATGGTTTGGACACATGGAAAGAATGAGTGAAGAAAGACTAGTAAAAGAGGTATGGAAGGCAGATGTGGAGGGAGTGAACATGAGGGGACGTCCTAGGATGAGGTGGATGGATGGGGTGAAGGGGGCTTTGGGGAAGAGGGGAATGTCTGTTGAGGAAGGAAGGGAGAGGACGGAAGACAGAGGTGAGTGGAGAATGGTTGTATATGGATGATGTGTGATTGCATGAGGAGGAATGGGCGGGGGGGTGGGGTAGTATGTGTGAGTAAATTTTGACGCAGCCCGAAGGGATTTCTCCCCGTCCTCTCCTTATATGCAAGGGGGGACGGAGAGGGGGGGGTCGCCGATTAAATGAAGTGGCCTTGCTGTGGATGTGCTGTGTCTTGCGACACTGCTTCTGACCCAGGGCGGTGGGCAAGGTGCAGGGATGACCCGTCATCCAGGAGGTGCTCAGATGAGAGGGAGGGTGGGAGGGGTGTGGAGTGTTTTTATGCCTTTCCCTTTTTGGCTACCTCCCTTGGAAGGGGGAAAAAGCCTTGGTATATGTATGTATGTATGTAATTTTCAGTTTTCATCGAAGTTTTTATATAAAAGTTGTTTTTCCCAATTATCCTTTTAAAGTGTTGATGTGACCCAGCATTAGTATCTTTGTAAAGCTACTGATTAAGATCCTTTTGAATGATTCTTACAGGAATCCCATGAGACTTTGGTCAACCTTTATAGGTTTTGTGATGAACCATTGTACTTCCTGTAGACCTTAAATTTCAATGTAGAAGTTTGTATTGTTTTGTCTGCTAAGGTATTATCACCTTGAAAATATTATTAACATCTTTGGTTGCATTATTTATTTTGTTTCCAAATATATCTAGATAATTATGGTATGTATTTGAATTTAGGGGGGGAAAATGTGTCCCAAAAAAAGTCATTCTTTGAAATATTTTGTGATATTGTTGAATCCTTTGGTATGGATTATCTGCTATGTCTGGAAAATGGCTGTCATCAGTTTGAAATTAAAGAAAAGTTTAGTGTTTTCCTCCTAGTGTAGTCTAGTTCCCTTGTGTCTGCAAATATTCAAATTGATGACTACCATTTTCCAGATACAAACACATGTGTACCAGTGGATTCAACAATATAACAAAGCATTTCATAGAATGAGTACAATTTTTGGGACACACTGTATAAGAGATGGGAAAACACCAAACAAATGTGGAGAACAGTGAAAACCATCAAAAACTCTAAATTGAACCTATGCCCTACCCAAGGAAAAATACCATCTTTCAAACAGCAGTGTAGTATCATTAACAAAGACTTTCTCCAAAACAAGTTTCAAACCCACAGATGACAAAATAGATGCAATTCTCTCCCCTTCTCCAACAAAAATATGGAAAGGGGAAAAAAATCCCACACTGAAGACCCAAATAAGATATTTAACTTTCATCATTAAAAATGCCTCATCCCAATTGTAATAAAGGCCATGATTGGTATTTTTTGACTTCTGAGTGTACAATACAATTCAAACATTCTGGAAAAGAGTTATGTAATAATCATCTTGAAACCAAACAAACCACATAGATATCCAACATCCCTCAGGTGAATCTCACTATCATCCACCATATCCAAGCTGATGGAAAGACTAGAAGCAGAAAGAAATGACTAATTCACACACTTCCCCAGACCAACATTGATTTAAAGAGGGCCATTTCACCAGTACACTTATAATAAACATAATCGAGCAAGTGTTGAAGGGATTTCACAAGAAAGTATGGTTATGGTAGCAAACAAGGCATTTGAATTTCCTAAACACTATCATAAAAGATCATAGAGATGTATTTATAACATACATATATCAAGGGTTTTTCCCTCCATACAAGGGAGGTAGCCAAAGTCAAATTGCATAGTTGAGAGTATTGCCTCTTGGAGAAACCACTGTAGTCTTTTGGTCTTTGAAATTTTGTTGTTTTGAGTTACCCTGTACTGTCTACATGCTAAGAATTTTGTTAACCATTTCTTCTCATTGTTATAGATATAATGTGACATTGTATCTACAACAATGACAAGAAATAGGTAGCAAACTTCTTGGCATGTAGACAGTGCAGTGTAACAAAAAAAAAAAAAAAAAAAAAAATCCAGAACCAAAATACTACAGTGGAATTCTCCAAGAAGCTATGGAATTCAGTCTCCTCACAAGTGATCTAACACCGGATCCAGAACATAACACTAAATTATTCACCTTCACCTTTGCATATGACATAACAATATTAATCCAGTATAGTAACTGCAATCTCCCTCTACTCATTTCTATCTTTTGATACTCTTCCTTACTTGATGAACATTTCTTGTGGATTTGAGGACCCCTTCATCGTATCCATCTATTTCATTCTTGGTCCTCTCAAGTTCATTCCATCTACTTCTGCTTACTATACTCTCTTTCCTAGTCTTTCCACACTTATTCTTTCTATATGTCCACCTTAGCACTCTTTGGTATACCCTTTTATTTCAACTCTACCTCTACCCCTGTTCTCTGCCTCACTTCAGCATTTCTCACCCCATCCATTCTTGTAACTTGTATCATATTTCTCAAACACTTCATTCAGACTCTTCCTTTCTGCCTTCCTTATATTCCAGATTTCATCTATATACATACACCAATGGCTTTCCCCCCTTACAAGGGAGGTAGCCAAAGTCAAAGGCATAAATCCCTGCCCACTCTACTCCCATTCACCACCCCTTCCTCCTTCTTTTCATGGCTCCTCCTGGATGATGGGTCATCCCTGCGTCTCGTCCACTATCCTGGGTCAAAAGCAATGTAGCAAGATACATACATCCACAGCAAGGCCACTTCATTTAATTGGTGACCCCCCCCCCCTCCATCCCCTCATCCAGAAAAAGAGATGGGAAGAAATCTTTTCGGACTGTGTCAAAATATCATTCACACATACTCACCCCCCATCCCCCACCCACACCCATCCATGCACCACAGCATTATCCATACACAAACATTCTCCACTCACCCCTATCTTCTACCTTCTCCCTTCCTCAACAGACATCCCCCTCTTTCCCAATGCCCCTTTTACCCAATCCATTCATCACATCCTTGGTCGGCCCCTCATGTTCATTTCCTTCACCTCTGCCATCCACACCTCTTTTACTACTCTTTCTTCACTCATTCTTTCCATGTGTCCAAACCATCCCAATACTCTTTCATCAACCCTATCTCCCAACTCCCTACCCCAATTCTCCTCCTCACCTCCTTGTTTCTCACTCTATCCATCCTAGTAACCCCTTCCATACTTCTCAGGTATTTCATCTCAAACACATTTAAGCTCTTCCTCTCTTATGGTCTATGTTTCTGCCCTATACAGTGCTGTTGGCACAATCACTCACTGGATTTAGTACTTACATTGGAACCTGAAATTGTAGACAGAATAGATTACAAAACACCATTAGTAAAGAGCAACCATGTACTAATAGAATTCGAACTAAAAGAGCAAATAGACCTAAGAAGAAATGAGAAACTTAGAATAGGAAGACCAATGTATAATAAAATGAATTTTGAGAAACTTAAAAAATTCTTTCGCATTGCAAACTGGGAAAAATTCCTAAATGAAGAAACAAGGATGGAAGAGAAATGGAATATACTAAAAGAAATTTATAATGAGGGTGTGGTCAAATATGTTCCACAACAAAAGCATGAAAGAATATACATGAAGAACTGGTACAACAAAAATTGTAGTGAAGCCAAGGATAAAAGAGACAAAGCCTGGAAAAAATGGAAAAAAGAAAAAAAAAAGAGCAAAATGGCAAACATACATCAAACTAAGAAACGATTATGTAAATATACGCAGAGAAGAATAAAGAAATTATGAAAAGGAAATAATAGAAAATTGCAAGAAACAACAGAAACTATTTTATAGATATGTGAATGGTAAACTAAAAAACAAACAAGAAATAGAAAAACTGCACCAAGGAAGTCATGAATACACAGAAGAACAAGAAATGGCAGAAGTTATGAGTAACCACTTCAAATTGGTATTCACAATTGAGAACACACCTAACTGTGAGGGAATAGAGAGACAGAAATCCCCCAAATGAAGGAAATAACTGTAACAAAAAAGGAAATCAGTGACCAAATAGAAAACCTTGACATTAGAAAATTGCATGGTCCATTGCAAATTGGATACTGAAGGAATGTGTAGAGAAATTAACATAAAATACACACTATAATCAAATGCTCACTCAAAGAAGGAAAAGTACCACAAGACTGGAAAAATGCAAACATTGTACCAATATATATAGGAGGAAAAAAGGAAAATCCAACTAACTACAGACCGGTCTCCCTAACAGGCACAGTAGCTAAAATATGTGAAAAAGTGATCAAAAGTAGATGGGTTAAACACCTGGAAGAAAAATCTATAATAAACCCGAGCCAATTTGGATTTAGACAGGGAAGATCATGTACAACAAACCTAATCTGCTTCTATTCAAGACTAAGATATAATAGATGAAAGAGATGGGTGGGCAGACTGTGCCTATCTAGATCTACAAAAGGCATTTGACAAAGTACCACACAAGAAATTAATAGGAAAATTAGAATCAATAGGTGGCATTGCAGGTAATTTATTAGGATGGATGAAAGATTTCCTGACTGGGAGAAAAATGAGGGTAGCAAGTAGTGACAAATACTCAAAATGGGAAGAAATGATTAGTGTTCCACAAGGGTCAGTGCTGGCTCCAATCATGTTTGCCATATACATAAACAACATGGACGAAGGAGTTGAATATTATGTGAATTTCTTCGCAGATGACGCAAAAATATTAAAGAAAGTATCAACAGAAGAGGACTTGGACTCATTACAATCAGACCTTGACAAAATCTGGAAATGGACTCAAAAGTGGGAAGTGAACTTCAATGTCAAGAAGTGTAGCATAATGGAGTTTGGAAAAAGCAAAAACAGAATTTCAAAAAATTGCAAAATTGGTGAAAAAGAAATAAAAAAAGGGCACTCGGAAAGGGACCTTGGAGTGATAATCAGCAAAGACATGACACCGGATAGACATATAAACAAAATAGTCAGTAAAACCTACAACCTACTAAGGTCAATGAAAGTGGCATTTGAATACTTGGATGAAGAAATGATGAAAGAAATATTAGTCACATTGATTAGACCAAAGCTGGAATATGCAGCAACACTATGGACACCCAGTATTAAAATGAATATAAGGAAACTAGAAAGAATACAGAGAACAATAACAATGTTGGCACCAGCTCTTTCCAATTTAACATACAAAGATTATCGAAATTAGAACTACCAACACTAGAGCAAAGAAGAGAAAGAGGTGATCTGCTGACTATATTTAGAATCATGAAAGGAATGGAAATCCTTGACATAAGATTTACTAAAAAATGACAATGGAAAAACAAGAGGTCATGAAAAGAAACTCAAAAAGGACAACTACAGAAGAGATCAGGAAAAGAATAGCTTCCCACACAGAGTGCTGGATATATGGAATAACTTTGATAAAGAATCAGTGTGTGCAAATACTATTCAAGATTTTAAGAAAAAACTTGATGCTGAAAGATACAAAGATCTGTCACCATGAGCATAGGTCCCTTCCCGTATAATATAACTAGGTAAATATCCCCTTAATCACTTCGGTACTATGATGCCTATGCAGGCATCATGAGCCGCAAGTATTCACCTTGGTCTTTGGATCACGTGTTGGACTCATGATCGACAGCTTTTTCCCTCCCGGAAGAGAGCTCAGGGTTCGTATGACCGATCTATGGGTAATGCTGTGACCTTACACGCACACACACCCCCGTGTGAGTTGGAGTAATGACTCGAAACGCAGTGATACTGAAATTATTTCAGCCCTGGGCATGATTCAAACTCAGACCACCATTGTGACAGTCAAGGACTCTACCAATCGCACCACTGAGTCATGGACAAAATCTGGAAATGGACTCAAAAGTGGGAAGTGATCTTTAATATCAAGAAATGTAGCATAATGGAGTTTGGAAAAAGCAAAAACAAAATCTCCAAAAAATTACAAAATTGGTGAAAAAGAAATTAAAAAAGTGCACTTGGGTGAGTACATGAGGGTGCTGCTGTTGGCATCTTGATTATATATATATTTTGTAGTTGTACATGAGTTAACCCTGGAATCTGTGAAATGGTTTGATAACATTTTCTGTATTTATTATTACTCATAGTAAAAGAGAATGAGTAATACAGCAGTGACTTTATATTTTATAATGCAAGTAGTGTGATGAATCACATATGACAGCCAATGCTGTGCGTGAGACTTTGACTTGTACTGAAGTGGTTAACATCCATTCCCAACTGTCTATTTCTCATTACACTTTTTAATTCCCCAAGGAATATACTTGCTTTTCTCAGTCTACATTATACCTCCACTCCCTTTCCTGCCACATTCGCACCCAAATATCTAAAACTATCCATTTCCTCCAGTCTCCATTGATACTCACTTCCAATTTGCTGCCAAATTCTCCCCTTGTACATCTCAGCACCTCACTTTTACCCACATTTTTTTTTTTTTTATCTTCAACTTCCTTCTTTTGCACACCTTCCAAAACTGTCACCAACTTCCTTAATCCCTCAATCATGCTATAAGCACATTGTCATCAGTAAAAAACAGGCTTATCTCTCATTTTTCCACATTTTCTTTAACCATCTCCAATCCCTGGCCCATTACCCTTGCATTTACCTCTCACACCACCCCATCTATGTATAAATTTAACAGCCAAGGCAAAATAACACATCCCTAGTGAAGTCCCACCCTTATCTCAAACCACTCACTCTCACCATTTCTAATTCTAACACAGGCTCTATGCTTGTAAAAACTCTTTGAGTGCTCTTAACAGCTTTCCTTCTATCCCATTTATCTGTAATACCTCCCATAGTGCCTTCCTGTTTACCCTGTCATAAGCCTTTTCCAAATACTTAAAGACCCAAAAAACAACCTTACCTTTTCCTATAGCTTTCTCACATATCTGCCTTACCACAAAAAATTTATCCATGCAACCCCTACCTGTCCTAAACCCACACTGTTCCTCACCAAGTACTCCCTGTTCCTCTCCTAATCCTCTCAATCAAAATCTCCCATAAGCCTTCCCAACTGCACTCAATAAACTGATCCCTCTGAAATTACTACACTTACACTTGTCCCCTTTTCCTTGTAAAGTGGAACTATACATGCACTCCTCCAGTCCTCTGGCACTCTGTCCTCTTGAGACAAACATTAAAGAACCTCACCAGCCAGTTCACCATTACTGTACCTCCCTTCTTCAGACACTACACATGACATCCATCCAACCCAGTGACATTAATATGATCATTCCTTCATGTAACCTCTTCACATCCCTAAATACTTAATCCTTATAACACTTTTCATAAATCATCAGGTTGAAATACATGTTTATTTTATTCTACTGTTTTTTGATGCAGCCCGAAGGGATTTCTCCTCGTCTTCTTTTCTGCATGAGGAGACGGAGAGCGGGGGTCGCTGAATTTATGAAGCAGCCTCGCTGTGGATGTGCTGTGTCTTGTGACACTGCTTCTGACCCAGGGCAGTGGACAGGATGCAGGGATGACCTGTCATCCAGAAAGTGCCAAAATAAGAGGGAGGGAGGAGGATGGAGGGGAGTGGAATATATAGGAAAAGGAATTGGTGGGAGTGGTTTCAATGCCTTTTTCTTTTTGGCTACCCCCTATGTAATGGAAAAAAAGCCTTTGGTATATGTATGTTTGTACTGCATAAAATCAGTGTACATGTGAAATAACATGTGTAGTGAGACTGGGATTTTTCTTGGTGTAAGAAATGGGCCATAAATTAGAAAAGATCAAATGTGACCAGTTAAGTGTATGTTGCAACACTTTGGAACCCTCATAAAAAGGAAAGCCATAATGAGATGGGTACTGGATCTGCAAGGTTGACCTTTTCCTAAAAGTTTCAGTACTTTGGATTGTGATTATTGGAGGAAAGAAGGGTGAAGGGTAATGCAATTGCATTGTATATATATTCTATTAATATACCAAGAGCTTTTTACCCCTTAAAAGGGAGGTAGCTAAGTCAAAAGCCCGTACTTACTCCCACCCATTCCACTCCCCTCCACCATATTTTCCTTCCTCTCATCTTAGTTCCTCATGGATGATGGGCCATTCCTGTATCCCTCCCACTGCCCTGAGTCAGAAGCATTGTACCAAGACACAGTACATCTACAGTAAGGCCACTTCAATTAATTGGCAACCCTACCCTCTCCATCCCCTCATGCAGGCTGCATCAAAATATCATTCACACATAAGCACCCCCTACCCCCATCCTCCGCCCCTCCCTTTCTTGCATAACAGTATCATGCATACACAGCCACTCTCCACTCACCCCTCTCTCCTGCATTTTCCCCTCCTTGCTCAACAGTCATCACCCTAATTCTTGATGCCCCCTTCACCCCATCCATCCATCTCCTCCTCAGTCGTCCACCTCAAGTTCACTCCCTCCACCTCTGCCTTTCACACCTCTTCTACTGATCTTTCATGACTCATTCTTTCCATGTGTCCAAACCATCCCAATACTGTTTCATTAGCCCTATCTGTCATCTCCTTTTCCACTTTGGCTCTCCTCCTTGCCTCCTTATTTCTAACTCTATCAAACCAAGTAACCCCTACCATACTTTCTAAACAGTTAATTTCAAACAAATTCAGACTTTTCCTCATTGCCCTTTTTAAATGCCATGTCTCTTGTATATATACATAAAGAAAAATAAGTATATAGACAAAGACATCATCCAATAGGTAGTTGGTTAATTGTTACTTCAAGTTTCTCTGAACAGAAATATATG
Organism: Oratosquilla oratoria; assembly: GCF_046742065.1. Lineage (NCBI taxonomy): Eukaryota > Metazoa > Arthropoda > Malacostraca > Stomatopoda > Squillidae > Oratosquilla > Oratosquilla oratoria. The sequence goes on from NC_134780.1 coordinate 40,313,452, forward strand.
GTCTCATAACAACCAGCAATAGCCCTTGGGCCCTCCCATAGATTTATTTAGAAAGAATGATTGGACTATTTTCAGTGTTGCATTTATCAAGATTTTTCTAGATTACTTTTGTAGCAAAAAGGTGTTCTCATTATCCAGATTTTTCTCAGTGAATTTTACAGAAAAGAGATGTACTCATTACATCCCATTTTTATATTTTGATACTGTAAGTTGTCAGTTTACATTACATTTTTGTAACAAAGTATCATCTTAGTGGTTTGAAGTAAGCAGGAAACTTGATCAGCATGCACTATATTTGCAACATTTCACTGTGCCATTTAGAAGACATGAGTGTAAGCACTCATTTAGTTTAATTGTCACTATTAGATGGGTAACGTTTTGTTAGTTATTGACCATGGTTCTGCTGGCAAACCTCAATTACTGTCCTGTTAATGTATTCCCATCTGTACCTCAGTTACTGTCATGTTACTGTATTCCCACCCATATTGTAATAGCTGTGTTGTGGTGAACACAGCAGACAACAGTAACAGTCTTAGACCAATTACACACATGAAAAATCTTATTAATTGTCAATAGTAAGGAGCTAAATTTAAGGTAACATGTACTGTGGCTAGTTTCCCTAACATTCCCATGTGCTATTTGGCAGACATGAATGGATGTGTTTGTCTATTTTAATCTTAGTCTTAGGTGGCTAGTGTTTTGATATCTATACATTATATTGGTTCTGCTGCTGTATGTCTCTTACTGTTTGCTGTAGTCTCAGCCATATCATAATAGCTGTATTGTGGTAAATACATAGCAAACCAAGGACCAACTCTACGTTCTGAGTATACTGTAGAAAATGCCCAACAAGCCATATCCCAGACCATCACTATCAGAGATCATATCAGTTGCTGTACTTGAACATCTCTCAGATCACATCCCACAAAAAATCACCATGAAACTAAATTGACCAAATTAGACCATTACAATATATTATACATAAACAACAAAGGCAATTGGACTGTTTACAGAAGAAATGGACAAAGAACTTCAAACATGAAAAATATCTTATCCATAAACACAGGAGCGTAAGTCGGGGTTTACCCTTATTACTGAAGACTTTGAAGGGATTCAGACATTCTGATTTGTGTCTGTCATAATTCCAATTTTCTCAGGTAAGTTTGACTATTTTGAATGGTGAGCATATGTGAAAGCCTTGGTGTTGTGTTCAAGGTTTGTAATGATAATTGTTGCCATGAAAATTAGATTATCAAATCCTTCCATTGGGAAAGAACCCAAGAATTGTAGGCCTCACTTTTGATACGTGACCTTTAGCTAGCACATCAAAGATCTTACTTGGAAAATGAACAAGAAAATAAACTATTAAAATCAATTGCAAGCACAGACTTTGGAAAACAGAAACTAATCACAGTTTACACTATATTTCTTAACCTCCTTGATACGATGACACCTACGTAGTCATCATGAGGCGCGAGTGGGTATATGAGGATGCCAGTATCAGCATCTTGATTATATTTATTTTGTAGTCATAGCTGAGTGACCCCCGAATTCTGTGAACTGGTGTGATCACGTTTCCCATGTTTATTATTACTCATAGTGAAAGAGAACGAGTAATACAGAAGTGACTTCATATCTTATAATGCGAGTAGTGTGATGCATCATCTGATGCTGCATGCGAGAATTTGACTTGTGTTGAAGAGGTTAAGAACCATTCAACTATGCTTCCACAGCATAGTTCCCAACAATTAAGAAAACAAACAGACATCTTAAAAATGTAACCTTCTTGGGTTGGGGGTTACATAGGGAGGACTTAATGCGGGCGAGATAAACTCCAAAACGGGAGTTTTCTTCTTTATTAAAAATTGAGGCAATCTGGTTAAATACTGTACACATTTAGTCACTAGGGCACGTTAGGCACTGTACACAATTGATCTAGGGCACGACACACACCGACTGCTCCTTGAGTCGTGCAGTCCGGTTTTGTTTCCGGAAATGCTGAATCTGCTGAATTTTGAGGTGCTCGCAGTCACCTTGTCAAGATTTTTAGTAAGGCTGTTACAAAGGATTACAAAGGCGGAGCATGCCGACAGGAGACCTTTTGATCCATATCTAGGTCGGATGCGAAAAAAAAATCATATTAATAATAAAACAATAAATAAAAACTATAATAATGTAAATAACAAATAAATGCATAGGTATAGTTAAATAATAAACAGGTAAATAGTAAATAATAATAAATTGACATATAACTAATAATAAATGAAAATCAGACAGACAAATGATGACAAAACAAAAGCAAATAATATAAGATAAATTATAATCATTACAGCATCTTACTTAGGTATTTATCTAACTGATTCTTAAAGCTTCGAACTGAACTACATTGCACTACCTGTGCAGGAAGTTTATTCCATTCATTTACTACACGGTTGGCAAAGTTGTTTCTACCTACTTCCAAATTGAATCTATTTCCGGATAGTTTGAGACCATTGTTTCTTGTCTGATTCTCATTCAACTGTGAAAATTTGGTCACTTTTGATGTTGTCAATTCCCTTTAAAATCTTAAAGACCTGTATCAAGTCACCTCTGAGTCTACGCTTTTTTAGGGAAAGCAGATTCATGTGTTTTAGTCGATTTTCGTATGATTTATTTTTGATATTTGGAATCAGTTTTGTGGCTCGCCGTTGTACTTTTTCCAGTCTGTCAATGTCTTTAATGAGATTCGGTGACCATACAGAAACAGCATATTCCAAATGTGGACGAACTAACGATTTATATAGCTTGTTAATGAGTGATGGACTTTTGAAATCAAAAGATCGCGCAATCAGTCCCAGAATCTTATTTGCTTTCTCAGAGGCTGAAATACACTGCTTGGATGATTTGAGGTCGTTACTGATAATTACGCCGAGATCTTTTTCACTATCCACTTTTGTTAACGAATTTCCAAATAACTTGTAATCGTACTTACTGTTATTTTTACCTATGTGCATTACCTTGCATTTACTTGTGTTAAATTTCATTAGCCACTTTTCAGACCATTGCTGTAATTGATCTAAATCTTGTTGAATATCTAATTGGTTTGAGTGATCATTTGCCACTCCAACACAGTTTTGTATCATCAGCAAATTTGGAAACAGTAGATTTTAGTCCATGGTCTATATCATTTATATATACTATGAATAGAAGTGGCCCAAGAACGGAACCCTGAGGAACTCCACTTGCAACACTTTTCCATCCAGAAGTATTTCCATTTAAAACAACTCTCTGTTTTCGACTATTCAACCAATTACTAGTCCAACCTAATAGGCTACCACTTATTCCATGCAAAGCTAATTTAGTAAGTAGTCTTTCGTGTGGGACGGTATCAAAAGCTTTTGCAAAGTCTAGATATATTAAATCTATATTGTTTCGTTTCTTTTGTCATAATTCGAGATAACTGTGTTGTAGAATTCTAGTAAGTTAGTCACGCAAGAACGTTTCCGTCTGAAACCATGCTGGCTATCATTTATCAAACGGTTACTTTCTAAATGATGTTCGATAGCATCTCTGATGTTAGTTTCCATTATTTTTCCTTTACAAGTTTGTTCTTGGTTCATAATTACTACAAACATAATATACTACATACATAATATATCCAGGGGGAAAGGGTTGAACGGTATTGTGTTCCCGTGTGTTAATCCGGGTTGGCGATTGACTGCATCTATGGCGTGCATTTGTGTGTCTGTGTGTCAGTCTGCTTCCGTGCGCTGAGCTAAATTGCTGATTCGGCTGGCGCCGCTCTGGGGCTCGGACCGGATGTGTGGCGCCACCATGTCTGGGTGATTGTGACATTGCCTGCATGGTGTATGGGAATGTGGTGTATGTGGTGTATACAAAAATTGTATAAAATAGTAAAATTGAAAATGATAATAGGATGCACCAAAACCACCCCAATAGATTACTTTCACTTAGGAACCAGTCTTCACTGTAGGATATCATAGGAAAATGATAGATACAGTTTTATGCTAGAGCCCTTCACCCCTACTTGCCCATCTCATTAAATCACACCATTGGGTATGTATTTTACCAATGATTTGTGAAGACAGGATGCAAAGTTTGATTCTTTTGTAATAAACTTGAATCATTAGATACAATTAGGTGAATATGCACTCACTCACTCAACCACATTCTTTTGTTTGATGTGAGTTTGCTCCTCCCTTTTCTCTAGTGTCTTTACTTAAAAAAAAAAAAAAAAAAAAAATTACTGTGAGGGACTGGCAACAGATTACTCGTGGTGGTCCTGCAAGATGATGTCAGGGAGAATCACCTCCTTGCTTCTCATCTTCAGATCTCATCAACATCCTTGCCTCCGTTTGGAGATGCAGGTTGTCTTGGTCTGGACTGGGTCCAAGATCTGTGCACTTTGACCATCTTTACTTCATTTTTATTCATATAAGGAGAGCTGACATGTGGTGACTGCTGCTCTTTTCTTTCTCCTGGCAGTTGGTGCATAGAGTGACATAGAAGCTGACCCATTCTGCTACAACATAAACAACAGTCTAACATTTCTTCTCAGAGATATGGGAGGGCTCAAAGATTTGCTGGCTTCTCTGGGGCTGCGAGTTTCTAGTCTTTGGAAATTGAGGCATCATTTTTATTATGAAAGACATTATCATGCCTGTTTCTTTCAACCATCATATATATATATTTTTTTTTTATTGAGCCTCTTTTATTGCTTGTAGGCCTTTTGGTTTTCACTTAAAAGTTTCTCATTCTCAACTTCCTTTTAGCTTTTCTCTACTAATTCCTTGTCTTCATGCCCTGCTGTAGCTCACCATATCATATCAAGTCACCTTTTAAATCTCACATGTATGGCTTATTCACCCTTAATTCTCAGGTTTGTCTTGTAATATTGCCTTAGGCTTATGCAATATTGTATTTCTTTTGAAAATAACACTTATTTTTCCTGTAACCTTCACATACACATGCACAATTAGTTGCAATAGATTTTGGTTAAGCAGATATCAAAATTGGGTAGGTATTAACAAGGAAAAATCCTTACAGCTGTACATACATTTATTTCTTTTTCTCTCTTTTATAGGAATAGATATAAGTTATCAAATTTAGATTATATGGTGGTGTAAAACATGATAAAGTAATTAAATTTGTGTAGCTATTTTTCTCTGCAGTCTACTTTTAAACAAAATTATACAGGAATCAGTTTCCTTGTGGTCATGTCATAGTCTAAAACCATTCCTTTTGTTTAAGGCAGAGTGCTTGGATATATAAGGTTGTAGGTTGCAACAAGCTAGCACTGTGCTGTAGCCCATGTAACCCCTTCAGATTAATGGTGACTTTGACAAGTTCTGTTCAACAACATGTATTTACCTTGTGGTTGTATTCATTTGAAGAAGAGACTTACACCAAAATAGAGATTCACTGTTCTGTAATTTTTCACATTTTCTGTACATACACTGTTGTATTGGAGGTGCAGTCCTTGGACATACGGGGTGTTCGGGATAAATTTGATAATTTTTTTATTTGTCATTTCAGAACCATTTGAAGGATTGTAATGTTCTAGCCTTTCCTGGTGTGTTAATCAAAATCACTAGACCTTTCTAAAAAGTCTAATATGTACAAAATGATTACACGGGCAGACCTTCCATGTCTGCTTTCCACCTCAAGACTGGCAGATCTTCTCTCTGTCGGTGGGGTACATCTGCAAAGTTCTGCATCAGCAATAATGAATGGTGTACAGTTTCTAATATTACTACATTTATTATAGTGATACAAGTTTTGGATACTATTTTATTTTACAATGGTTAGAATGTTTAGTTATTTCTGCTCATTTATATATTATGGTTATTAATCTAGGTTACATAGTATATTGTGTATGGGTAAAAGGTGTTCTTAGGAATCGGGTACTTCACGGTTTGGTCACGTGAAGGAAGAGGTTGGTGGTGTGTGTGTATGTATGTTCGTATGTGTGTTGCTGTGTAGTTTTCCATTGTGTTGTAATCTGTGAGATTATGGTTACATAATACCTCCCTCCCGGCGAGAGGTGACTCCTGTCACCTGGAATAAGGAGCGGCGAGGGGGTTTGTTAAATTTTCATACATACATACATACATACATATACCAAGGCTTTTTCCCCCTTTCAAGGGAGGTAGCCAAAAAGGGAAAGGCATAAAAATACTCCCACCCATTTCATCCCTAAATACACTCCACACCCCTCCCACCCTCCCTCTCATCTGAGCACCTCCTGGATGACGGATCATCCCTGCACCCTGCCCACCGCCCTGGGTCAGAAGCAGCGTCGCAAGACACAGTACATCCACAGCAAGGCCGCTTCATTTAATCGGCGACCCCCCCTCACCGTCCCCCTCTGCATATAAGGCGAGGACGGGGAGAAATCCCTTCGGGCTGCGTCAAAATTTACTCACACATACTACCCCGGCCCCCACCCCCCCGCCTATTCCTCCTCATGCAGTCACAACATCATCCATATACAACCATTCTCCACTCACCTCTGTCTTCCGTCCTCTCCCTTCCTTCCTCAACAGACATTCCCCTCTTCCCCAAAGCCCCCTTCACCCCATCCATCCACCTCATCCTAGGACGTCCCCTCATGTTCACTCCCTCCACATCTGCCTTCCATACCTCTTTTACTAGTCTTTCTTCACTCATTCTTTCCATGTGTCCAAACCATCCTAATATTCTTTCATCAACCCTATCTCCCAGCTCCTTTTTCACCCATGTTCTCCTCCTCACCTCCTCATTTCTCACTCTATCCAGCCTAGTAACCCCCACCATACTTCTCAGACACCTCATCTCAAACACATTCAAACTCCTTCTCTCTTCTTCTCTTATATTCCACGTTTCTGCCCCATACAGTGCTGTTGGCACAATCACTCCTTCATACAGTCTCCTCTTCGCATCCATTCCCAAATGTCTATTCCTCATTACACTCTTTAAACCACCAAGGCATTTACTCGCTTCTCTCAATCTACATTCTACCTCCACCTTCACTCCACCTTTTCCTGCTACACTTGCACCCAAGTATCTAAAACTATCCACTTCCTCCAGTCGCTCTCCCTTAATGTTCACTTCCAGTCTACTGCCACTTTCACCCCTTGTACATCTCATCACCTTACTTTTATCCACATTTATCTTTAGCTTTCTTCTATCACATACTCTCCCAAACTCTGCCACCAGCTTCCTCAATCCCTCCTCTGACCCTGCCACAAGCGCAGTGTCGTCCGCAAACAACAGCTGGCTCACCTCCCACTTTTCTCCATTTTCTTTAACCATCTCCAATCCCTGACCCACTACCCTAGCATTCACCTCTCGCACCACCCCATCCATGTATAAGTTGAACAGCCAGGGTGACATAACGCATCCTTGACGAAGTCCCACCTTTACTTCAAACCACTCACTCTCTCCATTTCTAATCCTGACACATGCTCTACTACTCTCATAAAAACTCTTGACAGCTCCCAAAAGCTTTCCTCCTATCCCATAAATCTGCATAACCTCCCACAGTGCCTTTCTGTCTACCCTATCATAAGCCTTTTCCAGATCCATAAAAGCCCAAAAAACATCCTTCCCCTTTCCTATAGCTTTCTCACATATCTGTCTTACCACAAAGATCTGATCTACACAACCTCTACCTGTCCTAAATCCACACTGTTCCTCACCAATTACTCCTTCTGTTCCTCTCCTAATCCTCTCAATTAAGATCCTCCCATAAGCCTTCCCTACTACACTTAACAGGCTAATCCCTCTGAAACTACTACATTCACACTTGTCCCCTTTTCCCTTGTAAAGAGGAACTATACAGGCACTTCTCCAGTCCTCCGGTACTCTACCCTCTCTCCAGCAAACATTAAATAACCTCACCAACCAGTCCACCATCACTGAACCTCCCTTTTTCAGACATTCTGCATAGATATATATACACACATATATATATATATGGCGAGTATGACATGATACCTGTTTTGAACCTTAATAGGTGTTGAGGGGGTTAAATTGTCATTGTTTGTTGGGTGTGGTTTAATAGGTATCATGGCATACTCATTGTTCATCAAAGGGTGTTAGTTAATAGACTGGGTTAACCCCTCCGTTTTTTCTCTTCTTTTTTTTTGTTTTGTTTGTACACTCGGCTTCACCTCTTTTCACTTCTCTCTTTTCTGGGAGATCTTTATGTCAGTTCTGTGACTGGATTTTGTCTATTGTCACTGGTGAATAAAGGGGGTCATTTCTGTGAGTTACACTTCGGGGTCATCAAGGTGTAAAGGGGTTCTTCCCTTTAGTTAAGATATTTAGAAGTAGTTTTCTGGGTTATGACTCGTTTCTGGGAGTCGGATAATTGGAGTGAGTGGTAATAAGGTCAAATATATGAAAGGTTCTAACATCCTTTGATGGGTTATTGTTGTAAGGTTACATATGTATTATAATTCTATGGTTAAGATATATTACAGTATATGGGGTTCAGATCTTCTAGCCGGTGCGTTTTAATGCACAAATATATACCAATCTACAAATGAGTAGGAGCAGGACTAGGAGGGCGAAGGAACTGAGGGATATAGTGATTGATGGGAGTGTGGGGGTGGTGAATTGCAGCATGTCCATTATATTTGATTGGGTGGTGTTTAGTAGGGCTACATAGTCCTGTGGGTTTAAGGAAATGGAAAGAGATTAGGGGGGGTTAGGGGTATTGGAAGGGGTTCAATGGGGTCGAGGACAGAGGTGAGGTTATATCGAAGGATGTTGTGGTGGTGGTTGGGGTGAAATCTTGTGTTTTCAAAGAAGATTTCGCATGAGTCGGGAATTGAGACAGATCCACAGATTTGTTTTTGCCAAGATGAGGGGTTTTCTTTACAAATTACTGAAACGAGTGTGGTTCATGGAAAGAATAGGAAGTATTTTGTATTAATGTGTACATGAAGGGGTTTGTTGGGGTTGATTTCTTTGTATGTGCAACTGTCTAGGGTGCTGGAGTTCAATGTTACAATTTGATTCATACAGGTTAATTCTGTGGTACGGTAGAAACTGAAAAGGTATGCAGGGCAAATGTGGAATTTAGAGACAGTTGATTTGCAAATGGCAAGGTCGGAAGAGGAGGTATATGAATACCATTGGCCATCTTCAGATTTGATAACTGTTGTGGGTTCCACATCAAGAGTGATAGTTGAGTTATTGTAGGTGTATGGGAATGGGATTATATTCCAACCTGTGAATCTTTTTTGTGGGTCGAGGGGGATGTGTGCGTAGATTGCATTTGTGCCTAGTGTTGTTTCAATGAGAGGGTAGTATAGGTCTAGTTGTTCGGAGGGGAAGATGCTTTTTAGGTGGAGGTTTCTTAAGGCAACGGAGAGTGCAGCTTTTAGTTTGCCTTTGGGGAGGAGGTTTGAGGTGGCCTTGTTGGCGGCTGCGTCGACGATGTCGAGTGTAAGTATATGGTAGTAGTGTCTGACTATATCTATGTGGTCACTTATGGTTTTTATTTGTTCAATGTAGTATATGAACATTTCTAGTTTGTGGAGGTGGTTGGATTGATTAAGGGAATATTTGTGGAGTCTGGAGAAACGGTCAAGTAGTAAGTTTACGGATCCTGCTAAGTATTGTGAATTTTGGGAGTTTAGTAGAACAAGTTTTCCCATCATCTTTAGTTTGGAGGCCATTTTGTCTATTGTGAGGTGAACATTGGTTATATCCTCTTCAGTTGCAGTGCCAAATAGGGATTTAGAAAGGGAGCCCATGAAGTTCATGAGTCCTCTTTTATGTCTGAAGGAGGCATGGTGGAGTTCTGAGTTATGAATTGATATCATGTCACTCTGTTCAATTGTGGAGAGTTGGAGGAGTAATGTGTTTAGCTTGGTGGAGATTAAGTCGAACATGTCTCTTGATTTTGAGGAGTTAGCCATGGGATTGGGGTGTTTGAAGTATGGAAGTGGTCTGATATGGTATTGGTTAGTTTACGTATTGACTCTAGATCTGAATGTATTCTCGCGATGTTAAATTCCATTTTAACTGTTATTGTGTCTGATTACCATTACCTGACCTGCAGGGGCGACTATCGCTCCTGGAATCATCCTCGGTTGTTTAGTGCCGGAAAGGGCTGCGATGAGGCTTACTACGAGGATGAGAGGTAGGATTGTCCTGGAAGTTGGGGAGTGGGGTTAGGTATCTTATCTTCAAATGCTTTTTGTTTTGTTTTGTTTATGATATTTCTCATTATGGGTATGATTTGGGTATGATTCTGCCAGGTGAGCACGATCCTGAAGGAAGTGAAGAGAGATTATATAGTTGGGGAAAGGTTTGATGGATAGGGATCGTGATCACTTCCCACTCAGATGAGCATGACGTCCTGCTCTCTAAGGGGGGATGGAATCTGGGCTGGAGTAGTGAGTTAGCGCTTGGAGCGTAGTGTCATGTGAAAGGCGGGGGGTTTGAGGATTCGTGGTTATGGGTGGAGATTGGTTTGGTAGGAATCTATGCCTGTCTAGGATGGAGTTTACGTCGAGTTTTGATTTTATTTGTTTTAGTTTTTCTCCGTGTGCTGTGATGAGGGTGTCATCTGATGGATCAATAAGGTGGTAGTTGTTGTTACTTAGCGTTTCCGCTACTACCAGGGGGCCGAAGAACTTTGGTTTAAGTTTGTTAGATCTGTTGTGTTGTTTAAGCATGACAACATCACCTGGGGTGAGAGACAAGAATCGAGAGTATTTATGTTGTTTGGTTTTTGTCTTCTGTTTTTCTTGTTCTAGGTTATTTTTGACTTCTTTGTGGATCAAGTGCATCGCAAGTTCTACGCGTTTTGTGTAATCTTCTATGGTGTAGAGGGGGGGGAGGGTTTTTTTCAAGTATGTCATAAGGCATACGGAGGGGTTGGCCAAAGAGTACGAAGTGAGGGGAGTTCTTCGTTGCTGAGTTTATAGAGCCATTTATGCTGGCTTGTACTTGTGGGAGCCAGTCTTCCCATGTGTCGCAAAGGCATTCTTGCAGGGGGCGGAGGACTTCGAGGATTTTTCTGTTTGTTCTCTCTACTAGTCCGTTTCCTTGTGGGTGATACGCTGTGGCGTATAATCTGTTGATGTGGTATAATTTGGCTATGTTTTGGAGGACTTCGTTCTTGAATTCGGATCCGTTATCCGAAAGGATTTGACGAGGAATGTTATACTTACAGAACACATGGTCGACTAAGGCTTGGGCTACTGTTTCCGCTGATTTGTCTGGTAGGGGGACTAGTATCGTATACTTTGAGAAGTAATCTACTGCGGTAAGGATGTATTGGGAACCTTGGTGGCTTGGGGGTAGTTTTAAAAGATCAATGCCCATAGTATCCCATGGTTCTGAAGGAATGGGTACTTCTCCAATTTGGAGTGGTTTCGGGTCTGGTCTGCAAAGTTGGTTACATGTGATGCAGTCTTCGATGTGATGGTTGATGTCGGTGGCCATCTTGGGCCAGTAGTACGCCCGTTTGGTGTTTGCAAGACATTTTTCTTTGCCTGGGTGGCCTGCAATGGGGCTATTGTGTACCATTAGGAGGATTCTTGGAATTAATGAGTTTGGGATTATTGTTTGGGTTGGGATAGTGGTGCCTCTTTTAAGAATTCCATCCTTTAGGTGTAATTCTCGGACGGGTACAGGGGGGTGGGTTTGTAAGGTGGTTCCCATTTCTAGGTGGCGGATTACCTGTGACCAAGTTGGGTCTTTTCTCTGTTCTTCTCGGAGTTCCTGGGGGGAAATACAATTGGTGGTAGGGACTGTTGCAATTAGGGGGTTTCGGCTAAGTGCGTCTGCTACGACGTTAGCTTTTCCTTTAATGTAGATTATTTTAGGGGTGTATTCCAATATGGTTATATGCCATCTTGCTATCTTACCTTGTAAGGTCTTTCCTTTGAAAAATTCTGTTAAAGGTTGGTGGTCTGTCAAGACTGTGATTTTGTGACCCAGAATGAGTTCTCGGAAATGTTTTAGAGCCCAGACTACTGCTAGAGCTTCCAAGTGGGTGGTGGAGTAGTTACGCTCTGCAGGGTTCAGTATGCGGCTTGCATATGCTATCGCTCTATGTTTCCCATTTGAGTCTATTTGTTGTAGGACTGCACCTATCCCTAGGGTGGATGCATCCGTATACAGAAAGAATTCCTGCATAAAGTTCGGGAAGGCAAGTATGGGGGCCTTTTGCAATGCTGTCTTTATTTTTTCAAAGCATTCTTGTTCCTCAGAGTCCCATTTGAAAGGTATGTTCTTACGTGTAAATTTGGTAAGTGGAGTAGCTAGGTCAGCAAAATTTCTGATAAAATGTCTATAATAGGCGGCCATGCCAACGAAAGAATGGAGTTGATTCTCGTTCTTCGGGGTGGGGAATTCAGCAATGGCTCTGATTTTGTTTGGGTTTGTGTGGATTCCATCTTTGTTTACTGTATGGCCAAGAAAGGTGATTTCCTTTTTTAGGAATGAGCACTTGTTAAGTTGGATTTTGAGTCCAGCTTCTTTGATGGTTCGTAAGACGTACCCAAGGGTGTCAAGGTGGTCTTCTACAGTATGGGAAAAAATTATTAGGTCGTCTAGATAGACGAAAAGGGATTTGCCTAGTTTGTCTTTGAAAAGGCTATTCATAAGTCTTTGTAATGTACTAGGGACATTTTTTAGTCTGAAGGGCATTCGATTAAATTCGAAATGACCTTTGTCAGTACTGAAGGCTGTGACTTCTTTTGACTCTTCTTCTAGTTCAATCTGCCAGAAGGCGGATTTGAGGTCTAAAGTTGAGAAAACCATGTTTCCTTGTCCTAGAGATTGGAGGACATCTGCCATGACAGGCATAGGCATACGGTCTGGGGTGGTGTTGATGTTTACTTTATGGAAATCTATGACCGGTCTAAAGGATCCATCCTTTTTAGGTACTAGAAAAAGTGGGGAGTTTCAAGGAGATTGAGAATGTCTGATGACACCATGTTCCAGCATGTCGTCTATGTTTTGATACCAATTCCTTTTTGCTTTGAGGAATTCTGTAAGCTGGTATGAAAATGGGGGTGGGGGGGTATGTGTATATGGTGTTTAACCAAAGAAGTCTTTCCTAATGGTTCATCGTTTAAGGCGATTGCCTCACGATGGGATTGAAGGATGTTCCTAAGATTGGTTCTGGCTTGTTGGAAATCTATGATTGGGATATCTTCTGGGGGGATTGGAGTGGGGTTTGGTTTGGTGATGATGGTGTTGATTGGAGTGGTGTGTGTTTCTTGAATGGGGTCTATGTATAATTTGGCTGTTCCTAATTGTGTGTGCTTGTTTAGCTTAACTGGGGTATGTGAGATGTTCTCTATTAAGATTATTGCTTCTTTGTTCTCTCTAACTGTATCCCAAACAGCAGGCATATGGAGATTTTTTTTCTTACAGGTATTGGGAGACACAATTATATCTTGGCCTGGAAGTGCACCAGGTATGATTGCTGAGATAATCATACTTTCCCCTGGGGGGATTGTAAGTTTGCCTTTGTTGAGAATTTGTGTGTTGAGAAAGGGGGGGAGTAGGTGGTGTGGTGTTGTCTGACTTGGCATGTAGGTGTGGTTGGGGAAAGGTGTCGTAATGTTGGTGGTATTGCCTGATGTTGAGTCAGGGATTCGCGGAGGCATTCTGCGTTCTGTTGAGGTCAGCAAAAGCCGAGTTGGGCAAGCTTGGTTGCAGGCAGGATGTTGTGACACTCCGGTAGGGTGATGTGGGGGGTAGTGGTGGATACTGAGGGTGTTCACCTGAGCGCCTAGAAGCGTCGGGATAGGTGAGGGGGGGATTTCTATGTCACCTAACTTGAGCATAGCGGGGTTTGTATGTATAGAGATTTTGTGGTTGGCTAAGAATTCCAATCCTAAAATGCCATCACATTCAAGGGTCCAGTTTTTGACTACATAGAAGGTAGTAGGTGGGAATGGGTTATTATCAATGGTTATAGGGGTGGTTATGGTTGAGGTGAAGTTTAGGTGTGTGCCACTTATCATGGTTCCCATGAGGTGTGGTTTGTTGGTAGGGTAGGAATCACCTAATTGTGTACATATAGATTGTGAAAGTATGTTTATCTTCATGCCTGTATCTATTAGGAATGTACAATGGATATTCCCTATTGTGCCCGTGAAACATAGGGCTTCTGGTTTATCTATGGTTGATGTTATGTTTTTTTTTTTTTTTTTTTTTTTTTTTTTTTTTTTTCTTTTTTTTAAGGCTTGTATGGATTCCCCCAACTGCCTGTTTTGATTCTTGTTGAAGGTTGTGGGGTGTTCCTGTCGTGAACATGGTTTTGGGTTCGGCACTCGTCGGAGTGGGAGTATGTGTTATGAACTGAGCATGGTTTGCTCTGGTTGTGATGGGTAGGTTTAGGGATAGATTGGCGGTTTTGTTGGTGGCAATCTCTATCTGAATGGCTATAAGAGTTATGAAAAGTACAGTAAGTCTGACTTTGGTTGCTAGGTGATCTTTGGGGTCTTGCCTGATTATTTCCCATGCTAGCTGACTGGGTGTAGGGTCTTTGGTCTTTGCATTCTGTGTCTGAATGGGATGTTGTGTTATGAAGAGAACACATTGTACTTTGTCTAGGGCGTTGTCTGCAATCCCAGGTGTTGTGGGAATTTGATTTGTGGATATCGCACCAAATGGGGCTGAGGTTATTTATAGGTACTCTTGGGTTGTGGGGGTAAGGGGGGTTTGGAGTGTTGTTTATGGAGGATATTGTGTTTATTCTGGCTGGTTGAGCATTGCTGAATCTATCAATTCCACATTTGTCTGTAATGTCAAGGATGTATTTGGACGGAGAGGTGTCATTTATGTCAATGTCAACTCGTTGGGCCTCTCTTTCACACTTGATGGGGAGGGCAAAGAAAAACATGGCAAGTTCAAAGAGATTAACTACATCTTCTCCTTTGACATAGTTCACACCTTGGTTATTCTGTGATACCCATGGGGAGGGGTTATTGAGTGAAGCTCTGATTGTCTTTGAGACTTTGGCTACCTGTGCCACGATAGAGTGGAAGGAGGAGGAGGGTGGGGGGTTGTGCATGAACTCCAGGAATTTGAATAGAAAATGAAAATTATTTTGAGGTCTGTCGCTGAAAAGTGTCTGAAGTTCTGAGCAATATTGTGTGTATGTGATGTTAGATTCTAGTTTAGATTCTAGGAGACGGGAGAGATCTTTGTAGTCATCCCTTGGATGAATGTGGTTATTGATGATAGTTATTTTGTGTTTGTCTTGGGTTATATTATTATTAGCAAAGTGGACTTAGCATGCTGCGATGTAGTCAGTGATGGTGATGCCACTTGTTTTCGAAAAAGTGGGGATATCAGGATTTGTGGTTGAGAGGGTATAGTGGTTATGGATTTGGGTAGGGGGGTTTGGAGGGAGGGTGTTTGGTCTAGGAGGATGGGTGGGCGTCTGTGGGGTACTGGGTTGATTATTGGTCTGGGATGTAGTTGGGTTCATATGGCTTTGATTTGCCGGTGGGGCGGTATTGTTAGTTTGGGGGGAGTCGGGGGGGGGTTTGGGTTACATCTTCCTGTGCTCCATTTGTGTTATCGATGTTCATAAAGCTATGATCTACTGATTCGACTAGGTTCCTAGCCGCAGAACGTGATCAGGTATTTTGTGACATCGTTACTATTCTTGTACATGTAATCAATCATGAAAGAAAGACAATATACAAATATATATGCACAAGGAAAAAAAAAAGGTATATTACTTGTTCATGGTTCCGAAGGTGGTTCTATAGATCAAGGGGTAGATTGTTGGTTTGTGCTGTTGATGAAGTTCAACGCTGCAGACCACTGAATTTGCTAGGTGGTCTTGGGATGATGTAGAGAGCCGGGTGTGTAGTTGAACCTGTAGGGGGGGTGGGGGTGCCAAAGGGGATGGTAGCAGGGTGATCTGTCAGTTAGATGGGAGACCCTGACTTCCTGTTCTGTTGATTTGGCACCGTGGTGAGTTTCTTTACTGGGATGAGTGGTGGCGATGATGGCTCACACGTGAATGTTGCCCCACGGGGAAATAATTTTGTTCGTTGTAGCGGGGTTGATTGTGACAGTTCACAATTGTGCTGAGTCGTTGGGTAGTGGCAACTGGTGCACTTGGGTTATGGCCACCCGTTTCTAGTGAACTACAACTTAATTTTAGTGTTTCGAAAATTACACAAGGTCACTTGTTCCTGGAACATTCAAATTACTCGATGAGTAATGTAGGTATACATGGTCACATTCGTTGGCACTTTGGTTATAAGTGTCACGTATTTTGGGGGGGTGGGTGGCGCTGCCACCAGTGTAATGTTCTAGCCTTTCCTGGTGTCTAATACGTACAAAATGATTACACGGGCAGACCTTCCTTGTCTGCTTTCCACCTCAAGACTGGCAGATCTTCTCTCTGTCTGTGGGGTACATCTGCAAAGTTCTGCATCAGCAATAATGAATGGTGTACAGTTTCTAATATTACTACATTTATTACAGTGATACAAGTTTTGGATACTATTTTATTTTACAATGGTTAGAATGTTTAGTTATTTCTGCTCATTTATATATTATGGTTATTAATCTAGGTTACATAGTATATTGTGTATGGGTAAAAGGTGTGCTTAGGAATCAGGGGTACTTCATGGTTTGGTCACGTGAAGGAAGAGGTTGGTGGTGTGTGTGTATGTATGTTTGTATGTGTGTTGCTGTGTAGTTTTCCATTGTGTTGTAATCTGTGAGATTATGGTTACAGGATTGAATAGTGGTAAAGTGTAATGAATAGCTGATTCTATGTACTATTGGTGGGTGTGATAGTTAGAGAGCATGGACAACTGGAAAGCACCGGAATAATGGAAGAGAGTGACCTGCATCATGATGATTCACGCTGAATTAAAAAATATAGAAATATTAGCTGCAGCTCAGTGTTCCTTAATACTGTGAAGGCCGTGAGATGTGAGCTGGAGAATTGTGACAGAGATGTGGAAGCAGTGGCTAGCAGGAAGAATTATAGTAAGCATTCTGACTCTGCACAACGAAATTTGTCAAGAAGCTGCAAAAAAAGTGTGGCAAGATTCAGGCAAGGCATTGTGGACCTTGGCAAGAGAGATGGGCATCGGAGTTGCAACAATGAAGAAAGCGATGAACGAGGATCTTCGGTACTCCTCATACAATAGGCGGAAGGGACAACTCCTCACCGTCAAGGCCAAAGAGAACCGCCTTATGAAAGCCAAGAAATGCCTGAACAAGGTCAAACACCCAGTCGATCTGGGGATACTCTGGTTCTTCTCAGATGAAAATATCTTCTGCCAGGACCAGTTGCACAATGTGCAGAACAACAGGTGGCTAGCCTACAGTCTGCACAAAGTCTTGCGCTTCAGAAAGACCAAGTTCCCTGAAACTGTATTTACCTAGTTGTATTACACGGGAAGGGAGCTATGCTCGTAGTGACCCATCTTTGTATCTTTCAGCATCAAGTTTTTTCTTAAAATCTTTAATAGTATTTGCACACACTGTTTCTTTATCAAAGTTATTCCATGTATCCAACACTCTGTGTGGGAAGCTATTCTTTTTCCGATCTCTTCTATAATCCTTTTTGAGTTTCTTTTCATGACCTCTTGTTTTTCCATTGTCATTTTTTAGTAAATCATTCCTGTCAAGGATTTCCATTCCTTTCGTAATTCTAAATATAGTCAGTAGATCTCCTATTTCTCTTCTTTGCTCTAGTGTTGGTAGTCCCTATTTTGATAATCGTTGTTCGGATGTTAAATCGGAAAGAGCTGGTGCCAACTTTGTTGTTGCTCTCTGTATTCTTTCTAGTTTCCTTATATTCTTTTTAGTACTGGGTGTCCATAGTGTCACTGCATATTCCAGCTTTGGTCTAATCAATGTAACTAATATTTTTTTTAATAATTTCTTCATCCAAGTAGTCAAATGTCACTTTCATTGACCTTAATAGGTTGTAGGTTTCACCGACTATTTTGTTTATATGTTTATCCGGTGTCATGTCTTTGCTGATTAATTCTCCAAGGTCCCTTTCCTAGTGCACTTTTTTTTTATTTCTTCTACGCCAATTTTGTAATTTTTTGAAATTCTGTTTTTGCTTTTTCCAAACTCCATTATGCTACGCTTCTTGATATTGAAGTTTACTTACCACTTTTGAGTCCATTTTCAGATTTTGTCAAGGTCTGATTGTAATGGATCACAGTCCTGTTCTGTTGATACTTTCTTTAATATTTTTGCGTCATCTGTGAAGAAATTCATATAACATTCGACTCCTTCATCCATGTTTTTTTTTTTATGGCAAACATGATTGGAGCCAGCACTGACCCTTGTGGAACACCACTTATCATTTCTTCCCATTTCGAGTATTTGTCTCTAATTACTACTCTCATTTTCTCCCAGTCAGGAAGTCTTCCATCCATTCTAATAATTTACCTGCAATGCCACCTATTGATTCTAATTTTCTTATTAATATCTTGTGTGGTACTTTGTCAAATGCCTTTTGTAGATCTAGATAGGCACAGTCTGCCCATCCAACTCTCTCATCTATTATATCTATTAGTCTCGAGTAGAAGCAGATTAGGTTTGTTGTACATGATCTTCCTTGTCAAAATCCAAATTGGCTTGGGTTTAGTATAGATTTTTCTTCCAGGTGTTAACCCATCTACTTTTGATCACTTTTTCACATATTTTAGCTTCTGTGCTTATTAGGGAGACTGGTCTGTAGTTAGTTGGATTTTCCTTTTTTCCTCCTTTATATATTGGTACAATGTTTGCATTTTTCCAGTCTTGTGGTACTTTTCCTTCTTTGAGCGAGCATTTGATTATAGTGTGTATTTTATCTGTTAATTCCTCTATGCATTCCTTCAATATCCAATTTGTAATTTCATGTGGACCATGTGATTTTGTGACATCAAGGTTTTTTTTATTTGGGCATTGATTTCCTTCTTTGTTACAGTTATTTCCTTCATTGGGATGGGTTTCTGTCTATTCCCTCACAGTTAGGTGTGTTCTCAG
This sequence comes from Oratosquilla oratoria, assembly GCF_046742065.1. Classification (NCBI taxonomy): domain Eukaryota; kingdom Metazoa; phylum Arthropoda; class Malacostraca; order Stomatopoda; family Squillidae; genus Oratosquilla; species Oratosquilla oratoria. The sequence continues at coordinate 40,332,439 of NC_134780.1, forward strand.
TTGTGAAAACCGATTTGAAGTGGTTGCTCATAACTTCTGCCATTTCTTGTTCTTTTGTGTATTCATGACTTCCTTGGCGCAACTTTTATATTTCTTTTTTTTTTTTTTTAGTTTACTGTTCACACATCTATAAAATAGTTTCTGTTGTTTCTTGCATTTTTCTATTATTTCCTTTTCATAATTTCTCTTTTGTTCTCGGCGTATTTTCCTTTATCCATTGAGTCATTGTGTATTCAATAGTCATTTCGAGTAGCATGCTGCCCCATGTGTCCTCTCCACCCTTAACTGTCATTTCTTCCCAACATATTTCTTTTGAGTTAAAATCACCCATAATTACTGTATTTCCTCTTTCAGTGTATCAGTTCATGTTTAATATCTTCTAGAAATTTGGAATGATTGTGTTCTTTCCAGGCCTGTGTTTTAGGGGGCACATACACTACTACAAATTTTCTACTTTTCATGTGGTTGTTTTCTATTTTTATCATTATTGACTCTACATTGTTTTTTCCTTCTGTTAACTATATCACATTTAAGTCTTTCTTGGTCAGAAATAGTAGTCCCCCTCCTTGTTTTTCCTTTCTATTCATCCAGCAGTTGTATAGACCTTGTCCCACAGTGTTAGGTGGTAGATTCCCTTTAAGTTTAGTTCCTACTATTCCCATTATGTCTGGCTTTTCTGATGCCAGGTAATCATGTGGTTCATTCAGTCCTGAGATCATTCCATCTATGTTGGTATAGGCTAATTTTAATTTTTTCCTTTCTCATCTTTTTCTGTCTGTTTTTTTTTTTTTCTTTTTCGTGATGGTCTTTGAGTGTGTTTCCAGCAAAGGCCATGTCATGCCACCCCACATCTTTGAAGAAGGACTCAGACTCTCTTCAGATGGCTATATTGAGTTGCTGTCCATTGTTGTCAAGCACTGGGAGGAGAGGGTGGCTGTGGGAAGACCATACATGTGGCAGCAGGACTCAGCTCCGTGTCACACCTCCAGGAAAACCCAGAAGTAGCTGTCTGAGAACTTCTGTGACTTCACCAGTCCTAACATCTGGCCCTCCAACTCACCTAATTGCAACCCCATGGACTTATGTGTTGGGTGCAGTTGAAAAAGACACCAATCATACCACCTGCAACACCAAGGATGAGCTGAGTGCCACGATCAAACTGGTGTTCAGGTGTCTCTCGAAGGACACTGTGAAGGCTGTGTGCTGCAGGTTCAGGTCCTGCCTGGAGGCCATGGTGGAGGCTCAGGGTAGCTTCTTTGAGGGAGCTGTATTTGGTAAAAGATCCTCAAAGATATGCACTTTGAATTTTGAGAATACATCAATTTTTGGCCAAGATATGACTTTCTTTCCTTTCTAAAAAAGTCTCAGATTTATCCCAAATACCCTGTATTTGGGTCTCTGTCAATCAAGATCTAATTTTGTCACAAGCCTGATATTAGCCAGAACAAAATCTATAATGAGTATTCATCAGGCTGAGCATACATGTTTCTGTGTCTGATTGAGATTTGATTTAGTCTCTTCATATTTCGAAAACCTGTTCATTCTATATTCAGTTTACCCTCTTTTGTGCACTTGTTTTGACTGATATTTCCAGCATGTATAAATGACAGACTTAGAGAAAAAAAAAAAAAAGTCTGGGAGAACTTTATTTTTCTACCAGTTCTTGTCAGTCATGCCTTTTCTTTATTCCTTCATCAGCATATAATCTGTTAGTAGATTGACATTACTTGGAATTACCAAGTACGTCTGAATTAACAAATGTTGACTTAAACATATTTTTGTATGATGGGGTTAACTGATGCAAAATGTAGATAATTTTTTGTTTAATTAAAAAAAAAATTCTTAGTGTTAATAATTGTGGATTTATTTTTTCAGGTTCTAATTTGGTGCAAAGGGCTATTCGAGCAATGGCTCTTGATGATGCAGATGAAGTTGTTTTAGAAACTGAGATTACCAACAAATCAGCTCTTCGCCTGTATGAAAACCTTGGCTTTGTTAGGGACAAGAGACTTTTTAGGTAAGAATTTCAGACTTTTTTCAATTGTGTTTCATTCGAGCTGTTTAGAAAGTTGATGATAGCTGACACAATGTTAAGGGAAAAATAAGCATAAGTAGACATGGGAGAGGGTGGTGGATAAGGCTTTAATGGACTATGTAGTGATATCCAGGAGAAAAGTAGGAAGAGTTGTGGATGTCTATGTTCTTAGGGAAAAGAGTGGGGGAATATCAGATCATTGGTGGAAGGTAAGTTGAAAGTGGAGGATAGATAGAGAAAGAGGAAAAGGACAGAAGGTAATGAAGTGCTTAGAGTAAACTATCTAAATGAGAAGGAAAAGGAGCAGGAATACAAAGAGAAGCTGAAAATGGAGGAGAAATAAGAAAAGATGAGATGCAAGTACTTGCTAAAATGATGAGATCAGGTAAGGCTCCTGGGTGAGATGGTTGTCATGCAGTGCATCTGAAGAAGGAAGGTACAGTAATAGTGGATTGGCAAATGAGGTTGTTTAATGTGTGTCTAAGGGAGGGAAGAGTTCCAGAGGACTGGAGGAGTGCCTGTATAGTTCCACTTTACAAGGGAAGAAGGGACAAATGTGAGTGTAGTAGTTTCTGAGGGATCAGTTTGTTGAGTGTAGTTAGGGAGGCTTATGGGAGGGTTTTAATTAAGAGGATTAGGAGGGGTACAGAGGGAGTAATTGGTGAGGAACATAGTGTATTTATGAAAGGTAGGGGCTGCATGGATCAGATTTTTGTGATAAGACAGATATGTGAGATAGTTTTGGAAAAGGTAAAGATGTTTTTTGGGGCTTTATGGATTTGGAAAAGGCTTATGACAGGGTAGACAGGAAGGCACTGTGGGAGGTTTTACAGATATATATGATCAGGGGAAAGCTGTTAAGGACAGTCAAGAGTTTTTATGAGAGTAGTAGAGCCTGTATTAGAATTAGAAATGGAGAGAGCAAGTTGTTTGTGGTAAAAGTGGGACTTCACCAGGGATGTGTTATGCCACCATGGCTGTTCAGTATGTACATGCAATGAGTGGTGTGAGAGGTAAATGCAAGGGTAATGGGCAGAGAACTGGAGATGGTTTGTGGCAGGGTCAGAGGAGGGATTAAGGAAGTTAGTGATGGAGTTTGGGAAAGTATGCAATAGGAGAAAGTTGAATGTAAATGTGGATAAGAGTAAGGTAATGAGATGTATAAGGGGAGAGGATGGCAGCAATTTGGAAGTAAGTCTTAAAGGAGAGAGGTTGGAGGAAGTGGATAGCTTAAGGTTCTTGGGGTCACATGTGACAGGAAAAGGAAAAATGGAAGTGGAGGTAAATTGTAGATTGAGAGAAGCAAGTAAATACCTTAGGGGATTAAAAAAATGTAATGGGAAATAGGCCTTTGAGAATGGATGCAAAGAGATTATATGAGGGGGTGATTGTGCTGACAACACTCTATGGGGCAGAGACATGGAATTTAAAAGAGGCAGAGAGGAAAAGTTTAAATGTGTTTGAAATGAAATGTCTGAGGAGTATGATAGGGGTTACAAGGTTGGAAAGAGTGACAAAGGAGGAGAGGAGAGCAGTGATAGAAGGAGAGATGGTAGATAGGGCTGATGAAAGAGTACTGGCATGGTTTGGACACATGGAAAGAATAGGAGAAGAAAGATTAGTAAAAGATGTGGAAGTCAGAGGTAGTGGGAATGAACATGAGGGGACAACTGAGGATGAAATGGATGGATGGGGTGAAAAGGACGTTGAGCAAGAAGGGGATGTCTGTTGAGCAAGGAAAGGAGAAGGCAAGAGGCAGATGTGAGTGGAGAATGGCTATGTACAGATAATACTGTGATACAAGGAAGGGAGGGGGGTGGGGGATGGGTGAGGGGGTTGGGGAGTGGTTATGTGTGAATGATATTTCAACACAGCCCAAAGGGATTTCTCTCCTTGTTCTATTTCTCTGCATGAGGGGTTGGAGAGGTGGGGGTCACTGATTAAGTGAACTAGCCTTGCTGTGGATATGCTGTGTCTTGCACTGTTGCTTCTAATTCAGGGCAGTGGGTGAGATACAGGGATGACCCATCATCTATGAGGAGCTAAAGAGAGGGAGGAAAGGGTGGTGGATGGGAATGAAATGGGTGGGAGTGGATATATGCCTTTTAATTTTGGCTATCTCCCTGGTTAGGGGAAAAAAGCCCTTAGTATATAGGTAGATAGTTTTACTGTAACAAATCTAATGAGGTATTTTATATAACTACATATGTTGGCAACGTGATAAAAAATTGGGTTATGTTTTAGAAATTTGCCAGTCGTATTTTTCACCTACAGTAAGGTCCTAAGTTATATCAGTCTCATCTTGGCAACCCAAGGTTACAACACCCATACAAAAGGATTTATCTAAAGTGGCAGTGTGGCAGGGATGGGGATGATTCTTCATCTCCATCAGGCACTGAGATAGGAAAATGGGTTTTATTTGTGTATGAAATGGGTGTGATGCTTTGACTTGACACCCCCTTAGGGTTGCCAACCGTCCTTTATTTCAAAGGACAGTCCTTTATTCAGCTCTATTTGTCCTTGTCCTTTATTGAGATTTGAAATGACACTATTTGTCCTTTATTTTGAAATCGTTTTGACTGAGTTCAATTTCCTGCTCTCAAGATGTGATGATTGCAAAAGTGTTTACTTCTTGTAGGACTGCACACTCTGTCAACTCACCATTCTGCACAATACCAGATGCACAGAACGGCAGACCACAGACCAGGGTGTAAAATTAGCCTCATTTTATTTTTAACTCAATTTTCCATTAAAAAAAAGGCACTCATTTTGGGAAAACCAGAAAATCATAAACTATGTTATTAAATATGAGAGCCACTACCAAGAAAAAAGAAAAGAAAAACAATAGAGAAAGAAAGGAGGTGCCGTTGGACGTTTTGGAAAGGCAATACTTCTGCCTATTAACTGAACTCACGAAGAACCAAAACAAATATGGCCTATTATACAACAATGTAATGATGAGACCCTTCACAAAATCGAGTCATAATTTGTTATAAATATCAGAAGAACTGAAATCTGTGTGAGAAAATTTGTAGTGCCAATATTTCATGTTATAAACATATATTTGGAAAAACAGAATAAATTTCAAAGAAATTCAACATTCAGCAAATTATCAAACCTAAGCTTCGTAGGCCATTCATTTCCCAAAGTTTCAGAAATTTGTAGAAGTAGTAAAACATTTGAAGCTAGAAGGAAAGTTTAAATTAAAGATGGATGAACTTTTTGATGAAGTAGTATTAATTCAAAGAAACTTCGACACTAGCAAAAGCTCTGGACTCATCATAAGCTCAAAAACAACAACCAGAAAGTGGTATTTTATTTCTATGGACTTTAAATGTATCAATGTTTTCAAAACAGTTTCTTTTGTACCATCAATTCCTGGAACATCATCTTATTGTGAGAGAGTTTTTAGTTTAATGTCATCTAAATGGTGAAATGAAAGGAACTGATGCTCTGTTGAATCAATTAAGAATGAACCTCTCATACATTTTAACATAAAATATAGTTGTTTGGAATTTGCTAAAAACAGCAAAGATGATACAAGTTTTCTGAAGGCAGCAAAAAGCCAGGGCAAATATAGTTTTAAAGATTAGAATCCTTTGATAATAAATGGCTTCTCATTCTTGTTTTTGTATTTTCATTTAGGTAAGAGAAATGTAATTTTGAGCTGCATTTAATATTGGCATCTATTATGATCTATAGCCACTTAAATCAATATCAATAAAGTTTTTATGTCCTTTATTGTAGCTTAACAGAGTTGGCAACCCTACCCTTATATATAAGTTTAATTACTTTATATTTCATTAATTGATTTATTCATTTATTTGTGATGGTGAATGACCATAGTACAGCCAGATGTATACTTGATTAGTTGAAAATCTGTATTGACAGCATCGGGTATCAATATGGATCTTTGGTACTAAACCCTGTCCATGATAATGACGTACTGTATATATGTCAACAGTATAATTGAGGTAGGTTTTAACTCTAAACAGAATAAAAACTTGCATTAGCCATAACGAAATCATGATAGTTACCATATTTGATCATTCGCCTGACAAAGAGATAATGGGATCCTCTAGAAATTAATTGGAAAAATATTTGGGGAGAAATTCCTACTATGTGTCAGGCTTTGCAACATGGATACACTTATTTATATGGCTTTGTTAATGATTTTTGGCTGCCTGACCTCCCTCATGTGCAGTTGGTAAGCAAGTCAATCTGGCAAATAGGAAATTTTGTTTACGAGTCCTAGGTGATGTCATTCATGACATCCCTTTACATTCTACAGTATATATTTACCTAGTTGTATTATATGGGAAGGGGACCTGTGCTTATGGTGACCCGTTTTTGTATCTCGCAAGATCAAGTTTGTTCTTAAATTCTTGTATGTGTGTATGTTTGTAGGTATGTACATTACAGGTATGGATGTTGGTAACATTGAGTATGTGGTAACATTTGTTTTTTGGGGTCATCTTGTTTAAAGAATACACCTACAAACCCATATTTTTTATGGAAACCTATTGGGGTGTCTTATATGCAGATCGGTATATAGGTAGATAGGTTTACTGTAACAAATCTAATAAGGCATGTAGTATACATTTCTCTAAAATCATATTAGTTCCTATTTACGTATTTGTGCCCTATCAACTATCTTGCTTTCACTTCACTTCTCCCAAGCACTGACATTTCAACTTTCGTGTCTTTATTCACATTTAGCATTACTTCAATGTTCATCCTGATTCTTTTTTTTTTTTTTTTCTTTTTATTCTTTCATTATTTCGTAATTTCATATTAGGGTGAACTTGAGAGGAAGACCAAGAATGAGGTGGATGGATGATGTAAAGGGGCCATTGGTTGCAGCAAGGAAGAAAGTGCAAAAGATTCAAGTGAAGAGTAATTGTAAAGAGGTGATGAAATGACATAGCTTAAAGGGATGTTGTGGTTGGTTTTGTATTTATCTTTTGCAAGTTAATTTGGGTGGAGGTTAACCATAAAATGAAATTGGTGATAAACAAGCTGTGCCTGTCAGGCCTTGCTATGGAAGTGCTGTGTTTCATTACCATCCAAGGAGTGTAGTAGGAGACAGGGATGACCCTTGATCAACAAGGTACTAAGATGGGAGGAGCAGCAGATGGGTTTTGGATGGGTAGATAATTTGATTGAGTCATCCCACCAAGGGAAAAAGACTTTTAGTGTGTATTTTTGCTTTATGCGATCTGTGGGTTAATTATTTAATTTGTTTCATATGGTGTTCCTTTATTTGAACTAATGAATATTTGCCTTTTTCCTTACAGATATTACTTGAATGGTGTTGATGCCCTTCGATTAAAGCTGTGGCTGAGATAAGTAATGTAAATACAATTAATTTTGCAAAGTCATGGCCAAATGAAACTGCTAATGCGTGTAGAACTCATCTGGGTGATTACATTTTTCGAGACCACTCACAATGGAAAGTGATAGACATATACATAAGAGAAATGACATTGTGTTGATGAAATTGAACCTGTTATATCATAGTATTGTTTGTAAAGTTTTTTATAGTGAAACCTGAAATAAAAGAAATTGTAGACTGATTGCATAAGGAAACAAGAGATTATATTTGTATATAAGTATCTTTCTGCCTTCTACCATGAGTATAACCCATATGCATTTGTTATTCATTGTCAAACCAAGTCAGAGGTTAGGGAAATATTCTGTTTGTATATATTACAAATAGCCCTATATGCTTAAGTATGTGTATATACTAATACATGTACTTTTGCTTGAATACATGGATACAGTTTTTTTAACATTTTGAAAGAATCACTCTTCACCCTCAATAAGTTAAGCTTATATACTGTGTTAATGTTTCAGGACCTTTGCCTTCCTCAGTATGAACCAGACCCTTCCCCTTTGTTCAGGTACCAGCATATTCTGAGCTCATTGTATTTAAAAGTTTGTTACATATGAGCCCCCGGTACATATATGGAATGTCAGAGTTAAGGCCTCAATGTCTTTAAGGACATGATTTTTGAAGGTTTATCACTGTAGAGGCTCCCATCCCACTTAAGGCTATAGCCTTGTTGTGGTGGCTGTTTCATCTCACTTAAAGGCTCTGCTGAAGTAAAGGCTTCATTGTAGTGGAGGTTATATCCCTCTTGAAGCTGGAGCCTGCACACTATTTTGAGACCACTTCACCTATGGAATCTTGTCATGGAGCCATCACCCCATTTGAAGCCTCATCCCACATCTGTGACCATTTCATTAAGGTTGAATCACTTTTGAAACTATCTCATTTGAAATCTCATCACATTGTAGACCATAAACCATATCACATACAAGACCTCATCCCATTTTTTGGTGTCACAATACCATATCACATATGGAACTAAATGGCTGGAAGCCGAATCACCTTGGAGGCCCTGTGAACTATGAAACTCCATATGATGAAGATCATGAGTATAACTCAGGTCTCATTCTTATACAGATCCCCATTGCAAATGAGATGTCTAGGGTGTAACCCTATTTACAGAAAATTGGATGTGTTCAATACATTATTTTGCATAGAAATTAGTTAATGATTAACTTGTTGATTTTTTATGATTTATTTATTACTTGAATGAGTTTGACTTTGCTTCTCTGTCATAATCACATAATTGGATATTCAATGTATTTTGGGCATCTATAGTAAGACTGGCAGATTGATACATAAGAAAGTAATCATACAATATGTCATTATATTTTGTAATACTGATACTAGCCTTGTCTGCAATGGGGAATTTTTTCTTCTTTCTTTCTGTCTTTCTTTTCTTGTATGAACAACTGAATAGTCTGACTTGAGCAAGAAGTACCTATCCCAAGTGGTTGTAGTTTCCTCTAGCTGCTCACTTTTTAACATCTTTAACAGGAAGATTGTGAGATTCAATGTTATCTTTCATCAACCCATTGTTGGATTTGTTGAATATTAAACAAATCCATTCAATATAACTCACTTAAATTCAAAGATCAGTCAGACATGACCCAGTTTAGTAAGACATTCTAATGTATCCTGATGAGGTATAATGTGACCCAGTGTAGCCTTGCAACCTGTAACCAAATGCTGCCTGACTGACCCAGTCCAACATCATCCACGAGAACCAATTTTTGTGTGATGTGGCTGGGTTTAATCTACTCATAAGTTGCTGTTTGATGTAATTCAAATTCAGTCCATTTTAGTCAAATCTAGCTTGGACCAGTTTGAGTCAATACAATGCAGTTTGACCAGACTTCTTCCAATTTTGGCTTAATCAGTCTCAGTTTGGTTTGTCACCGCAGTTGATCTATACTCCTTTTGACCTTCCATCATGTAAACACACCATAAATAACTCTAAACAAAAGATATACAACTACAAGTTTCCTGTTCTGCTCTCCTAATGGGTCTAGATTAACTTCAAGTCTGCTGTTTTAGACTTTCATCATGTGCTATATACCCCCACCCCCACCCCATACCTGACACCCCTTACACCTTACCCCCAACTCCAACCCCCACCCCTGAAATGAATTTACTGAGGTGCTTGCTTCTTGCCCAGATTGAAAGGGAACCACTTCATATTGATCCTAAGCTGACCTAAAGAATCTAATAAATTGAAGTTTGTGTATGGTTTGATGGAGTGATTAAGGTAAATGAAAAAGCCGTTAAAAACTTTCATCATTGTTGGGTATTACTGTTCTTGGTACTTTTGATTTCCTTCTGTGGCATTTTTTTGGTTAAGCAGTAGCACTGTAACTCAGTGCTCTTGGTTTCACTTGCATTAAATGGCTGACTTAAAGCATGGCAGTGTTTTATGAATAGTGGTAAACAGTTTGTCTAACCTGATGCAGCTATGAGCAGTACATTCATAAATTAGAAATGTTCAGTGTGGAATATTATACCAAACTGAAGAGCAGAAAATTATGAATGATCAGTATTGTCTTGTAAGTGTTTTTGAAATAGAAGGCAGTCCCATATGATTCATGTAGTATTTACTAATGCCTTCTACAGTGACCAGATCCCTTTGCACAAGGAATATCATTATATTATACATTTAGATATATTTATGTTCACCAGTGCCTGTGCCTCTGTGTTCTCTTATTACTCATGAACACGCACACACACACATGACAGTCGAAGTGACAGCGAAGATTGGAGTCCAGAAAAAAACTACAATTTTCGTGGATCTCAACGATGAGGAAGTACCTGTGTTGTATTAGTAGGGAAGGGGAAAGCTCATGGTGTAGTGGGAAGGTGAAGAAAAAGGAGAAGGGGAGGGATTACAGTGGAAAATGGAAGGAAATGAGGAAGGGGACGAATGGGCCCCGGAAGTCAGAAGGAATGTCAACAAGAGATGTGCAGACGACAGAGGTGAAGTCGAAGAGATAAGTAAAAATTAGAAATATAGATAAGAGCAGCACAATGGAAGGGGAAGATAATTATTTCCATGGATTTAATGAGGGAGGAGATGACAACCTCCACCGGTTAGCAAGTCTAAAGGAAAAACTAGAAAAAATGAATGAACAGTGGGAGGTTAGGTTCAGTCAACTTACATGGATTACACAAAGAGTTGATAAATTGGAAGAACTAAAGGAGGAGAACCAAAACCTAAATAAAGAAATAGAAGAATTAAAAAGACAGTTAAAAGAAGTAAAGGATGAAAATGAGGAATTGAAGAAGAATGATAAAGAGAATAAAGAGTCCATAGCAAAAGAGGTACAGGGTTGGAGAAAAGTCCAAGAGAACAACAAAATTGAATTTAGAGATATAGTGACACAACAGATGAAAGAACAAACTAAGGACAGTTATTAAAGTGATGAGAGAGAAGGAGAATATAGTAAGAGACTTAGTGGATAAAAAGAAATGTATAATTACATTAGAGATGGAAGAGAAGCATAATCCAAATAGAACTACAAGAGAAAAGGAGAAGGAAAAAGTAAACAAGATATTAAAAGTAGTTCAAGAAGATGAACAAGAAACAGGGAAAGAAATTGGAGAAATATATAGACTTGGGAAATACAATATAGATAAGACCAGACCAATTAAGGTTAAATTCAGGTCACAAGCGACAGCAGAGAATATCTTATCAAAAACAGGGAAACTAGCAAAAAAATGATCTATATAAACAGGTATGGATAAAAAGATGAATTCAGAGTAAAGAGATGAAGAGAAAGTGAAAAGAATAGAAGCTAAGGGGAAAAATGAAAACAGAACAGAGTCAAAGAGAAATTCTATTGGAGAAAAGTGGATATGAAAGTGAGGAAATGGTTCATAGGAGAGAAAAACGGAAGGGAAACAGAAAACAGGATGGAGGTAGCAGAAAATTAAGTGTCTTACACAAATATAGATGGGTGCAGAGTGATCTCAATAAAGTATGGGAATGGAGTAGGAAGTGGGAGATGAAATTCAATATTAAGAAGTGTAGTATAATGGAATTTGGGAGAAGCAAAAAAAGAATAGTGGGATCATATGAATTGGGAGAGGAAATTAAAAAAGTAGAAAATGAGAAGGACCTGGGAGTCATTATGAATAATTTTAAAAGTATAAGACAATGACCAAGAAGTAGAAAAAGAAATAAAGGAAGTATATAGAATGGGACAATATTCTAAAGAAAGAAATCAACCCCTAAAGATAAAAGTAAGGTCACAAATGGTAGCAGAAGACATACTGACAAAATCAGGTAAGTTAGCAAGGATTGAACATTGCAACAATATATTGATAAAAAGAGAAATGAATGTTGAGGAAAGAGATGAAGCAAAAGAAGAAAAAAATGCAAAAAGAACAAAGACCAAAAGCAAGGAGTTCTAATTGCGAGAGTCTAAGACATGAATCTGAGAAAATGGTACATTAGGTAAGCGAAACAAAAGGAATAAAATGGGATGGAGAAGAAAAAAATAAATAAAACGGGCCTATACTTATATAGATGGATTAATCTCAGGATTGGGTGAACTAAATAATTACCTGTCAGAAGAAAAACCAGACATAATGGGAATTGTGGAGATGAAATTAAGGGGTCCACTACCACCAAATAGTGTTGGATATGGGTTAGATAATTATTGGATTAAGAGCAGAAATGAGAAACAGGGTGGAGGAATCATGTTTTTAACCAAGAAAAACTTAAATGTGACAAAGGCTACAGAGGGTAAAAACAATGTGGAAATGATCACGATAAAAGTTGAAGACTGATATGAAAAGTAGAAGGTTTGTGGTGATTTATGTGACCCCAAAAACGGGCTCTTGGAAAGAGGGCGAGCATTGAAAAATATAAGAAAATACAAGGTACATTAAATGAGATGCTGAAGGATGAAGGTAACCTGTTACTTATGGGAGATTTTAACTGCAAGGAAATCTGTTGGGAAGAGATGACAGTGAAAGGTGTAAAGGATCTTTGGGGAAATGTATTACTTGACATGACTATAGAACATACAATGACACAATGGGTAAAAGAAAATACCAGATATAGAAGTAATGAAGAACCATTGAGACTAGATTTGATATTTACAACAGAACCTGAAATTGTGGATAAAATTGAATACAAGATACCATTTGGAAAGAGTGACCACATACTAATAGAGGTTGAACTAAAGGAGGAAATATAGAGATGAGAAATACAGAAAAGGAAGACTGATATACAACAAAATGGACTGGGAAACTTAAGAAATTCTTCCAAAATGCAAATTGGAAAAAAAAAATCAAAGAAGAGACACAAGTGGAAGAGAAATAGGTGATTTTGATGTTAATTTATAATGGAGTGAATAAATATGTACCGAGACAGAAATAGGAAAAAGTGTGTATTAAGTGCTGGTCCAACAGAAGATGCAGTGAGGTGAAAGATAGAAGAAATAAAGCTTGGAAAAGATAGGAAAAAAAAAACCTGGAAAGTGACAAATATACAACCATAGAAATGAATATGTAAAAGTGCACAGACAGGAAAAAATAAACTATAAAAAAGACATCATAGAGAAATGTAAAGAGCAACCCAAACTATTCTATAGATATGTGATTGGTAAACTTAAAAATTAACAGGAAATGGTGAAACTACACCATGGAAATATAGAATATACAGAAGATTTAGAAATAGCTGAAGTGATGAACAACCACTTTGTCGGTTTTTACTAGAGAAAAAGTACAGCATTGAGAAGAAGGAATTGAAGTACAATCACCCTCCATGAGGGAAATAACAATAACATAAAAAGAAATAATAGATCATCTAACAAACCTTGATGTCAGGAAATCACACGGCCCTGATGGAATTGCAAATTAGATACTAAAAGAATGTAATGATGAACTAACAGACAAAATATATAAGATAATAGATTGCTCACTCAAAGAAGGAAAGGTACCATAAGATTGGAAAAATGCAAATATTGTACCAATATATAACGGGGGAGATATAGAAGACCCAACAAACTAACCAGTCTCCCTTACAAGCACAATAGCCAAAATATGTGAAAAAGTTTTCAAAAGTAGATGGACTAAACATATGGTAGAAAAAATACTGAATCCAAAACAATTTGGCTTTAGACAAGGAAGATCATGTGCCACAAACTTGATTTGTTTTCATTCAAGATTAATAGATATAATGCAAGAAAGGGTCAGATGGGCAGCTTGTGCTTTCCTGGATTTACAAAAGGTATTTGATAATGTACCACACAAAAAGCTATTAAGAAAACTCAAAATAGCAGGAGGCATACAAGGATATTATTGAAATGAATGGAAGATTTCTTGCACAGGAGAAAAATGAGGGTGGTACTTAGAGATAAAAACTTGACCTGGGAAGAAATGAAAAGTGGAGTCCCACAAGGTTCTGTATTAACTCCAATAATGTTTCCTCAAAATGTAAATGACATGGATGAAGGTGTGGAATGTTATATGAACTTCTTTGCAGATGACGCAAAACTACTAAAAGTAAGTACAGAAAAAGACTGAATCACTGCAGAGAGATCTGGACAAAGTCTGGGAATGGAGCCAAAAGTGGGAAGTGAACTTCAACATCAAGAAATGTAGTATAATGGAGTTTTGAAAAAGTAAAAAAAATATCAGGACAATATAAAATTGGTACAAAGGAAGTAAAAAAGTTAGCTCCAAAAAGGACCTAGGAGTAATTATTAACAGATGTCACCTGACAAGCATATAAACAAAATAGTCTGAGAAACCTATAATTTACTAAGATCAATAAAGGTGGCTTTTAATTACTTGGATGAAGTAATGGTAAAAAATATATTAGTCACACTGGTTAGAGCAAGATTGGAGTATGCTGCAACACTACGGAAACTGAACACAAAAAAGAATATAAAGAAATTAGAAGGAATCCAAAGAGCAATGACAAAGATGGCACCAAAACTTTCAAAATTGACATATGAACAAAGATTGTCTAAACTGGAACTACCAACCCTGGAGCAAAGAAGAGAAAGAGGAGATCTACTGGCCATTTACAGGATCTTGAAAGGCATGGAAGTCCTTTACAGAGAAGACTTATTCAAGTGGGATAAAAGAAAAACAAAAGGACATGAAAAGAAACTCAAAAAGGATAGTTATAGTAGAGATCTGAAAAAAAGTTTTCCACACAGAGTGGTGGATGTCTGGAACAAATTGGACAAAACAATAGTGTGTGCAAAAACCATACAAAAATTTAAGAACAAACTAGATGCTGAGAGATACAGATGGGGCACTACGAGCATAGCTCCCCTTCCCATATGATACAACTAGGTAAATACACACTATGGTGGTCTGGGTTCGAATCCCACCCAGGGCTGAAATAATTTCAGTATTGCTGTACTGCAAGTCGTTACTCCAACTCTCGTGAGCAGGGAATAGGTGTGTGTACATGTAAGGTCACAGCATTACCCATAGATTGGTCATATATGAGCTCTGAGCTCCCTTCCGGAAGGGAAATAGCTGTTGATCATGAGTCCAACACATGGTCCAAGACCGTAGTGGTAAATCACACACACACTAAAAAAAAAAGAAAAGAAAAAACAGGTTTCCACACAGAGTGGTGGATGTCGGGAACAAACTGGATGAAACAATAGTGTGTGCAAAAACTATACATGAATTTAAGAGCAAACTAGACACCAAGATACAAAGACAGGACACCATAAGCATAGCTCCCCTTCCCGTAAGATACAACGAGGTAGATATGCACACACACCTTGTGGCGCAGTGGTTAGAGTTCTCGGCTGCCACTATGGCAGTCCGGGTTTGAATACCGCCCAGGGCTGAAATAATTTCAGTATCACTTCGCTGTGTGTTGGTACGCCAACTCTTGTGGGCGGGGAGTTGGGGTGTGTGTGCATGTAAGGTCACAGCATTACCCATAGATTGGTCATATATGAACTCTGAGCTCTCATCCAGGAGGGAAATAGCTGTCAATCACAAGTCCAACATGTGATCCAAGACCATGGTAAATCTCACACACACACACACACACACTTACTTGAGCTACAGACATTAGAGCAAAGAGAGAGAGGAGATTTGATAATTATTTATAGAATCGTGAAAGGCATAGAAACTATTGATAGAGAGGATCTAATAAAATGGGATGATAGAAATACAAGAAGACATGGAAAGAAAATCAAGAAAGACAGTTATAGAAGAGATCTGAAAAAGAACAGCTTTCCCCACAGAGTAATAGACATTTGGAACAAGTTAGATGAGAAAGTGGTGTGTGCAAAAACAACACATGAATTTAAAAACAGTTTAGGTAAAATGAGATATGAAGACGGGACACCATGAGCATAGGTCCCCTTCCCGTAAAATACAACTAGGTAAATACAACTAGGTAAATACATATGAGTGAAAAATTAATTTCAGTGTCAGAGGTGTAAAATATTGGAAATGGGTACTAACTCATAAAGACCATCATTAAATTAATTAGTAGGGAAGTGAGGAAATTACAAAGGTGAATCCAGAGGAAGATCTGGAAGTGTGGACACAGTATAATCTGTTACCTAGTAAACATATCAGTAAGATTGTCGGGGAGACATACAGTTTGCTGAGAAACCTAAAGGTCCTTTCAGTACATGGATGAAAAGGTGATGAAGAAAATAGGAGACCCTAATCTGCCCAAGGTTGGAGTAAGCAGTAGTGGTGTGGTCCCTATTCAAAGTGATAGATATAAGCAAATTTGAGATAATACAAAAAGCAGCAACCAAAATGGTTCCCACCCTTGAAGGTAAACTGTACAAGGAGAGACTGGAAGAACTAGACCTGCCAACATTAGATAATCAAAGAGAAGAAAGGACCTTGTTGCAGTGTTCAGAGCATAGAAGGGGATGGACAGAGGTGACAGAAAATATCTCTTGATATGAGATAGAAGGGCATTAAGAAGTCATGGTCACAAACTTGAAAAGATAACTTGTCATAAAGATGTGAAAAAGTAGTTTTCCATACAGATGTGTAAAATCCTGGAATAGCTTAGGGAAAGATATAAAGCAGGCTGGAACAATATGTGAATTTAAATTAAGGTATGATGACTGGAGATGAAGAGACTGAACCCCATAAATATCTTGTATATCATAACTATGTAAATACAACTAGGTTAACACAGACATACAAGTAGGTAAATACAAGGTAAATACACAAATCTGCTAAGCTTTTACTAAAGAATAGTTGATGTGCTGCATGAGAGGGTTGGGTGGACTGTGTATACAATACTAGGATCTAGAGAAAGTATTTGACAATGTAGGTCATAATAGACTTTTGAGAATTTGAACAGATTGGAGGACTTAGATGTGAGCTCCTTGAAAGGATAAAGAAATTTCTGAAAGACTGGTACATGAGAACAGTAGTGTGGGAAATTTCAAGATGGACAATGGTGACTAGTGGAGTCTCAGAAGGGTAGGTCCTGGCACCTGTAATGTTCCTGATATACATAAATGAAATGATAGAAGGTATCAAAGATTAAACATACATATACCAAGGGAGGTAGCCAAAGTCAAAGGCATAAATCCACTCCCACCCATTTCATCTCCACACATTCCACTTCCATTCACCACCCCTTCCATTCAGTACCCCTCCCTCCCTCTTTTCTTGGCTCATCCACAGCAAGGCCGCTTCATTTAATTGACAATCCCTCCTCTCTCTCTCTCAAAAAAAGGGTGGGGGAGAAATCCCTTTGGGCTGTCAAAAGATCATATGAACAATAAAAGATGAAGAAGCCTGCAAATTGTTACAACAAGATCTAAATATATATGCATGGAACCACTCCTGGAAAAAGAGTGTTAACACCTAAAAGCACAAAAAATTAATTACAGTCATCCCTCGTTACTCGCAGGGGATACATTCTCAAAACCCCCGTGAATGACCAAAACTGCAAATACTCTTTTTGAGAAAATAATTTAAAATCTATACGCAATATCACCGCCAAAACTCGCACTCTTGTGCTTCACTCTAGCCTCACTTCTCTACTAACAGTTGAAACATGCTTTAAATGTCTTCCGCTTATAATAAATTTACTTCTCATATATCAGCGGTTAACAAGTATAATTTAATAACACTTAATAAACTAAGAATAATACAACCACGGCCAACAATTGGTTGATATGCCACGCCCACTGCGTCGACGCACTAGTGCTCTGAGTGATACAATTGAACATAGGTATAGTTTTTTGCTATTTTCGGACAAGCTATTGCTGATATTGGGGAAAATTTGGTACTGATCAACAGGAAACTGATGAATGAATAGCTATAGAAAAAATAATTATTCTGTGATTATTCACCTTATAATTATTTACCTTGAAGAACACATGTGAACTGAGTGGCGGGTCATGCTGCCCGCGGCCCATGCGTGCATCATGGGCCACGGGATGCATTAGTGGCTTTCCAATGGGTCAAAATTTATTATTTTCTTTCATTTTTTTTTTTTTTTTAATTGAAATCCATGAATAGTCAAAACTGCAGATAAAAAACCCGCGAATAACGAGGGATGACTGTACTTAATGGAAAATGAATTGGGTACAAAAGCAGAAGAAAAAGGTCTGGGGGTCTGACGGAATGGTTTGACACCATGTGAGGATGGAAACTTTATTAAATGTGCAATGGTTGTTGAAACTTTTTCTAGTTCGCAGTAGAGAAAGGTCGGGTAGTGTTGCTCACAGATACTCTTCAATCTCCTCTCTTCTATCAGGAGGTGCAGACCTGAGGGGCTGACATTTGGTCTCCAGACTGGGCCCAAAATCTCTCCATCAGCTTCAGCTGTATTTCTTAGACCTTTCTACATTTGTAAAGCTGACAACAAGCACCAACTCCCCTCTTACCACTTTCAGTCAGTAATAATAGAAACAGGATGATTAAAATAGCAATTGCTGACAGAATGGTTAGACACCATGTGAGGATAAAACCTTTAATAAATGTGCAGTGCTTGTTGAAACTTTTTCTAGTTTGCAGAATACAACCTCTAAGCATTTATATATCGTGGAATGGATGAGGAAGGAACACTAGGACATGGCATCCTATGGGGTGCCATTTGAAATTTTTCTAACTGCAGAAATTAAATTAATTAAAGGGGATGCAGTATTAAACATGCCTCTCTTTTGTTCTTTAGTGTTTGAACTCTAAATAATTGCTTCTTCTAGATATTTTCCCCTTGCCTTATCAGTTTCATGTAAAATCAATTCAGCATGGTCCTAGTCCATTAGGTGGTTGGTGTTGTCTCAGTGTGACACAGACGTTAGTGGTCTTCTTGTTTCATGCATTATTGTGATGTTCATGTATGCACAGTGATGTGCAAAACAAGACCACTAATGTCTGTGTCATACATTGAGACAATACCAACTACCTAATGGACGGGGACCATGCTAACTTGATTTTATGTGAAATTGACAAGATAAAAAGAATATGTCTAGAAGCAGCAAAATAGAGGCATGTTTAATATTGCACCTCCTTTAATTCATTCAGTTTTTGGAGTTGGAAAGACTTTAAATGACACCCTGTGGGTTGCCCTGTCCTGGTGTCCTCTTTCTCATCCATTCCAAGATGTATAAATGCTTAGAGGATGTATTCTACATCTCTGTATTTAAAAAAAGCTTCAACAAGCAAATGTACCTTTAATAAAGGTTCCATCCTCACATGGTGTCTTCTGTAATATAGACAGTCCTACATCAGTACAACAAAGACAACAGTCTAAAGATTTTTCCCAGAGAAATCTGTGAGGGCCTAAGGACCATTGCCAGCTAGGTGCTGTGGGTTTTTGACTTAGTGGAACTCTATGCATCAGTCATTATAATTATTATTATCATGAAGTGGAAGTGTGTGGGGATGAAATGGATGGGAGTGGATTTATGTCTTTGACTTTGGCTACCTCCCTTGTAAGGGGAAAAAACCCTTGGTATATGTATTATTGTTATCATAGGATGGAAGGGAGTGTGTTGGGGATGGGGGGAGTAGGCTAAGGAGTGGTTATGTGTGAAAGATATTTTGATGTAACCCAAAGGGATTTCTCCCGTCTTCAATGTTTCTGCATGAAGGGATTGAGAGGGGGGGTTATTGAATAAATAAAGTGGCTTTGCTATGGATGTGCTGTGTCTTGCTGCATTGCTTCTAACCCAGGGCAATGGGTGAGATGCATAGATGACCCATCATCCAAGAGGAGCCATAATGAAAGGGAGTGGTGGTGAATGGGAGTGAAGTGGGTGGGGATGAAATAGGTGGGAATAGAATTATATCTTTCAATTTTGGCTACCTCCCTGGTAATGGTGAAAAAGCCCTTGGTATATGTATGTATGTATTTTTTGTTGTTGTTGTTGTTGTTATTATTATTATTATTATTATTATTATTATTATTATTATTATTATTATTATTATTATTATTATTATTATTATTATTATTATTATTATTATTATTATTATTATTATTATTATTATTATTATTAATTATTATTATTATTAATTATTATTATTATTATTATTATTATTATTATTATTATTATTATTATTATTATTATTATTATTATTATTATTATTATTATTATTATTATTATTATTATTATTATTATTATTATTATTATTATTATTATTTTATTATTATTATTATTATTATTATTATTATTATTATTATTACCATCAATAATAGTAATAGTAGTAGTAGTAGTAATTAATAAGGAAGAGACGAGAAAAGAGGGGGGTGATGAATGGGAGTGGAGTATGTGAGGATGAAATGAGTGGGAGTGGATTTATGCCTTGACTTTGGCTAACTCCCTTGTAAGAGGGAAAAAGCTCTTGATGTATGTATGTATTATTATTATTATTATTAATTTTTAATGTTACTATTATTATTATTACTATTATTATTTTTATTATCATTATTTTTATTACCATTATTATTATTGTTATTGGAGGAGAGGATAGTACAACAAGGCAAGAAATGAGCTGATATAGAATAAGTTTATAAAGAAGTAAAGAGGAATAATTGAAATACAGACAAGTTATCAGTGACCAACAGGACACCTAAACTGTGTGAAAAATTTGTTAAAAACATTTAGATAGATAACCAATTCAGTTTTAGAATTGGAAGGTCACGTGCACCAAACATGTTAAGCTTTTACTTGAGAGCAGTTGATATGCTGCAGATGAGAGAAGGTTGGGTGAACTTTGTTTACTTAGATCTAGAGAAAATATTTGATAAGCTACCTTGCTATTGACTTTGGTGGTGTCAGAATGAATGGCAGTGGCTAGTAAAGCCCCACAAGCAATGATTCTGGTGTCTTTAATTTTCTTCAAATATGTAGATAACATGGTGGATGGTATAATAATAAGTTCCACAAACATGTGTGCAAAAGATGCAAAGCTCATGAAAATTGAAGAAGCCTGCAAATTTTTACAAGACTATGTATGGAGCCACTTATGGAAAATTAATGCCAAAAAATGCCTAGTATTGGACATAGGTAAAAAAAGAAAAAAAAAAAAAAATCTGGCTTATTCACTGGGAAGTAAACCAGTTACAAGAGAAGAGAAAGTTCTTGGAGTGTTGATCACAAATATTTTCTCACTTGACAAATATGTCAGCAGAATCATGGGTGAAACATACAGACTTGACTAACGTAGAAGTGCTGCTTCACTACATGGAAAATATGAAAAAAAAAGATAGCCTATCCCCTCTGGATTAGAATGTGCAGAAGTATTGTCAGCACAATTGAAGGACTGAGAGAATATAAAAGCAGTGACCAAATTGGTCTCCAGCCTTGCAGATACAATGTACA
>NC_134780.1:40356161-40418661 GCF_046742065.1 Oratosquilla oratoria
ACACCCAATAGGAGCTACTGTGTGCACAAATATGTGAGAGTACACTTGCATCAAATACACAAAACAAAAAGGGACTCATAAACATACTAGCACCCTCCCATAATCAAACCAATACACCATATCTAGACCCAAGTAGATATAAGTCTGCAAAGAGGTGTTTACCTATTACTTACTAGGTAAGCAATCTTGGGTCTGGGCATAGGTGCATAACTATATGTATGACAATCTATGATGGTTACTTGTGAGTGATAGTCCTTCAAGGTGGACATGGAAAAGAATGGATTTTGCTCATTGTATTTAGATCCCATCAACATCACTTCTGTTTGGAGGTATAACCCTGAGGGGGCTGACACTTGGTGTCTGGACCAGGCCTGATATCTCATATCATTTTAGTGTCTAAGATTAATGTCCCTCTCCTTTTTCATGTAAGGAGAGCTGACAACTGGCAACTGCTCCCCCCTTCCCTTGTCATAGAGCCAGAACCACACTGATACAATATAGACAAAAGTCAAACATTTATTCCTAGACATACCTAAAGGAAGGTCTAAGGACCATTGCTAAGTACTGTGGGACTGAGTTTCCAGACAGTGAAAATTGTGGCAATAATTAAACATGATAATCAAAACATTTGGAGAGATAAAGATAAACTGAACCATTTTAAGTTCAACTAAAGAATAAAACATAAAAAGGAAAAGGAATAGTATGAGTGACTCAGTCCTATAAGACTATATACTTACATATACCAAAAGGTCTCTACCCCTCTTAAAAGGGGGTTGGCAAAATCAAATCATACACTCACTATACACTCATCCAAAAACTTGTTCATTGTCCTTCCTTTATGGGTGAAGGGTCATCCATACCCCCTACCACATTGCCGAGGTCAGAGGTAATGTAGGAAGACAGCATTTCCATAGGAGGGTCCAACAGTACCAGCACAGAACAGGCATGGCCACAGAATCCAACTGCCCTAGATGGCACCACCACACAGAAGACACTGAACACCTTGTCCTACACTGCTCTACACTAATTATCTGTAGAAAGCAATACAATATATCTTTCCTGAATGACCCATGAACCTGTCCATTTGCTGTTGTTAGTTACATAAGAACTGTGGATAATGGATTGATTGATTTCTTTATTAAATTCCTTTATGGTTTTAGCTTGGGGTTTACCATCTAGGCTATACCAGGCTGTTCCATCATGAATAGAAAGATGACGAAAAAACTTATAGAGAACCTGATCTGTTCAGATTGGAATGTGCAGCAGTATTGTGGCTCCCCACCTACATACATATACTAAAGGATTTTTCCCCCTTACATGGGAGGTAGCCAAAACACAAAGGCATAGAAACCACTCCCACCCATTCCATCCCCTACATACTCCACTCCCCTCCACCCTCTTCCCTCCCTCTTATCTTGACACTTCCTGGATGATGGGTCATCCCTGCATCTTGTCCACTGCCCTGGGTCAGAAGTAGTGTCACAACACAGCACATCCACAGCAAGGCCGCTTCATTAATTCGGCGAACCCTCCCCCCCCTCTCCGTCCCCTCATGCAGAAAAGGAGAAGACAGGGAGAAATCCCTTTGGGCTGCATCAATTTATTTCTCATACATACTCCCTCACCCCCCATCCCCCACCCACTCACCCTCATGCATCACAGCATCATCCATACACAACCATTCTCCATTCACCCCTATCTTCTGTCTCTCCCGTCCTTCCTTAACAGACATTCCCCTCTTTCCCAATGCCCCTTTTATCCCACCCATCCATCTCATCCTAGGTCGCCCCCTCATGTTCACTCCTTCCACCTCTGCCTTCCACACCTCTTTTACTAATCTTTCTTCACTCATTCTTTCCATGTGTCCAAACCATTCTAATACTCTTTCATCAACCCTATCTCCCAACTCCCTTTCCACCCATGTTCTCCTCCTCACCTCCTCATTTCTCCCTCTATCTAGCCTAGTAAACCCTATCATACTTCTCAGGCACTTCATCTCAAACACATTCAAACTCCTCTTTCTCTTCCTCTCTTATGTTCCATGTTTCTGCCCCATACAGTGCTGTTGGCGCAATCACTCCCTCATACAATCTCCTCTTAGCATCCATTCCCAAATGTCTATTTCTCATTACACTTTTTAATCCCCCAAGACATTTACTCACTTCTCTCAATCTACATTCTATCTCCACCCTCACTCCTCCCTTTCCTGCCACATTCACACCCAAGTATCTAAAACTATCCACTTCCTCCAGTCTCCCTTAATACTCACTTCCAGTCTGCTGCCACTTTCTCCCCTTGTACATCTCATCTTCTTTTACCCACATTTATCTTCAACTTCTTTTGTACATCTTCCCAAACTCTTTCACTAATTTCCTCAATCCCTCCTCTGATCCTGCTGGAAGCACAGTTTTATCAGCAAACAACAGCTGGCTTATCTCCCACTTTTCTCCATTTTCTTTAACCACCTCCAATCCCTGACCCACCACCCTTGCATTCACCTCTCGCACCACCCCATCCATGTATAGATTGAACAGCCAGGGTGACATAACACATCCCTGACAAAATCCCACCTTTACCTCAAACCAACCACGTACTCTCTCCATTTCTAATCCTAACACAAGCTCTATTACTCCTGTAAAAACTCTTGACTGCTCTTAACAGCTTTCCTCCTATCCGATATATCTGTAAAACCTCCTTCATTGCCTTCCTGTCTACCCTGTCATAAGCCTTTTCCAGATCCATAAAAGCCCAAAAAACATGCTTACCTTTTCCTATAGTTTTCTCACATATCTGTCTTACTAAAAAAATCTGATCTACACAACCCCTACCTGTCCTAAACCCACACTGTTTCTCACCAATTACTCCCTCTGTTCCTCACCAATTACTTCCTCTGTTCCTCTCTTAATTTGCTCAATCAAGACCCTCCCATAAGCCTTCCCAACTACACTTAACAAGCTGATCCCTCTAAAACTACTACACTCACACTTGTCCCCCTTTCCCTTGTAAAGTGGAACTATACAGGCACTCCAGTCCTCCAGCACTCTACCCTCTCTTAAACAAACATTAAATAACCTCACCAGCCAGTCCACCATAACTGTACCTCCTTTTTCAGACATTCTGTATGGCATCCATGCAACCCAGGTGCCTTACCTGCTCTCATCATCTTAACAGTTGCCTTCACTTCATCTTTCCTTATTTCTCCCACATTTTCCTTACTCATCACAGTAATTTTCTTAGCATTTCCCACTGCAACTACCTTTCCCTACCTATCCTCCTTCACATTTAAGAACTCCCTAAAATACTCTGCCCACCTTCCTCTCACTGCCTTCTCTTCCATTATCATCTCTCCATCTGCACCTTTTACCTTTTCTTCTCTACTTGATTCGTCTCCTCTTCCTCTCTTAATTTCTTTCCAAAATATTTTTTTCTATTACTTTCAAAATTTTCTGTCATACTCTTACCCCATTTCACATCTGCTCTCCTCTTTGCCTCCTTTATCTTATGCTTTACTTCTCTTCTCTTTACTTTGTACCTCTCATATGATTCCCTCATCCTAATTTGTAACCAATCTATGAAAGCCTGCTTCTTTTCTACACCCTTCTTTGCTTCCTCATCCCACCACTCACTACCCTTCCTTCTATTTCCTCCCATCATCCTTGTTCCACACATCATCTTTGCACACCTTATCTCTCTCCTTGAACCATCCCCATTACTCCTCCACTCCTAGTTCTACTTTATCCTTCACTTCCTCCCACTCCTCTCTCAGCTTCTTATACTCTTTCTCCTTTTCTTTCTCATTTAAGCTTACCCTACCTAAAAAAAAAAAAAAAAAAACACACACACACACACACCAGTCAAAGTGACAGCGAAGTTTGGAACTCCAGGAAAACTTCAGGTTTCGTCGATCTCAACGATGAGGGAGTACCTTTGTTGTATTAGTAGGGAAGGGGAAAAGCTCATGGTGTAGTGGTAAGGTGAAGAAAAAGGAGAAAGGGAGG
Source organism: Oratosquilla oratoria (assembly GCF_046742065.1). Taxonomy (NCBI): domain Eukaryota; kingdom Metazoa; phylum Arthropoda; class Malacostraca; order Stomatopoda; family Squillidae; genus Oratosquilla; species Oratosquilla oratoria. The sequence goes on from NC_134780.1 coordinate 40,360,160, forward strand.
AATTACTGAAGGAAATGGAAGGAAATAAGGAAGGAGACGAATGGGCTCCCTGGACGTCAGAAGAAATGTCAACAAGAGGGCTGCAGACGATGCAGGTGAAGTCGAAAATATCAGTAAAGGCACTAAAATTAGAAATATAGATAAGAACAACACAATAGAAAGTGGAGATAGTAATTTCCATGGATTTAATGAGGGAGGGGATGCCAACCTCCCCTGATTAGCAAGTCTAGAGGGAAAACTAGAGAAAATGATTGAACACTTGGAGGTTAGGTTCAGCCAACTTACATGGATTATGCAAAGAGTTGCTAAATTGGAAGAACAAAAGAAGGAGAACCAAAACCTAACTAAAGAAATAGGAGAATTAAAAAGACAGTTAAAAGAAGTAAAAGATGAGAATGAGGAATTAAAGAACAATAATAAAGAGAAAAAGAGTCCATAGCAAAAGAAGTGCAAGGTTGAAAAAAAAAAATCCAAGAGAACAACAAAATTGTATTTAGAGATATAGTGACACAACAAATGAAAGAATCTAAGGACACAGTTATTAAAGTGATGAGAGAGAAGGAGAATATAGTAAGAGACTTAGCGGACAAAAAGAAATGTATAATTATAGTAGGGATGGAAGAGAAGCATAATCCAAATAGGACTACAAGAGTAAAAAAGAAGGAAAAGGTAAACAAGATATTAGAAGTAGTTCAAGAGGATGAACAAGAAACAGGGAAAGAAATTGAAGAAATATATAGAATAGGGAAATACAATACAGATAAGACCAGACCAATTATGGTTAGATTCAGGTCACAAACAACAGCAGAGAATATCTTGGCAAAAACAGGGAAACTAGCAAAAAGTGATCAGTATAAACAGGTATGGATAAAAAGAGAAATGAATAAAGAGGAAAGAGAGGATGAGAAAACAAAAAGACAAGAAGCTAAGGAAAAATGAGAAAAGAACAGAGTCAGAAAAAGAGAAATTCTATCAGAGGGTAGTAGATATGAAAGTGAGGAAATGGTTCATACCGGAGAAAAATGGAAGGGTAACGGAAAACACAATGGAAGTAGCAGAAAATTAAAAGTGTCTTACACAAATATAGATGGATTAATAACAGGCTTGAACAAACTGAATGATTACCTGAAGGAAAAAGAACCGGATATAATGGGAATTGTAGACAAAATTGAAAGGTCCACTACCACCCAACAGTATAGGACATGGTGCATATATTATTGGATTAGAAACAGAGGTAAAACAAGGGGGTGGAGTTATGTTCCTGACTAAGAAGGATATAAATGTGAGGAATGTCACATATGGAAAGAATAGAGATGATTATGATGGAAGTGGAGGACAAGGATGGGAAGAGCAGGAAGTTTGTAGTAAATTATGTGCCTCCTAAAACAGCTTCATGGGAAGAGAGAGAACACAAAAATATGTTAGAAGACACAAGGATAACACTAAATAAGATAATGGAAGATGAAGGAAGAATAGTTGTTATGGGTGACTTTAATTGTAAAGATCTGCTGGGAAGAGATAACAGTGAAGGGTGGAGACGACCTATGGGGAAATGGAAATATACTACTTGATGTGATTATAGAACATACAATAATGCAATAGATACAAGAAAATACTAGGTATAGAAATGAGGAAGAACCATTGAGACTAGTCCTAATAATCACATCAGAACCCGAAATAGTGGACAAGATTAAATATAAGACACCAATAAGTAAAAGTGACCACATATTGGTTGAACTGGAACTAAAAGAGGAATAATACATGGAAAAAAAATTAACAATATAGAAAGGGAAGATTGATGTATGATTTTTTTTTTTTTTTTTTTTTTTTTACAAAGTAAGAGAATTCTTCCAAAAAGCAGACTGGGAAAGGATACACAAGGAGGAAACAACAGTAGAAGAGAAATGGAATATTTTGACAAAAATTTAAAAAGGAGTGGAAAAATATGTTAAAAGACAAAAACAAGAAAAATTATATGTAAAGTGTTGGTAAGATAAAATATGTAGGGAGTTAAAAGACAAAAGAGATAAAGCTTCGATAAAATGGAAAAAAGACAAAATACCTGAAAAATGGAAAATATATACTAGTTATAGAAATGAATATGTACAAGTGTGCAGATAAGAAAAGAGAAAATATGAAAAAGATGTTATAGAAAAATGTAAAGATCAGCCAAAACTATTTTACAGATTTGTAAACAACAAACTGAAAAACAAACAATAAGAGAAAGTACGACAAGGAGGCATTGAATACACAGAGAAAATAGAAATGGCAGAAATTATGAACAAGCGTTTTAAATCAGTGTTTACGAGGGAGAACATACAACTTTGAGATATCGAGTGGGAGGAGAAAGTCCCCCCCTATGAAAGAGATAAAAGTAACAAGGAATGAAATAATGAATCACTTGAGTAATCTCGATGTCAGAAAATCGCATGGACCAGATGAAATGGCAAACTGGATTTTGAGAGAATGCAGGAATGAACTAACAGACAAAATACATAGTACATTGAAAGAAAGAAAAGTTCCAGATGATTGGAAAAGAGGAAATATAGTACCAATATATAAAGGGGGAAACAAGGAAGACCCTACTAACTATAGACCGGTCTCTCTTACAAGTACAATAGCTAAAATTTGTGAAAGAATGATCAAAATTAGATGGGTTAGGCATTTGGAAAAAAACAATGTACTAAATCCAAGCCAATTTGGATTTGGACAAGGATGATAATGTGTCACATACTTAATGTGTTTCTATTCAAGGCTAATAGATGTAATACAAGAAAGAGATGGATGGGCTGATTGTGGATTTCTAGAGCTGTAAAAAGCTTTTGATAAGGTGCCACATAAGAAATTGCTAAAGAAATTATAAACTGCAGGAGGAATACAGGGCAAACTGCTGAAGTGGATGGAAGACTTCTTGCATGAAGAAAAATGAGAGTGGTGATAAGAGACAAACACTCTAATTGGGATTGAGTGATTTGTGGAGTTCCACAAGGAACAGTTCTGGCCCCAATAATGTTTGCTATATATGTTAATGATATGGATAAAGGAATTGAAAGTTATATGAGCTTCTTTACGGATGATGCAAAATTGTTGAAAAAAGTGAACACTGTAGAAGATTGTGAGTCGCTGCAGAGTGATCTCAATAAAGTATGGGAATGGAGTAGGAAGTGGGAGATGGAATTCAATATTAACAAGTGTATTATAATAGAATTTGGAAGAAACAAAAAAAGAATAGTGGGATCATATAAGTTGGGAGAGGAGGAAATTAAAAAAGTAGAAAATGAGAAGGACCTGGGAGTGATTATTATAAATAATATGTCCCCTGAGAAACATATAAACAAAATTTTTGGAGAAACTTATAATTTTATAAGAACAATCAAAGTGCCATTTACATACCTGGATGAAGAAATGGTGAAGAAAATACTAGTCACTTTGATAAGACCAAGATTGGAGTATGCAGCAATGACATGGTCACCAAGTACAAAAAAAATGTATAACAAAACTTGAAAGAATACAAAGAGCAATTACAAAATTGGCACCAACTCTCAGAACTATCATATGAAGAGGGACTAGCAAAACTTGTGCTACAGACATTAGAGCAAAGAAGAGAGAGAGGAAACTTGATAACTATAGAATCATGAAAGGCATAGAAACTATTGATAGGGAGGATCTAATAAAATGGGATAGTAGAGATACAAGAGGACACAGAAAGAAAATCAAGAAAGACAGTTATAGAAGAGAACTAAAAAAGAACAGCTTTCCCCACAGGGTAATAGATGTTTGGAACAAGTTAGATGAAAATATGGTGTGTGCAAAAACAATATGCGAATTTAAAAACAGTATATAAAACGAGATATGAAGACGGGACACCACAAGTATAGCTCCCCTTCCCATAAAATACAACTAGGTAAAATACACACACACACACACATATATATATATATATATATATATATATATATATATATATATATATATATATATATATAAAGGATATTAGTGAGATGATAGATTACAAGGAACATAAAAAAAAAATCTCCAACATAGACCATATAAGGAAAAATTATAGAAACTGAGTATCATCTTAGAAGAGAGGTGATATTGTTGTATTCAGAATAAGGAAAGAAGTAGAAAAAAAATGATAAGGAAAATTTGTTTGAGATAAGAGTGACAAATTCATGAAAAAAGTACACATAGATACATACATACATATACCAAGGCTTTTTCCCCCTTACAAGGGAGGTAGCCAAAAAGGAAAAGGCATAAAATCATTCCCACCCATTCCATCCCTGAATACACTCCACACCCCTCCACCCTCCCTCCCACCTTAGCACCTTCTGGATGACGGGTCATCCCTGCACCTTGTCCACTGCCCTGGGTCAGAAGCAGTGTCGCAAGACACAGCACATCCACAGCAAGGCCGCTTCATTAAATTGCAACCCCTCCTCTCCATCCCCCCATCCATAAAAGGAGAAGACGGGGAGAAATCCTTTTGGGCTGTGTCAAATTTTGCTCACACACTCCCTCAGTCCCCAACCCCCGACCCATTCCACCTCATGCATCACATAGATAAGTAAATAAAAAAAATGGAAATACAAGGTACCTAAAGGATATTAAGAAACATAGCTTTGTATACAGATGTATTAGCTTTTGAAATTACATTAAGTCATGAAAATTTAGTAGGATAATAGTGTAATGGTTAGCTCTACTGTCACAGAGAAAGAGTAGGGCATGAATATAGAATTGCTAATGAACACTATTTACAAATTATTATTATACAAGGGAACACATACACCAAGGTACAAACACACTATATACAAATAAATCTTCATGCAACACCCCCACCCCTATGGTCATTAATCTCTGCAGGGACTTGAATATACTGGGAAGTGGAAAAATTGACATCTTGACTGCTCTTTAGGTCTACAGTGTCTGTTTGCAGTGGCAATCTCTCATCAGTGGCACATTAGCAATGTGATAGGTAAAGCTTGAGTTTAAAAGTGGTTTGGAGAGCATTGTTTGGCAGTATGGTGTCATTTAGTATTGTGGTATTAATAGCTAACCCTCAGGAACAGATTAGGAAGGATTGTGAGAAAGATGAATGGAAGACAATTACAGAGCATTATAGTAGAGTTTATCAATGTATTAAAGAAAGGACATTCATAAAGCCATTGCAGGTTGTTTGATAGAGGAGACTATATGATATTCAGGATGGAAATGATAGAGGGGGCCATAGAAATAAAGAAATTGGAACTTATGTTATTATGAAAGCAAGAGGAGAAAGAAAAATGGAATGAGAACAGAACAAATAAGTAGAGCAAGAAAAAGGAAAAGATAAATGAATGGGAAATAGGTAGAAAGAGTAAGAATATATGAAATGAAAGGGATAGAAATGCTCTTGCCTATAAAGCAGAAGAAATGTTGTCTAGTTACACCAAGAGTGACCCTAATCAATTCTTCAGTAGATTTGAGGAAACTGCCTTAGAAATAGAATGGCTGGTACTTAAGTGGGCAGTTTTAATTCTGGTTAGGCCCTGAATTTGTAACAAATGTCTAGGGCTTGCTCTCTTCCAACACACATAGAAAAAGTAGGGTGTTAGGCTGAAAACATGTATGAACACTGCATTTATAAATTATGATGATTATGCTGGAATATATACACCAAAGTACAAATACACAAGATGCAAACACACAGAGGCCTATTCTTTTCATGTAATACACTCAACAGTAGAACAAACTGGATGATGATACTAAAGCCAAAAGATATTGAGGAAATGGTGGAAGTGCAGAGATGGATAGAACTTAAGAGGAAAAAATTGAATTAAGAATTAAAATCATGGAACAATAGATGGAAGACAGATAAAGTGGAGGAAGGAATGGTAAAAGTACTAAGAAATAGGGAACCACTTGTCAAGGATGTGATACAGCAAAAATAAATGTCATATTCTTGGTGGAAATATCACATTTCTTCATGGGAAGTAAGATGGACACACAGATTACATAATATTAGAGAAATAACACCAATCATAGGATTTGATTCCAGTGCACGAGGGCAAATAGAATTAGGCATGTTAGGTAAATGTAAAGGGAGAGGCAGATGTCTAAATTCAGGTCCTTTACCTCTTTTGCTCTTGTAATTATTTCATTTCCCACTGAATAAATCATTGATTTCTTCTTATCCTTTTACCAGTTTCTAATACTTTGGACCTTTTAGCATTGAAAATAGATTTCTGTATTTGGCTCCATTAGTAAACTGTCATTTTTTTTATGCAAGCTTTGTTTTCAATTCTCTTCATAATCTTTGTTTGGAGATTAGTGTAGCTTGTCATTTGTCTCATGTAATTTACATAAATCAGAAACATTACATGTGCCAATATTGACCCTTGTGGGGATCTTCTAATTACTTCCCTCATCCTTGCATCCTATCTTTTTTTTTTTTTTTTTTCTTTTTCTTAATAGTCTTGCTGGAAGTCTCATCCATTACAGGAGGTTTATTGTAAGTCCTCCAGTATGCTCCAGTTTCCACAGTAGGTGTATAGTACATTGTCAAAGGCTTTCTCTAGATCTAGGTATAAAGAGTATTTGTTACCATTTTGCAGCATATCTACTGCCCATGAATAATAGTTTGACAGATTTGAGACACATGAGCTTCCATTTCCGAATACAAATGAGTTGTCTGCCAAAGTTTCTGACTCCTGTAGATGTCTGATATATCTTTCACAATTTTCTCACAAATTTAGCTATTATGCTTATCAGAGACACTGGTCTTTAATTTAGGAGTTCCTCCTTACTTCCTCCTTTATAGATTGGAACCATATTGCCTCTCTTCCAACTCTGAGGCACTATCTCTTCTTCTAATGAACGCACAATTAGGCTGTGAATCTTGTCCTCCAGTTCAATGCATTCCCTAAGTATAGTTGGAGATCCTATCAGGCTCCATGCATCTTGTTTTTTGTAGTTTGTATGCTTCCTTCACTCACACTTTTATTTCTTTAAACCATTTTTATTATCTTCCTCATCATACATAGCCATTCTCCTTTATGGAAACCAATTAGAAACTTTTGAACTTTATTTCAGCTTATGTTGATGTGTCTTCATAGACCTCTCTTACTTTGAATTTGCTGATTCCTTCCCTATCTCAGGTTGTTATTGATGTGAACCTGTAAAACAATTAAGGTTTATCTTTATATTTGTCAGTTACACTATTTTCAGTTTCTTCCTCTTTTTAGATTTTTGTGTGGTCATTTCTAGCTTTGTATTTTTTCTGTGATCTGATGTCCCTTCTTTATCTCATTTTTCCACTGACACATCTTCAGTTTTTGTCACCTTACATTTTCTGTTGATTTTTTTTCCTCCCACAAACTCTTGGCACAAATGTTTCCTTACCTGAGTTATAGGATTTTAGAAATATATTCCATATTTCCTCTTGTTTCATGTGTATCTGAATTTCTTTCACTCTCCAACGAATTTTCTCAATTTTATATATTTTTCCAACATATCCTTTGTACTTTTCCTCTAAGCTTTGCATCTGTCAATTGAGATTTTAGTGCTACATGAATTTTCTATGGGGTATATGTCAGTTCAGTTGTTGCTTCAAGTTTTGCTGACAGGAAACTTGTAGCTCCACAGCAGCTGACAGTAGTCCTTGGGCCCTCCCATAAATCTATCAAGAAAGAAATCTTAAGCCGATGTCTGTGTTGCATTAGTGTGGGACCAATTCTTTATTACTGTCTGAAAGTAGTAGGAGAACAGCTACCATTTCTCAGCTTTCCTTGTATTTAAGGGTGGGGGAAATACAGATAAAGTTGATAGAGATTTTGGTCCCAGTCTAGACTGAGTGTTGGCTCCTTGGGGCACCTCTAGATGGGAGTGAGGAAATTGATGAAGTTTGAAGGTGGGTGGCAGGGATATGCTTATTTTTGATGTCCTTCATGCAGGACCACCTTGTGCAGGTACCCATTGACAGTTCCTAGGGCACAGGTACTTTAAAGAAGTAATTACATTAGGTTCTTTGGTTTGGAGTTAATCCAAGCTTGCAGGTGTGTGGTCTCCTCTTAATGTTGCTGTGGCTTAAATCCATTCGATAATTATGTTTTCCACTTGTTTTATTCAACAGAGTATTACTCCCATGAGTCTTCACTTCCACTTGCTTCCAGCTCATCCCACTTTACCTCTTTCCAATTAGCTACCAAAATTTTTGTCACTTTGATCAGTCCTTTCTAGAAGTGAATATGTACAATAACATTTCTTGATATTCAGCCTCATTTCATTCTCATTTTTAGGGGAAGCTGTCGCCAGTTACCTGAAGGCAGCAGGTCTTCTGCAAGAGACCAGAGGGAATGGATTGATTGATTAGGGGACACATGCGACTTAAAATTGTCTTTTATCTCTTCCTCTGATTGTGGTCTTTAGATTTATTCTCTTAGACTTACTGTCACTCAGTAATACCTTATTCACTTTTATGAAAAATTTCACTGCTATCATCACTTCACCTTTTTTTTTTTGTCTTTTCTTTTTCTGAAATATCTATATTCACCTATTTCCAATTAGCTAGGTCTAAAACAGACACATATCAGATTTATATACCTCTAAGAAATTATTAGTTTCTAACATGGCTAATATTAATCAGTTTACATTTATGTATGCCACTTTTATTTTCCTTCCATTGTTTATTGTCCTGGTTTTTATTTTCTTCTCTACTACCATTTTATAATTTTTTCTCAAAAACTCCCCCAAAAATTGTTGCCTATCTTGTTCTGTTCGTAGGATATTATTTGCTCTTGTTTCCTTATTTTTGTTCTCTCATCCTCAATCATGCCTCTCTTTATCCAGACATTTTTCCATGTATTATGGAGTATCTTATCGTGGCTTGTAACTTGAACTTAATTTTTAGTAGCTGCGTCCCTCCCTTTTTGTATCAGCTCAACCTAAGCACATAATTTCCTTTTGTACATTAGAGGTACTTCTCTCAACTGGTAATATGATTTCTCTAGTATTCATTATATCTTTCTGTATTATTACCCTTAATGTAATATGGTCCTTTTTCCATTCTAAGGGTAAATTTTCTTGTATTTATGGTACTACATTCTAAAATCTTCATCTATCCCACTTCTTTCTCCACATTTTCCTTTTCTGCTTTTGTTTATTGTTTTGTGATTTCTCTTGATTTAACTTTTTTCTCTTTGAGTTTTCCTCCATTACTGTTGTTCTTCCATCAATTCCTTGACATTATTTTCATTTGATTTGTCCATAGTATCACTATAATCTATTCTAACTTAACCTTATACTCTTTCAGTTTTTTTTTTGCTTTCTTCTCTGAATTACTCAGTTTTAGTTTTTTTACTCATCATTAAGTGCAATCATTTTATCTTACAGACTTATAAATCTTTCAACCTGGTTTCCTTATCAGAACATTGATATCCTGGGATAAATTCTTTATTTTCTGTTGTCATGTCTCTTCTTACCACTTTTATCTGTTTTATTAATTTTTTTTTATTATTCATGCATGAAATATTTGTTATTCGTTCATTACCTAATTGTAATATACAAGAATGCAGCTATAGCTCTGTCTCTCCATTGATTCAATTTGCCATTATAATTATTCTTTTTAATCAGAATGTTACCTTAGCCAGGTTATTGCACAAATTAATACACCTGTATGGAAAACTGTGTTTCCTAATATGCTCTAAACACATTTTTTTTTCAGTTTCTTTCCATGATACAGTGGTGATTTGTGGTGACAAAATAGGAAGTGCTGGAAACATATGCAACATAGTTATAACATAAAGTCAACATACACAAGCTTCCCCATGCATTCCAGAAAGCTACAGCTGTTGTATTTCTAGAGAACATAGCATGGGGAATATTGTGGGTATTGATATTGTGTTGTTTGTGTTTGCAGCACCTGCTATTTCATTATAACAAGCCTCTTCTGCATGTGTGTACATGTGAGTATAGATGGTGAAGGGTAAGGAAACCAATGTATTCCATCCTCTTTTTTGGGGGGATTTTGGGAGCTGAATAAAATCATCAGTAATGGGTTGGTGACTTTCTTTCCTGGAAATGTTAGGTAAAATTCTATATACAGTCAATCTAAAGTGTGTGTTAATGTGTGCACATACAATTCTACATATTTTCATTTCTACAGGGAGTGTATTTTTTCTATACAGTATAAATGTTTTGCATGGATATATATTTGTGCATCTGACAGAAATATATATTTTCCTCTTGGTATTAGAAGTTGTATAAAGTTAAATACAATATATGATATCATTTGAATGACATTTGCTTGTTTTTTCAAGTTAGGCATGATTTCTTAATGTTTCCTTTTATTATAGCATTTGTAAATGTCATTTGTTATTTTCATATTACATCAATTTTGCATGTGTGGTACACAGGAAAGTAAATCTGGATATACTTATGTTGACCTAAATTTCTTTAGAAATTTGTAAGGGAAAAAAAGTTGCTGCTGCTGAGATCATAATGTGCATAGGAAATGAAGATTATGATTACTGCAACTCTTTTATGGACATAAACTTTGCAGATTTTTGTTCTAAATATTAACAGATAATTTTATTTTAGAGATGGGCAAACTTGAATCATAACAGTCTTACAGAGAGCACATTTTGGACCAAGTTCACCCTAAACTGAATGAGAATGTCTGTTATAATCTAGAAAAAATCTAAAATGTACAATGTAAAGGGGTTCAGGATATCCTTGATTCTGAACACTGCTGCACTGGTCACCCTAGTTTAATAAATGAAAAGTATGAGGGTTCAGTCGTCAAAAAGGCTCACAGGTGTTGACAAGTTTATGGAAAAGAAGTAGAAGGCTTTTCTGTAAAATGTATATGAAACTCGTAACTAAATTCACATGAGTGAATTCCCACGAAAAGGTTTACCATTTTCTATATAAACATTTCAACAGCCATACATTTCAAGGAAATTATGGTTAATTTTATGGGAAAGTTGCATATATATATATGCAGAAACTGATCCCCAGTCTGTGCTGTTGGTGAAAAGTTTTGATTCATTGTGTGGATAATGTACTGAAAACACTATGGGAAGGTAACATATATGTGTAGAAAGCTGAGCCCAGTCTGCCATGTTTGTATATTCTCTTGTACTGTAGTCTTATTTCAGCTTTCTGTGTGCTTGATTTTTCTCCAGACTACATGTAGACCATTTATTTATACTACCTGGTTTGAATGATACAGTATATATCTTATTTGCTGCTGGAAGACCCTGGCAGCATCATAGTTTTGTAGTGTGTTATTAAATGTAAACTGAAATAACTATAGCTGATGTTTTCTTTTTCCATTAAATTTCTGTACTTATTGATGAGCAGGTTTCAGGTAAGGATACTACTGTACAAAATTTTATTCAAACATGTTGCACATGTACAAAATAACGAGTTAGAACCATAGTGAACTGAAAAATATATTTATTTACATCTTAATACTTATTTTATTCTTTTTTATGCCAAGGCAGAGGTGGATGGACAGTGTGAAAGGGATATTGAGTTCAAGAGCAGGGATGGGAGAGGACAAGAGATAGTTAAGAATGAAGGAGGCATTGATGCAGCCTTAAGGGATTTATTATTGTTTATGCTCTGTAAATTTTCAAGTGGATGAGGGATGGGGGTGTTGTCATGTGATGAAGCAGTGGGAGTAAACCAGCTTCAGCTGTCAGGGCCTGCTGTGTCTTCCTGCATTTCCTATCCCCTAAGCAAGGTGGCAGGTGACAAGAACAACCCTTTGTCTAGGAAGACCAAAGATAGAAGGGACAAGAAATGGGTTTTTGGATGGGTGGGTATGGTATATACCGTACTTTAACTTGGCCACCCTCCATTTAAGGGGGAAAGGACCTTTTGATATATATATATTTTACTATATATTCATATCAACTACAGTTCCATATTTGTGTAAATGGAAATAACTGCTCCCAAACTGAGCCAGATATTCAGATTCTCTTTATGAAAAAGAGATCTCTAGTCCACTCCAGAGACTGACTGCCATCCTTTCTTGGCTGCAGCTCCAGGTGGATGTGAAATTGATGAGTGGCTTTAGATGGAGAGCACTAGAAGAACCTCTCCAATATTTGTTTCATATGACCATCACATGCAGGCATCCATCACTGGCTCCTTCCTCTCTTTGTGTCTTTATTGTGCCAAGTTCAATGGTTGCTCAATTTCAAGTCATGCTAAGTCAAATATTAAGCAAATTCCTCTGCAAGCTTTTTTGTGATTATTTTGTACACATGCCAGGAAATGAGCGATAAGGAAAATGAGAAAAGTCAAAGCTAATGAAAAAAATGAGAGAAGAACAGACCAAAAAGAATTTTTTTTTTTGGAGAGTGCTGGACTTGAGGCTGAGAAAATGGTATATAAAAAAGAAAAGAAAAAAAGAAAAAAAAGGAACAGAAAAGGAGGAAAAATAAAAATTAAAAGTAGAGTATGCTAACATAGATGGCATGATTTCAGGATTAAATGAATTAAATGATTATCTGGTGGAAGATAAACTGAATATAATGGGAATCGTGGAGAAAAAATTGAAAAGTCTTTACCTTACTGGGGTGCCTTATCGACTTGGATGTTGGCCACCATGGAGCTCCATTCCTGTTTGCACATGGCTCTTCTTAACAAGATGGCATTTGTTATTTCTTCTCTTAGAGATGTCCTTAATCCATCTACATATTTTCTGCGTGGTCTTCCTCTCGCTCTCTTTCCTTCTATTTTTCCTGTTAGGCACATATCTTCTAATTGTTGTTTTCCCATGATGTGTCCCACAACATGTAACTTCTTTTCCTGATAGTTGTTATTACTTCCCTCTGTTCCTATTTGCTGCAGTATTTGTTTGTTTTAAATTCTGTCCATGAATTTTTCAGCATCCTTCTCCAAATCCACATTTCTACTGCTTTTATCCTGTCCTGCATTTGTTTACTAATTGTCCAAGTTTCACATCTATATGATAATACTGACCAAGTGTAACATTTTACAAATCTTTTTCTTGTTGGACAAGGTTTATATAATCACTGGATTAAAAATAGAGAGGAGAAACAGGATCGAGGAGTCATGTTTTTTTTTTTTATTAAGAAAGGCTTAAATGTGACAAAAATCACAGAAGGAAATAATAATGTGGAATTATGATAAAAGTTGAAAATAGTGACATGAAAAGTAGAAAAATTGTAGTGATATATGTGCCCCTAAAAACATATTCTTGGACAGAGAGTGACCATTCCAAAATATTGGAAGACACAAGGCATGCATTAAATGAAATATTGAAAGGAGGAAACTTAGTAATTATGGGTGACTTTAACGCTAAAGAAATATTTTGGGAGATGACAGTGAAAGGTGGAAAGGACCTTTGGGGAAACTCACTACTGGACATGACCATTGAATACACAATGACTCAATGGGTAAAAGAGAATACCAGATATAGAAATAATGAACTGTCAAGACTAGACTTGATATTTATGTCAGAGCCTGAAATTGTGGATAAAATGGAATACAAGACACCAACTGGGAAGAGTGACCACATACTAATTGAGCTCGAACTAAAAGAGGAAATTTACCTGGGAAGAAATGGGAAACACAGAAAAGGAAGACTAGGTTATAACAAAATGGATTTTGGGAAATGCAGAAAATTCTTTCAAAAAGCAAATTGGGAAAAATTCTTTAATGAAGAAACACAGGCGGAAAAGAAATGGATATCAAAAATCTATAATGAAGGAGTGGATAAATACATAGCAACACAAAAATAGGAAAAGGTATACATTAAGTGCTAGTACAACAAAAAATGTAGTGAGGCAAAAGATAGATGAGACAAAGCTTGGAAAAGATTAAAAAAAAAAAAAAAAAAATTGGTAAGTGGCAAATATATACTAAACTAAGAAATGAATATGTAAAAATATGCAGGGAAGAAAAAACAAACTGTGAAAAAGACATAATAGACAAATTTAAGGATCAACCTAAATTATTCTACTGATATGTAAATGGTAAATTAAAAAATAAACAGGAAATAGTGAAACTACATCAAGGGAATACAGAATGTATAGAAGATATAGAGATGGCTGAAATTGTGAATAAACATTTAAAATGGGACAATGGATAAACAAGAGGACACAAAAAGAAACTCAAAAAAGATAATTACAGTAGAGATCTGAAAAAAAAAGCTTCCCACACAGAGTAATAGATACAGTACTTGGAACAAATTAGACAAAGAAGCAGTATGTGCAAACACTATTCAAGATTTTAAGAAAAAATTTGATGCTGAAAGATACAAAGACGGATCACCATGAGGCATTACTCTCTTCCCGAATAATATAACTAGGTAAATACAATTGGGATGAAAGAAATAATTTTGACACAGAAAGAAATAAGGGACCAAATAATGAACCTTGATGTCAGAAAATCACATGGCCTGAACAGAATTACACACTGGATACTAAAAGAATGTTTAGACGAACTAACAGACAAAATATACAAGATACCAACGCTCCTCAACTTACGTTTTAGTTATGTTCCGAACGGCCGAACGTAAGTTGAAAATGAACGTAAGTTGTTACTGTACTATACATCCGTAAATTCTATTACCGTATCTTATAAAACACCCCTAAATCATTAATTATACACATAACATTGTAAAATAATAACATTAATTTCAAATAAATTAAATTCAAGCAACATAAATTGATATGGTGGATGAGGAGGGGGAGGATGAGGATGAGGATGAGGCAAGGTATGTTCAGTTTGTCATTTGTGCAATGTAAACAATGGACGCAGCATCATGCGCAAGTATCGTTTGAACTACAGAGAGCGCGCTAAACTAAAAAAATCACAAAATTCTTTTTTTTTTACCATTTTTTTTTTACAGTCGGTTCAAACGTAAAATCGAAAAAACGTAAAACGAATGAACGTAAGTAGAGGAGCGTCTGTAATAGATTGCTCACTCAAATAATGTATAGAATGTATAGATGAACTAATGGACAAAATATACAATGTAATAGATTGCTCACTCAAAGAAGGAAAGGTACTGCAAGACTGGAAAAATGCCAATAAGACAAGGAAGACCCAACAAACTATAGACCAGTCTCCTTTACAAGCACAATAGCTAAAATATGTGAAAAAGTCATCAAAAGTAGATTGACTAAAAACATCTGGAAGAAAAGAATATACTAAAACCAAACAATTTGGTTTTAGACAAAGAAGATCATGTGCCACAAACTTGACTTGTTGTTATTCAAGGTTAATAGATATAATGCATGAAAGGGATAGATGGGCAGATTGTGCTTTCCTGGGTTTACAAAAGGCATTTGATAAAGTAACACACAAAATGCTATAAGAAAACTCGAAAGAACATGTGTATGAGGAAAATTATTTAAATGGATGGAAGATTTCTTGCATGGGAGAAAAATTTCACTTGGGAAGAAATGATAAGTGGAGTCCCACAGGGTTCAGTATTGGCTCTGATATGTTTACTATATATATATATACATGAATGACATGGATGGTGTAGAATGTTATATGAACTTCTTTGCAGATGATGCAAAACTACTAAAGAAAGTACTGTACAGAAAAAAACTGAATCACTACAGAGAGACCTGAACAAAGTCTGGGAATGGAGCCAAAAGTGAGAAGTGAACTTCAACATTAAGAAATGTAGTATAATAGAGTTTGGAAAAAGTAAAACAAAAAAAAAATCAGGACAATACAAAATCAGTACAAAGTAAAGAAAGTTCCAAAAAGGACCTAGGAGTAATGATCATCAAAGGCATGTCCCCAAACAAGCATATAAACAGAGAAACCTACAATTTACTAAGACCAATAAAGGTGGTTTTTAATTACTTGAATGAAGTAATGGTAAAAAA
Source organism: Oratosquilla oratoria (assembly GCF_046742065.1). Classification (NCBI taxonomy): domain Eukaryota; kingdom Metazoa; phylum Arthropoda; class Malacostraca; order Stomatopoda; family Squillidae; genus Oratosquilla; species Oratosquilla oratoria. Next base: position 40,376,023 of record NC_134780.1, read on the forward strand.
ATATTAGTCACATTGATAAGACCAAGGTTGGAGTATGCAGCGACACCATAGACACCCAGTACAAAAAAGAATATAAGAAAATTAGAAAGAATCCAAAGAGCAATGGCAAAGATGGCCCCAACACTTTCAAAATTGACATACAAAGATGGACTAAACTGGAAGTACCAACCCTGGAACAAAGAAGAGAAAGAGGAGATCTACTGGACATTTACAGAATCCTTAAAGGCATGGAAATCCTTGGCAGAGAAGACTTATTAAAGTGTGATAAAAGAAAAACAAGGGGACATGAAAAGAAGCTCAAAAAAATAGTTATAGAAGAGATCTGGAAAAAAATAGTTTTCCACACAGAGTGATGGATGTCTGGAACAAATTGGATGAAACAATAGTGTGTGCAAACACCATACAAGAATTTAAGAACTAGATGCTGCAAGATACAAAGACAGGTCACTACAACATAATTCCCCTTCCTGTATAATACAACTAGGTGAATACAACTAGGTAAATATCAAGAGGTCCTTTCCTCTCATAAGTGGATGGCTAAGTCAGAGCATATACTCACCCATCCCATCTATTCAAAACACCATTTGTTGTCCTATCTGTGGTCTTTGTGGATGAAGGGTCATCCCTATCCCCTTCCCATTGCTTTGATCATTGGCAATGCAGCAAGACATAACATTTTCACAAGTAGGGCCTGACAACTTAAGCTTGTTTGCCCCTACTGCTTCATTATGTGGCAGACACCCAACCATCCATTGGAGAATTTACAGAGTAGACAAAAAGAAACCCTTTTAGGCCAGATCACCCCCTCATCCATTCACAACCACCCTTCACTCATACCCATCTCATGCCCTCTCTCTTCCCTGCTCAGTATTCCTCTTACACTTGATGCCCCTTTCACACTCTCCATCTCCCTCTTTCTTGGTCTTCCCCTCAAGTTTATACCATCACCTTCCACTCTTTTTCTAGTCTTTCTTTACTCATTCTTTGTTTGCCCAAACCATCACAGTTTTCTTTAATCAACCCTATCTGCCAGCTCTTCCCACCCCCATTCTGCTTCACCTCCACTATGTTTTATCTCAAACACATTTGGGCCTTTCCCTTCTGTCTCTTTTAAATTCATTCTCTGCTTCGTACAATGTTGTGGGCACAATCACCCCCTCATGGTTTTCTCTGCATTCATCCCCATATACCTACAGGGTGTGTATGGTGATTGTTTAGTTTTTAGGGTCACACAAAAAAAAGTAACAATTTAGTTGAAAATGCATTTACTGCAAAACAGAAAACAGACTCTGTATCAGCACACCTCTGGTGTCCTGTTACTTGACGAATCTGCCCTTGGCACCAATTATGTCCTCAACATCACCTTGAAACCTGCCACAAGCCTTCTTCACAACCTCCTTGGAAAGATTGGGAGACTACCTTGATCTGACTGATCAGATCATCCTTACTCTTGCATGGGGTGTGGTTAGTATCTCGTTCAACTGTGTCCCATACAAGATAGTCCATAAGGTTAAGGTCAGGTGAGTTAGGGGGCCACACATTAGGGGTAACAAAGTCAAAGAAATTGTCGGAGAGCCATTTCTGAGATTTTCTAGAGGTGTGACATGGTGCCAAGTCTTGTTGCCACATTTAGGGTCTATCAGCAGCTACTTTCTCAATCCATGGCTTCACATGGGTCTGTAGGACGTCAATGTACAGTTCAGTGCTCACCCTGAGCCCCTGGGGAAAGAAGAATAGGGGCATGACTTGGCCCTCGCTGCAGACTACCCCAAACACCATGACAGTTACAGGAAACTTGGCTTTCCTGACTCTTGGCACATTCTTGGGACAGACAGCCAAACACCTGTTGTTCTGAGAGTTGTGCGTTTGGTCTTAGGAGTTCTTTTTGTCTGAAAAGAACCAGAGCATGTTCTCCAGAGGGTGCTTCAGTTTGTTGAGCATCTTCTGCTCTTCTTGAAGCAGTTCTCCTGCATCTTTATGGACAGGAGTTGACCTTTACACATCTTGTATGACTTGTGTCTGACATCTTCGTGCAAACAATTCCTTACGGTGCCCTCAGACACTTGCAGCTCTCTGGCAATGGACCTCATGGACCAACTGGAGTTTTCATCAACCATGGCTTGCAATTGAGTGAAAAATTTGGCATCCCTGGTGTCCAATTGTTGAGAATGATGTTTCCTCTTGGCAACACCTTCATAGTCGTAGTCAAAAGAAACCAACTCCCTCCTGATGGTCCTGATGAGCTGCTCAGTCACTTTTAGCAGTTCTGAGATCCTGCTTCTGCTGTGTCCAGCAGAAATTAACATAAATACAGCATGCCTTTTCCATAGATGAGGAAATGTAAAGCTCTCCATGGAAGGAAGGTGTTGCTGGGACAAAGTCTCGATGTACACTGATTGGATGCTTTTGCTTTGAGTGGTGTGGTTACACATGTCTTTCCACACTGTGTCCCTGAAACAACAAATTTACTGTACACACCCTGTATTTCTCATGATAATTTTCATTTCCCCAGTCATTTAACTTTCTGTACTTGATAATTCACTTCAAGCCCCACTCTTCCATTCCCTGCTAAATGTGACCTTAAATATTTAAAATTACCCACTTCCTCTACATCTCATCACCTTGCTTTTACCCACATTTACTTTCAGCTTCTTTCTATCAGATATCTTCCCAAAATCATTCACCAACTGCTTTAGACCCAACCACAAATGCAGTGTCATCTGCAAACAACAACTGGCTCACCTCCCACTTCCCTCCAGTCTCCACCCTTCACCAATCCACTCCCCATCACCTTTGCATTTACTTACTGTGCCACCCCATCCATGTGTATGTAACACAACCCTAGGACAGCCCCATCTTCACCTCAAACCACTCACTCTTGATTAAGGATAGGGGGGCTTTCAGAGGTCATGGGGACAAATTAACCACTTCAGTATGACGACTCAAAGTCTTATGCTATATTACTCATTCTATTTTATTCTGAGTAATAATAAACACAGAAAATGTGATCAACCCAGTTCACAGAATCCAGGAGTAATTTATGTACAACTACAAAAAAAATATATAATCAAGACCCCAACACCAGGATCCTTGTGTACCCACTCACGCCTCATAATGCCTATGTGTCATCATACCAAAGTGATTAAGGAAGACTATATGTCTAAAGGACATGAAGAAATACAGTTTTCCAGATGCATAAATACTTGGAATAGCTTAGGTGATACACCTCAAGCTGGAACAATATATGAATTCAAATCTAAATATGATAATTAGAAATCAAGGATATAGATGCTGTTGGAACTGTATGTAAATTTGAGGTTAGGTATGATAAGTTTAACAGCAGATGGGACCCAATGAACATTGCTCCTTTACTGTATACAACAATTAGGTAAATACTCTCACCATTCCCAACCCTAACACTGCTCTACTACTTACATTATAAAAGCTTTTGACTGCCCTCAGCTTTCCCCTATACCAAATATCTGGAATATCTCCTACAATGTCTTACTGTCTACCATTATAAACCTTCTCTAAATCCATAAAGGTCCCAAAAACATCATTAACTTTTGCCAAAAACTTCTCATCGATCTGCTGTACCACAAAAATTTGATCCACACATCCTGTTCTTTTCCTAAACCTAGTTTCTCGCCAATTACTCCTGCTTCTTTCATAATCCTCTCAACACACTCCTAAATGTCTTTCCAACCACGCTCAACAAACTGATCTCTCTTAAACTACTACATGCACATTTGTCACCTTTTCATTTGTAAAGTGGAACTGTACATACACTCCAATCCTCTGGCACACATTAATCAATCTCACTAGCTAATCCACTATAACTGTTCATCCTTCTGTCAGACATTCCAAATGATACCAGTCTGACCCAGATGACTGACAGCTCTCATCATTTTCTATGCTGTTGTACCTCGTCTTTTCCTGTATTCCTGTCATTTACTTCTCCTATCACAGTCACCCTAGCTCCTCCCACTGCCAATCAGTCCCTCCCTAACACCCTCCACATTCAAAAGTTTGAAATATTCTATCCCTTTTACCACCTTCACTACCATTAACATCTATCCATCTGCACCTTTTACCTTTTCTTCTTTACTTGACTCAAACCTGCCTCATTCTCTTCACTTCCTTCCAAAACATATTTTTATTCTTATAAAAAAATTCTGTCATACTCCATCTCCAGTTTATATATGCTCTCCTCTCCCCTGCCCTTTTTGGTGCCACTATGTAGTCCATTAATACCCTATCAACCACTTTTTCCCATGTGCAATTATGATTGGCTCTCTTCTTAAACACTGTTTGCTATCAACTCCTTTTCAAAACATATCAACATAACCTCTCCAATGAGATTCTTACCTGGCACCTCACATTTCCCTACAACTCCACCTATTGGCTCATCCCCTACTCTACCATTGAGATTCTCTTAAATTACAACACTCATATTCCTCCCAAAAGCCTATGAACAGTTTAAATCTATCAAAACAGCTTACCTTTCTTCACTTTCCTCACTAACAGGTCAATATGCACTCACAAAAACCCACCTCTCACATCTGTTTCACTTTCACACACATTAACTTCATTACAAGTCAATTATTCGTGCACACATTAGGTTGCCTGATTATGATTTATCATAATAATCATTATGCAATATAAAATTACAGCTGTTATACTCATTCTTTCACCCTGAGTATTTATAACCACAGAAAATGCAATTAAAGGTCAACTGAGGTTTTAGATTTTTTAATTTTTTTTTGTTATTTCATGCATGAAAATATAGCTTAGTAGTAAGAACATTAAAATGCACATTTCTAGCATTTTATAGTCTTCATTTTACACAAATAGCATGATCTTAAAAGTGCCTGGTAGCAGATGAATTTTTCAATGTTGTAGTTACATTTTCCACTGCTAGGGCAACTGATAACATCAGTATTGCCAGCATGCAGTGAGCAACATAATGGGGATTTCAAATCGATTGAAGATTCATCAGATTTGGATACCCTCTCATGTTCCAATGTGGGTATGGTACAAGGATACATGTACAAACCAATTTGAATATCCAAACAAGACTCAGCTGATGAAGAACATGTCGAGAGCAAGAAGTCTTCAGAGGATGAACGCCCAGAACGAGCAGGAAATAAGGACTGGTGAGTTCATCAGAATGCATTACTGCATACATGCTTTACATACATACACCAGACCAGACACATGATTTCGTTGGTTTGTCATCAGACGTATGGATGAAGGATTGAAGGCATGAAATAGTGGGCCTAATACCTAGCAGATATTGATGGGGCTGGCCCTATGTACCAGGCCCCAGCATGCCCAGCAGGGCTGGTTTTGATTTTATTTTGTTGGAAAAATATCCACATGACCACCAAGATGACCATGTCCACAGTGCATGGATAATCTGTTCATGCAAGGAGGTTAGCATGGTTAGGCCTATGCCATAGGCCTACATACAAGCAGAAGAATTTTTTATTAAATTTTCTAACATGCTAACCTCTTGTACCATATCCACATTGGAAGATGAGGGCATCCATATCCAATAATTCTTCTTCACTTGATGTCAAATCCCCATCATGATGCTCACTGCATACTGGCATCATCATCATACTGGCATCATCAGTCGCCCTAGAGGTGGAAAATGCAACTACTACTTTGAAAAGTTCATCTGCTACCAGGCACTTTTAAAATCATGCTATTTGGATAAAATCAAGACTATAAAGTGCTAGAAATGTGCATTTTAGTGTTCTAACTGGAAATGTGCATTTTAGTGTTCTAACTTTTAAGTTCTATTTTCATGCATGAAATAGCAAAAAAATAAAGAAATCTATAACCTTCTTGGTTGACCTTTAAGCCTATTAACAGAATATGTGGGTCACTCAACTACAACTACATACATATACCAATGGAATTTTCCCTTACAAGGGAGGGAGCCAAAGTCAAAGGCATAAATCCACCCCCACCCACCCCATCCCCACATACTCCACTCCCACTCACCACCCTTCCCTCTTGGCTCCTCCTGGATAATGGGTCATCCCTGCATATTGCCCATTGCCCTGGGTCAAAAGCAATGTAGCAAGACACAGCATATACACAACAAGGCTGCTTCATTTAATCAATGACTCCCCTCTCCATCCCCTCATATAGAAAAGGAGAAGATGGGGGAAATCCCTTTGGGCTGTGTCAAAATATCATTCACACATACTCCCTTACCCCCATCCCCCACCCACTCACATGCATCACAGCATCATCCATACACAAACATTCTCCACTCACCCCACCTTCTGTCTTCTCCCTTCCCCTCTTTCCCAATACAGTACTCCTTTTACTCTATCCATCTCATCCTTGGTGGCCCCCTCATGTTCACTCCCTTTACCTCTGCCTTTCACATCTCTTTTACTAATCTTTCTTCATTCTTTCCATGTGTCTAAACCATCCCAATATTCCACCTTATCTCCCAACTCCCTTTCCACCCCCACTCTCCTTGTTTTTCACTATACCCAGCCATACTTCTCAGGCACTTCATCTCAAACACATTAAATCTCTTCCTCTCTTATGTTCCATGTTTCTACCCATTACAGTGCTGTTGGCACAATCCATTCCCAAATTTTTATTTCTCATCACAATTTTTAATCCCCCAAGGTATTTACTTGCTTCTCTCAATCTACATTCTACCACTTCCACTCCTCCTTTTCCTGGTATATTTGCACCCAAGTATCCAATCTGTCCACTTTCTCCAGTCTCTCTCCCTTAATACTCACTTCCATTTTGTTGCCATCCTCTCCCCATATACATCTCCTTTCTTTTACCCACATTTATCTTCAACTTCCTTCTTTCACAAACCATCCAAAATTCTGTCACTAACTTCCTTAATCCCTTCTCTGACCCTGCAACAACTGGTTTATCTCCCATTTTTCTCCATTTTCTTTAGCCATCTCCAATCCTCGGCCCATTACCCTTGTGTTTACCTTTCACACCACTCCATCCATGTATAAATAGAACAGCCAAGGTGACATAGCACATTCCTGGCAAAGTCCCACCTTTACCTCAAACCATTCTCAATTTCTAATTATAACAAGCTCTACTACCATCTAAAAACTCATGACTGCTCTTAACAGCTTTCCTCCTATCCCATATACCTGCAATACCTCCCACAGTGCCTCCTGTCTACCCTGTCATAAGCCTATTTCAAATCCATAAACCCCCCCCACAAAAAAAAAATCTTACCTTTTACTATAGCTTTCTCACATATCTCCCCTACCACAAAAACCCAATCCACACAACCCCTACCTGTCCTAAACCCACACTGTTCCTCACCAATTACTCCCTCTGTTCCTCTCCTAATCCTCTCAAAACCCTTCCCAACGACACTCAACAAATTGATCCCTCTGAAACTACTACGCTCACACTTGTCCCCTTTTCCCTTGTAAAGTGGAAATATACAAGCACTCCTCCAGTCCTCTGACACTCTACTCTCTTTTAGACAAACATTAAATAACCTCACCAGCCAGTCCACCATCACTGTACCTCCCTTTTTAGACACACTGCATGGCACCCATCCAACCTAGGTGCCTTACCTGTTATATCATTTTAACAACTGTTTTCACCTCATCTTTATTTCTCCGTTTTCCTCATTCATCACTGGCATTTTCTTGGTACTTCCAACTGCATCTACCTTCCCTTCCCTATCCTTCACATTTAGCAATTTTCTAAAATATTGTGCCCATCTTCCTCTTACTGCTGTCTCTTCCATCATCTCTCCATCTGCAGCTTTTACCTTTTCTTCTCTACTTGATTCACCTCCCCTTCCTCTCTTAATTTTCTTCTAAAACATTTTTTTATTACTCTAAAAATTTGGTCATATTCTTACCCCATTTCACATCTGCTCTCCTCTTTGCCTCCTTTATTATGCTTTACTTCTCTTCTCTTTGTACCTCTCATATGATTCTCTCGTCCTATTTTGTAACAGATCTGTGAATACTCATTTCTTCTCTTCTACAACCTTCTTCGCTTCATCATCCCACCACTCATTATCCTTCCTTCTATTTCTTCCTGTCCTCCTTGTTCCACACATCTCTGCATATCTTGTGACTCCCTCCTTGAAACATCCCCATTTCTCTTCCACTCCTAGTTCTACTCCATCCCTCAGCTTTTTCTTGTACTCCTTTGCTTTCTCATTTAAGCAGTTTACTCCAAGTACCTCCACACCTGTCCTTTTCTTTTCTCTCCATCTGTCCTCCACTCACAACTTGCCTCCTACCAAAAAAGTAATCTGATATTCCCCCACTCTCTCCCCCTAGAACATGTACATCCAAAACTCTTCCTTCTCTTCTGGTTACCACTATACAGTCCATTAATGCCCTGTCTACCACCCTTCCCCATGTGTACTTATGCTCGACTTTCTTCTTAACCCCTTCCATACGGTGCCGCCTACGTAGGTGGCATGGGGAGCAAGTGGATACGCGAGGCTGCCATACCGGCGTCTTGATTATATTTATTGTAGTTGTCCCTGTGTAACTGACATACTCTCTAAACTGGCTTCATCACATTTTCTATGGTTATCAAAATTCACGGGTGAGATTGATTTATGGAATTTTTGGCTTGAAGGCCAAGTGCCGGAGCCTTATGGGTGAGAGAACAATCGATATAAGCGGTGACTATTTTTTATGATGTGTTTATTATGACGCAACATTGTACGTCTGGCAGCTAATGCTGCCCGCGAGATTTAGGCCCAGAGTGAAGTGGTTAAACACTGTATTTGCTATTCTCTTTCTAGACATATTTCCATCATCTCTGCTACAAATTTTTTCCTTGAACTCCATAATTCCCAACCATTCTGTCTATTGGTTCATCTCCTACCCTAACATCGAGATCTCTCAATACTACTACATTGACATTTCTCCCTAAACCCTCTATGCACTCGTTTAAACCTACCCAAAAAGCTTCCCTTTCCTCTTCTCTTCTCACTACCAGGGCCATATGCACTTACAAAAACCCACATCTCCCTTCCCAGTTTCACCTTCATCTACATTAACCTTGAAGAAACCTTCCACTTCACCACATGTTTACCTATCTCTTCACTCACTAGTATAGCCACCCCTTCTCTGTCATCCTCTCTTCACACCTGTCACCCTCCCAAACTCAAACTTGCCCCTCCCTTTCAACTTAAGTTTCATTCAATGCCAACATATCCATCTTCTCACATGCTATCTCTTCCCTTTTACTCTCAACTGTACCACATCTACACATATTAAAAGATCCAAACCTTAGAGTTCTGGTTGGAAAACTCCTCCCAGACCCTCTTATGCCTTTGCTTTTTATAGGAATGTCACCTTTGGGACTAGAGTAGGATGCCTAGTCCTATCCTTGTCTCCAATGGCATCCTTGTATACTCACCTCACCTCATGTCTACACAGGCGTCATTTAATTTTTGGGGTTAACCTTGGTGATACTTCCCTCACTCCACTAAATGCTTTTTTATCTCTTCACTTATAAGCAGAGCCACTCCTTCCATCCCTCATCACTTAACACTCTCCCTTCCACACCTCTGAACTCAAAATCACCCCTTCTTTTCAATGAAATCTCATTTAACATTAACACATTCATACTGCCAATCTCTTCTTTTTTACTCACCTGAACAATGCACAATTAATGACCTTTATTTTAGGGTTCTGGTTGGAATTCTCCCAGACATGATGACTTGACTTCTTGTAGGACGAACATAGAGAGACCAAGATCCTAGTCCCATCATGCCATCCACTTTGTTGCCTTTTACAACTCCCATGGGAATCACAGTGGCAGAATTTTTTCCCCTCTACCACAGGGGTTAAGAGGAGGTTGAAGTGGTAAGGGACATTTAAAAGGGAATAGCAAAAAGGAAGGACAGTCATAATACAAATGTAGCATAATTACTCTATAAATAGAGACTTTACTTTCCATTACATATGAATATCCAATTTGGGGCATTTATGGATTTCATTTTGGTTCATATTCTATTCAACTTTCTGAACCTCTTCAGGAGTGGATTTTTCATGTTCTTTAATATATTTTTTGGAATGTAGTCATTATACTGAACAAGGACCTATAGTGTGTATGTTACTCATTAAGTCCTGCACATGAATGTTGTCATCGTAATCCTTGTCATATCCAAACTAATTGAACCATTTTTCAGATATGGGGAAAATTTGGGTACAAAAGATAAAACTGACCCCCACCCCCCTCCACTCCACATGGTATATTAAGTACCATTTCTTAAACAATCTTCCAGTAAGCCAGACCTTCAAAAGAATGATTGTAATGAACTTGTTCAGATATGGGAGAGATTATTGTGTATACAAGTCATCAACATACTGGAACTAAAGTAAAGTAAATGTGTCCACACACCAGGTCTTTTGCACATAACCATCTTGTAACTTTTCCTGGTTTAATAAATATCTGTAGTATATTTTTCAAAGTATCCTACAAGTTTCAATCAAACAGTAACTTTAAAAAAATGTGGGAGTACTTGTAGCATCAATAAAAGTAGTTTTGCTTCAATCAAGTTCCTGTAGTTAAGTCCTTCCACTGGTAACCCTTCTCTGTTGCCAGATCTTATGGAAAGCAATACATGGAACTTGGACAATGCCTCTCCACAGTGACTCTGCACAGGATAAAGAGTCCAAGCACTCCAGGCCGTGTAGTTGTTTCTAGTCCAGTAATATTTCACTCGTGACCTCTTGTGTCATGTCTGGTGCACAAGTATCATCCAAACCAGTGTTGTCCACACTTACAACTGATTATATAGTAAAAACCTTATAATTATGAACATGTTCCACACAAGTGGCCTTCAACATTACACAATACACATTAGCTCTTTATATAAATATGGGTGGCAGGGATCAACAAACATTACTTTTTCCAGATTTCAACAAACAACACTATACAAAATTAAACTTTCATAAAAGAAAACATACATATACCAACAGCTTTTTCCCCCCCTTACAAGGGAGGTAGCCAAAGTCAAAGCCATAAATCCACTCCCATCCATTTCATCTCCACATACTTCACTCCCATTCACAACCCCTCCCTCCCTCCCTCTTTTCTTGACTCCTCCTGGATGACAGGTCATCCCTACATCTCGCCTAATGCCCTGGGTAAGAAGCAATGTAGCAAGGCACAGCACATCCACGTCAAGGCCGCTTTATTTAATTGGCGACCCCCCTCTTCGTCCCCTCGTACATTTTGCTACCTCCCTTGTATGGGGGAAAAAGACCTTGGTATACAGATAGAATAGATAGTGTATATTTGAAAATACATGCCACCATGTGCACACACAAAACACTCATATATGAATACAGAATGTTTACTTTTATTACTCACATAGCACATTATGGATGGAATTTGAGTTAAAAGTTATTAAAACTCAAACTGTTACACACACACACACACGTAGAATTTAAGGGCAAACTAGATGCTGAGAGATATAAAGACAGATCACTATGAGCATAGCTCCCCTTCTCATATAATACAAGGTAAATACACACACACATACAAGTTCTGAGCTCTCATCCAGGAGGGTAGTAGCACACACACACACATCTCATCTTATATGCCAGTGTACAAGTTGATTCAGCACATAAGTTTACCCCTAAAATTCTGAGGTGTTATTCAAGTTGAAGCCTATATTAGCTGGATAAAACCACCCCTGAAAACAAGTCGGCACCATTTTCCCAGCCCTACTGCATGGCAAGAAAAAACTATCTCATAAATGTTGAGACATTGTGACAAATTGAAAAAAGGTGGAAGAAAGAGAGTCACGGGTCTCGTTCCGAATTTATTCCTGACCGGTTTTGCTTGTAGCTTCTTCAGAGGAAGAAGCTATAAGTGAAACCAGTCAGGAATAAACTTGGAATGAGACCTGTGACTCTCTTTTTTTCACCTTTTATCTTGTAAATTTATGGTTGTTTAACAGATGTAAATGCATGTTTACAGGTTTATGCAAGAATATCAGCAATTATTGTTATGGTAGTTATTGCATCTTTGATAACATCTGATAGAAGAGATGATCCGTTTGAAAGTTTCAGTCAGCATGGTAGTTCCCCACTTCTGATGGTAGTGGTAAGATATCATTTGTGTAATGAACCAATAGTTCAACAGCTGGCCACTTGTATGCTGATAAGCTACTGTAAATGTTGGGCTTGCAGGGCTATGGTTCCAACTACTGCAGGAGAGTTCTAACTCAGTAAACCATCCTAACCTACCCTACAAGTTAAGTCATTGATATTGTTATAGTTTCTATGTTAAACAGACTTTTTAAATACAAGTTTCAATAAGAAAAAATTGTGGTGGGCTGCAAGACTAGGGACAAGTGGTGCACAATTAATGTTAAATGAGCAGTTTCATTTGTTTACCCATCAGTGATAAACATTTTATATTCGGCATGCAAGTTGACACCTGGTTTTGTAGAGATGTTTTTAGGCTTCAAATGTCAATTTACATCAGCATATATGGTATATAAATAATGCATAACCTGGCTATGCTGGAGAAGTATGTTTCATAAATTTACTAATATAATGCATACATACATATACCAAGGGCTTTTCCCCCTTTACAAGGGAGGTAGCCAAAGTCAAAGGCATAAACCCATTCCCATCCATTTCATTCACACATACTCCACTCCCTCCCTCTTTTCTTGGCTCCTCTTGGAAGATGGGTCATCCCTGCATCTCACCCACTGTCCTGGATCAGGAGCAATGTAGCAAGAAACAGCACATCCACAACAAGGCTACTTCATTTAATTGGCGACCCCCCTCTCCATCCCCTCATGCAGATAAAGAGAAGATGGGGAGAAATCCCTTTGTGTGGCATCAGAATATCATTCACACACTCCTTAAACCTCCCCCTCCACCACCCACTCCCTTTCATGTATCACAGCATCATCCACACACAACCATTCTCCATTCACCATTATCTTTTGTCTTCTTCCTCAACAGACATACCTCTGTTTCCCAACGCCCCTTTTACCCCATTCATTCATCTCATCCTTGGTCACTCTCTCATGTTCACTCCAACCACCTCTGCCTTCTACACTTCTTTTACTAATCTTTCTTCACTCATTCTTTCCATGTGTCCAAACCATCCTAATACTCTTTCATCAACCCTATCTTCCAACTCCTTTTCCACCACTGCTCTCTTCCTCACCTTGTTTCTCACTTTGCCGAGCTTAGTAACCCCTACCATACTTCTCAGGCATTCATCTAAATATGATGTAATGCATACCTTGAAAACAGTAAAATCAATATAATCACACAAACTCAAATGGAATACACATTAATGATCTCTGACTTTTAGGTTCTTCATGATTCATTAGATTCTTCTATCTTGTTACAATATGTACCAACACCAAGTTTACTGACAATACATATATGAACCAACACCTAAAAACATAACATAAATAAAGTCACAAATATAATCAGCCAATTACAAGACTATAATGTGTAATCAATTTATCACAATTTTTTACATAGTCCAAGATATCACTATTTCAAAATTATTTTCTAGCAGTTTCATAATTTTTCCTGAACCAGTCTACCGTTTCCTCAATAGCTTGTTTGGTGGGAGTAAACTTAAAATCTGGAAGATATTTTCTTAGTTTAGCATTGCTGGCTGTCTTCTTAAACTGGCCATCACTCTTGCTGACATCTTGGACAATTTCTCCTTTATATCCAAAGGCCTTGACCACCAATTCACCTGCATCTCTAATTGAAATTTCATCTTTTTCATCCACTGCAAAATGAAAATATCTGCTTTATATCCTGTAAATAATGTGTATGGTCTCTACAAATATCATACATGTACCAATAGGCCTCCCCTCCTTATAAAGGGGGTGGCCAAGATAAATTGCACATCCATGTCAAGCAATGAACTGCTACCTCGAGTCCCACAGTGGTTGACAATGGTCCTCCCGCAAATCTCTCTGGGAAGAAAAAAAAATTGGACTGTTGTCTGTGTTGTATCAGCGTGGGACTGTTTCTGTCACCAGCCCAAAGTGATAGGGTGAGGAGAGCAGTTGCTGGTTGTCAGCTCTCCATGTATGAAAAAGTAAGAAATACAGCCGAGGTTGATAAGGAGAGATCTTGTGCCCAATCTGGAGCCCAAGTGGTAGCTCCTCAGGCTGCATCTCCTGATGGAAGTGTGGAGGTTGAATGTTTTGAAAATGGTCAGCTTTGCTATTATCTCACAGGACCAACACGTGTAGGTACCCATCTTTGGTCCCTACATATCATACAAAACCCTTTATATTTCAGCACCTCATCAAAAAACCATTCAGCCACTTTATCTCTGACTCCTTTACTGCTTCACTGCTCCATGTAGCACCATAGGTGCAATCGTACCTCCATACAACCTTCTCCTTGAATTCACCCCCAAATACATTTTCCTTATAACACTTTTCATTCTACCATTTACCCCCGCCTTTTTTCTATAATTCACCTACATAACCAGTTCACATTTTTTCACATGTAGAGAGTTGACATCCGGCAACTGCTCTCCTCTTCCACTTTGAGCTGGTGGCAGAAACAGTTCTACACTAATACAAACTCAGACGACAATTCAGAGTCTCTTCCCAGAAAGATCCGTGGAATGTTCTAATTACTTGCCAACCACAGTAGGGCTGTAGGTTTTCCATTTATAGAAACATGAGGCATGGCTGATTGATTCAAGTACTACCTATTTCACCCTCAATCTTCTCTTCCATTAACAACTGTCCATCTGCTCTCTTTGACCTCTCTACCAAAATCTTCTATCCTTATTGACAATATTGCACCAATGCCAAGAACTAATGTAGGTTCATCACCAGGAAGTTGTGCAGGCTAGTGCTGTTGAAGGGTTTATAAATTACAATGATAAAACATACAAATAGGGCACCTTTTGGCCCACAATACAAATCATGGTTCCACAATCATAGAATAATACTAACCTGCCAATATTATGGGTTCAATTTCTGGATACTCCCGAAGAACCCATATTATGAGTCTACCAAGGTCTACAGAGTAAATGAACTGACGCAGAGGCTTCCCAGTACCCCAGATGACAAATGGCTGGTCATCCCGCTCTGCCAGGTAAGCCTGGTGTGGAGAAAAATCGGGTATGGGGTAAATTATGTTTTACTTGTGAAAGAGTAATGTCTGTTGAGCAAGGAAGGGAGAGGGTTAAGAGATAGGCATGAGTGGAGAATGGTTGTAAATGGACTATAAATTGATGCAGCTCATTGGGATTTTTTGTCATCTCTATTTTTGTATGAAGCCAAGGGAGGGAGGGTTGTCATGTTAATCCCTTCAATACAAGTCAAATTCTCGAGTGCAACACTGGATGCCTAATGTACAATGCATCACACTACATGTATTATAAAATATATTTCTCATGACTTTTATTTACCTTGTGCATAAGACCTGGCAATACATGCCCCTCTTTTAATCTGAAGTTGTCATGTGGCCCAAAAACATTGCAAGGGATGATTGATGTGAAGTGGCAACCATGCTGTTGATTATACACACGATTCATCACATCAACCATTCGCTTTGCAAAACTATATCCATAGTTAGAAAGGTGGGGAGGGCCATTGTGGACCTAGAAAAAATAAAAAATAAAATATGAATAAAATAAATAAAAATCTTTTCCTTAATAAGCCATGAGATCAGCTACAATAATTTCCATACAAATAATTGCAAACAAATAAAATTGGAATGCTCTAGCATGAAATGCATGAAACTCAACACTGAGCCACTAACAATCAAGAAAAATGTAGAGATATGAATCTATGTTCTAATTCATACTCACCATTGTTTCATCAATTGGATATGTGGTCTTATCAGGAAAAATACATGTAGAGAGACAGGACACAGCTTTCTTAACCTCGTACTCTTTGCACAAATCTAGAACAACGTCATTAATTTGGCAATTCACCCTCTGAAAGAAAAGAAGTGAAGACAGAATAATATAAATGGAATTTTCAAACATTTAATATTAAATTCCATGCTTCAAAAAGTCCTCTGTAAGGAGGTACCATCCTAGCCCTCTCCGAAAGGGGAAGTTCAAGGCATTAAACCAAATTATCATACAATGGACTGCAATGGTAAAGTATCCTGGCAGACCTTTTAGGCCTGTTGCAGAAACAAGTATACATGCATAAAGAAGCAAATAAATCATTTACAGAAAACAAATGGCAGGGATTACAGCACAGTGCTTAGGTGCCCACCTAACTAAATCTTAAAATTGAACTGTTCTATAAATCATTACTTCTGCAAGAAGATTCCATAACTATGCACTTGTCATTGTTTTTTCTAGCAATTTTCAAGGCAAAATCAAACCCTGGTCATGATTACCACCACTCACATTCTTCTAATATCTCCCACTACCACAAACAAGACCTCCTTGTCCTCTACATAGGACAGGGAGGTTGAGTGTGTGTGTATACTATATTACAAACAGGTACACATACACACATAAACATCTACTTTATATAAACCTATGCAATGACATATATAAAGACCATGGGTGAATCAAAAGGAAGCTCTGAGTTTTATCTGCCTTAAAAAGCTTTACTGAACTTTTATTTTTGGGCATTCATAGGATTTCTTAGCCATATCCACAAAGAAAGCTCTGAGCATGCATTTTACATATAATTTTGGCCATAAAAATGTAAAACAAGAAACATAATCTATCTTTTCTGACCATTCAGTCAGCAAGGTGTGAACCATAGCTTTGTATAATAAACAGACCACAAGGATGTTCATACACTTCCAAAAATAACAAGAGCAATACTTACATAAAAATCACAATTATTTTCCATATTGTTGAACAAGCCTCCAACCTTGGCTGCCAAATGAATCACATGTGTTGGTTTATATTTCTCAAACAGGAGTTTTGTAGCTTCACGATCTCTGGTCAAAAAATAAATAGAATAAAACTAATAACCTCAATATGAAATGGGATTGACAAATGACATTTCACTGGTATATTAGTAGCACTTTAGGTTTCAACATGTAACCAGTGTCTCCCAAAACTGCAAATTTATGTAAAAGAAAGCAATGACCTAACAGGGAATGCTGAGGACTTCAACTTCAACAATCTCTCCTTATTGCTACCCTTCTTTACCACTCCTGTGATACCATCTCTTTATTATTCCACAACCTTCAGTATTCCAGACTGATGCGGTGTTCATTATGTATGTTGTAAATTGTGACTAAATGGGAGGGAACAAGAAGACTAGGGACAAACCCCCCCCCCTTATATTTTTCTCCCACACAGCCAGGGCTTAAAGTATGTGCTCACTTTGCCACCTCCATTATGAGGGCTATCAAAGTCTTTGTATAGTATATATATTCTGTGAAAGAATCACTAACTAACCAGTAAAGAAAGCCATAGGTAGCGAGTGATGTTATTTAACCCCATTCTTGCTCTTGCCACAAGTTTTTATTAATCTGAAAACTGCCCTACCATCTTGTCTTAAGAATATGGAAAGACAAGTAGAAAGTGCCAATTATAAATAAACTATACTTGACAAGTAGTGCTGAATGGAGTGCTGATCAAAATTGTTACAGTAAACCAGATACACATATTTAATACCTTAGGTCAGCATCCTTGGAAGAAAGGAAGATCCACTTCTCATTTGGCTTTTTGTCCTCCTCCAATGCAAGCCGAATGCCATGGCCCACCAATCCAGTACCCCCTGTCACCATAATTACACTCTCTGCCATTCTTGCTGATTATCTCAGTCCTTCCTGAAAAGCAAGGCATGGACAAAATCAACCTGTTAGCCCAGTTGTCTTTGAAGGAGACATTTGGCTCTCGGGTAAGACAAAAAAATATGCAACAATATTCAGGGTAACTTTGACACAAACTGAAAAATTTACATTCAATGGGAGTAGGAGTCAGCCTTGGTTGACTATCTCCCTTATACAAAGGAAGCATAATTTGGTAAATAATCAAAATGGGAGAGTTTCCCATGAGAAACATATCCAATGATATATATAGAGAGAGAAAAAAAAAAAAAAAAAAAAAAAAAAAAAAAAAAAAATTGGACAATACATACATATAAAAAAGGCCTTGAGAGTGAGAAAACTACACAAAATTTGTCTACAAGAAGATATGCAACAGGGATCAGTCCTGGAGGACTGGCACACTACCCACAGCCTGGAACACTGCCACAATAGTGCAGATTCCTAAACCTATGGAGCCCGGTGCCTACCACCCCATCAGCTTGGTCAGTTGCATGGGGGAAAACAGCAGAGAGAATGGTTCTCAACAGGTTGCTATAGAAACTTGGCCCGTTGCATGAGCATGTCTACGCTTATCACAAGGGGACTGGTACTGCCAACGGCATTGCCACCCTTCTCACTGCAGTGAACAGCAGTACATCCTCCATCACAATATTCCTTGATCTGGAAAAGGCCTTCAAGTTAGCCACTCCTCTGGCTATTCAAGACATTCTCACCCGCAAGGGTGTGAGAGGCAGACTGCTCACCTGGATAGGTGACTACCAGTCACATAGATCTGCATGCATGTGCTTCCAAGGTCACATGTCTGACCCCAGGGCATTGGAGAATGGTACACCACAGGGAGGGTTCCTATGCCCAACTCTCTTCAACATGTTGATCTCCAATGTACTGGAGCTCCCCCTCCCCAACGGGTGTAAAATCATCTATGTGGATGACCTAGCACTCACCATTGCTGGGAAGCAGCAGTGCTACCACAGGGCACAGCCCTATCTAGATGCCATTGCAGCAGAATGTATCAGGATCAGACTCAAAATCTCGCTGTGGAAGTCCAAAGCCATGGCATTCAGCCTCGGACAAGGAAAGGAACCCCGAGTCACTCAGGGATTCATGCTGGACTAGGTCTCCCTATTCCAGTACCTGGGCGTATGGATCGACAAGGGACTCGCCTTCAACAGGGAACTATCCCACCTCAGGGACAGAATGACTGCCAGAACCACAGTAATGAAAGCCATGTACAGAAGGGCACTTGGTGCCATGCATCAAGTCCTTTGCATGTGTTACGTACAATCTGTGCGCTCTATCATAGATTATGCCTCCCCGGCTCTCATTATTATGGCTGTGGAAAAACTCCAGCAGCTTGAACTGTGCCAGAATGACGTGACCAGAGTCATCCTGGGAGCACAATGGTGGAATAAAGCTCTCAACCTCCAGTGGGAAGCCTCAATTCTCCCTCTACAACTCAGGATCAGAAGGGTCGGAATGGACTGTGTTGTACATATGGGCACTCAGTCTTATTCTTATGTCACGGAGGCATAGGCCAACAACATAGGCCATAACTTGTAAATGTTGGGATAGTCATATTCAGCTCCATTGTCAATCATAGGGGCTAGGCATATGGCATGTCATTTGTATAGGCTATCATGCACATTTTTTTAATCTGGACAGATCATGAATATTCATTAAATTTTGCAAAACTAATGAATTCATAATTAGGCACACAGATAAATCCATTAGACATGCACACATTATGAACCTAATCTTAACTTTTTACAAATATTTATAATGTGTGCATGTCAAATGGATTAATCTGTGCATTCAATTATGAATTCATCTTTGGTGCTATGCATTTTATGGACATTCATAATCTGTGTATTCACAAAAAGTGTTACATATTGCAAGCAGTAACTGAAGAGATGGAAGAATCAATCAAAGAGACTGATCTGAACTAAGTAAAAAATCAGTGGAAAAGGGAATGTCAAAATCAAAAACTCATTCAAAGAAATAGTACAGCAGCAGGTAGAAGAGAATGCAAAGGAAACAGTGATCAAGGTAATCAAAGAAAAGGAAAATTGGGTGAGAGACAAAGTGGACAAAAAGAAATGCATTGTGGTTTATGGTATACGAAAAACACAATGTAGACAAATACCAAAGAGAAAAAGAAGAGAAAGAAATTGTGAAGAAGATACTAAAGGCAGTTCACGATGAAGGACAGATTCTGGATACAGAAATCGATGACATTCACAGAATTGGTACACACTCAAAAAAAAAAAAAAGAAAGAAAGAAAGAAAAACAAAAAAAACAAAAAAAAAAACACAGACCAATGAAAATCAAACTAAGAACTCAAATAATAGCAGAAGAAATACTATCAAAAGTGGCAAAACTAGCAAACAGTGAAAAATATAAAAATGTGTGGATAAAGAAGGAAATGAATGAAGAGGAAATAGAGAAAGATAGGGCACTAAGAAGTGAAGCCAAGGAAAAAAAACGAGAACAGAATGAAGACCGAAAAAAATGAGTTTTTTTGGAGTTCTGGATCTGTGACTAAGAAAATGGTACTGTATATCAGAGAGAGAGAGAGAGAAAAAAAAAAAAAAAAAAAAAAAAAAAAAAAAAAGAGTGGCATATACAAATATGGACGGTATGATTTCAGGATTAAATGAATTGAATGACTATTTGTCAACAGAGAAACCTGACATAATGGGAATTGTGGAGACAAAACCGAAAGGTCCTATACAATCAAGTATGGTGGGACAAGGTTTATACAGCCTTTGGTCGAAAAATAGGATGGACAAACAGAGAGGAGTCATGCTATTGACTAGAAAGGACCTAAATATAATAAAGGCAACAGAAGGAAAAGACAATGTGGAATTAACCACAATTTAAGTCGAAAATAGCAGTATGAAAAGTAGAAAGTTTATAGTTGTATATGTGCCACCAAAAACTAAGACTTGGACTGACACCAAACACTCAAAATTACTAGAAGACACAAAGAATGAATTAACCGAGACAATGAAACATGGGGAAAGTATAGTAATTATGGGTGACTTTAACGCAAAGGAAATAAATTGGGAAGAATTGACAATGGGAGGTGGAGAGGAACTCTGGGGCAATGTCCTACTGGATATGACCATTGATTACACATTGACTCAATGGGTTAAAGAAAATATTAGATTTAGACAAAATGAAGAACCATCGAGACTAGATTTGATATTCACCTCTGAGCCTGAAATTGTGGAAGAAATAAACTATAAAATACCAGTTGGAAAGAGTGACCACATACTAATAGAGATCGAGCTTAAGGAACAAAATGTTGTGAGAAGGAATGAGAAACAGAGAAGGAAGATTAATGTACAACAAAACTGACTTTGTAAAACTTAGAAATTTTTTTCAAAATGCCTGTTGGGAAAATTTTGCAAATGATGAAACAAAGATGGAAGGGAAGTGGAACATTTTTAAAGAAATATATAAGGAGGGAATAGACAAAGATGTGCCTAAACAGAAACAGAAAAGGGAGTACATAAAGTGCTGGTATAATAAAAAGTGTAGCGATGCTAAAGATAGAAGAGTCAAAGCTTGGAACAGATGGAAAAGAGACAAAAAAAAAAGAGACTAATTGGCAAACATACATCAAACTGAGAAATGAATACGTAGACATATGAAGAGAGGAAAAAAGAAACTATGAAAAAGATATAATAGCAAAATGCAAAGATCAACCTAAACTATTTTACAGATATGTAAATGACAAACTAAAAAACAAATATAAAATAGTGAAACCGCATGAAGGAAATAAAGAATGCACAGAAGATGTAGAAATGGCTGAAGTAATGACCAGACACTAAGTCTGTATTTACAATTGACAGCTCACAATTGTGGGATGATAGTCACCAAGAAGGATCCCCTAAAATGAAAGAAATAATGGTGACACAAAGAAATAAGGGACTAAATAAGGAAACTCGACATCAGAAAGTCACATGTGCCAGACGGAATAGCGAACTGGATATCAAAAGAATGCACAGATGAACTCACAGATAAAATACACAAGATAATTGACTTTTCACTCAAAGAAGGAAAAGTACCACAAGACTGGAAAAATGCTAATATTGTACCAATATATAAGGGAGGAAATAAAGAAAATCCAACAAATTATAGACTGGTATCCCTTACAAGCACAATTGCAAAAATATACAAAAGTTATAAAAAATAAATGGACTAAACACTTGGAAGAGAACAAAATACTAAACCCCAACCAATTTCGATTTAGAAGTGGAAGATCGTGTACTACAAACTTAATATGCTTTTACTCAAGATTGGTAGACACAATACAAGAAAGACGGCTGGCCAGACTGTGCCTTCCTGGACCTACAAAAGGCTTTTGACAAAGTACCACACAAAAAACTACTAAGAAAATTTGAAACAACAG
Source organism: Oratosquilla oratoria (assembly GCF_046742065.1). Taxonomy (NCBI): domain Eukaryota; kingdom Metazoa; phylum Arthropoda; class Malacostraca; order Stomatopoda; family Squillidae; genus Oratosquilla; species Oratosquilla oratoria. The sequence continues at coordinate 40,398,215 of NC_134780.1, forward strand.
GTGGAATACAAGGAAAATTATTGGAATGGATGAAAGCCTTCTTGGAAGGAAGAAAAATGAGTGATACTTAGAGAAAAGAGCACAAATTGGGTAAATATAAATGGAGTCCCTCAAGGCTCTGTGTTGGGTCCGATAATGTTTGCTGTTTATATAAATGACATGGATGAAGGAACTGAATGTTATATAAACTTCTTTGCAGATGATGTGAAGCTATTGAAGAGAGTGAATAATGAAGAAGTTTGCAAATCTTTTCAGGAAGACCTGGACAAATTCTGGAATTGGAGTAAAAAGAATGAAGTGAACTTCAACATAAAAAAATGTAGTATAATGGAATTTGGAAAAAAGTAAAAATAGAATATCTGGTCAATACAAAATTGGAACAAAGGAAGTTACAAAAGTAAACTCAGAGAGAGACCTAGGAGTAATTATCTCAAATGACATGACATCAGACAAACATGTAAACAAAATAGTTGGAGAAACCTATAATTTAATAAGATCAATGAAAGTGGCCTTTGACTACATGGACTAGGAAATGGTAAAGAGAATACTAGTTACACTGATAAGACCAAAATTGGAATATGCAGCATCACTATGGACACCCAGTACAATAAAAAACAAAGAAACTAGAAAGAAAAAGAGCATTAACAAAGATGGCACCAACACTTAGCAAGTTGACATATGAACAAAGATTGGACAAACTAAACTTATTAACTCTGGAGCAAAGGAGAGAAAGAGACGATTTGATAACTATCCATTGAATTATGAAAGGGATGGAAATCCTTGATAGGGATGATCTACTTAAATGGGACAGAAGAAATACAAGTGGACACAAGAAGAAATTTAAGAAGGACAGTTACAGAAGATATCTGAAAAAGAACAGCTTTCCACACAGAGTAATAGATACATGGAATAAATTGAAAGAAAACAGTAAGTGCAGAAAGATACAACTGTGGGTCTTTACGCGCATAGCTCTTCTCACACAAAATACAACTAGGTAAATAGGGTATCTAGCCCTATAGTCTATTGGCTGGGGGGGGGGGTACTCTTGTGTGTGTGGAACATCCCCTAAGTAACTTTTCAGAATCATGAACTAGACCAAGAGATGACAAAAAAGTTTGGTTAGACTTTTGCCAACCCGGCAACAACTGAGAAAATTATGTTTTTTTTTTTTTTTTACGTAGCCCTCTGCATATGTATCTGAAATTGGTATACAATATCGCAGAAGGGACAAAATTCAACAAAATTTATAATTTTGAGATATAAAAATGATGAGAGAGACTCTTGTGTCATAAATGGGTCAAATAGGACTATTAAATGATGTAACCAGTATAAATCCATGACCAAAAAGCTAAATAAAAATATTTTCCAATCTCTAATATGCCTTGTTGAATATTCTGCAGGCAAAGGAGAAGGGAGTTTTATACTTTATAAGGGAACCTTCTGCAAGAAAATGGTTATGTTTGTATATAGTAGGATACTATATATTACAAAGGAGGATCCCAAAACATCAGAAACAGAATGGCAGCAGATCAACAGGTCTTGGAAGCTTAGTCTTAAAAATGTGGAAATCAAAATCATTGACAGTGTTGGTTTGTTGTTAAACTTCTTAACTATTTTCAAACTCGGCGGCTACAAAGGTCATAATTTATTCAATTTTCTCTCAGCTATTCAATAGATTCAATACTTAACAATGGCATGTATTTACCTAGTTGTATTTTACAGGAAGGGGAGCTATACTCGTGGTGACCTGTTTTTGTATCTCACAAGATCAAGTTTGTTCTTAAATTCTTGTATGGGGTTTCCACACTATTTTTTTGTCCAGCTTGTTCCAGATATCTATCACTCTGTATGGGAAGCTATTCTTTTTCAGGTCTCTTCTGTAGCTGTCCTTTTTGAGTTTCTTTGCATGTCCTTTTGTTTTCCCTCTGTCCCACTTTAACAAGTCCTCTCTATCAAGGAGTTCTTCACTTTTCATAATCCTGTAGATGGCTAGTAGGTCCCCTCATTCTCTTCTTTGTTCCAGGGTCAGCAATTCCAGTTCAGCCAATCTTTGTTCACATATTAAGTATGAAAGTGTTGGGGCCATCTTTGTCATTGCTCTTTGTATTCTTTCTAATTTTCTTTGAATTCTTTTTTGTAGTGACTGACCATATCAGTGCTGCATGTTCCAGTTTTGGCCTCACCAGTGTTAATAATATTTTTTTATCATTTCCTTATCCAGGTATTTAAAAGCCATCTTCATGAATCTCAACAGATTGTATGTTTCTCCAACTATTTTATCTATATTTTTATCTGGAGACATGTCTTTGGTGATGATTACTCTTATGTCCTTTTCAGAATGTACTTTACTTTACTTTTTTTTGTCAATTTTATATTGTCCTGATATTCTATTCTTGCACTTCCCAAATTCAATTATACTGCATTTCTTGATGTTGAATTCTACTTCCCATTTCTTGCTCCATTCTGAGACTTTGTTCAGATCACTCTGTAATGACTCAGTCTTTTTTCAAAACTTATTTTCTTTAACAACTTTGAGTCATCTGCAAAGAAGTTCATGTAACATTCAATATTTTCATCCATGTCATTTACATATATAGCAAACATTATCGGAGCTAGCACTGACCCCTGTGGGACGCCACTACTCATTTCTTCCCACTTTGAATATTTGTCCCTGAGCACTACTCTCATTTTTCTTCCATGTAGGAAATCCTCTATCCAATTCAATAGTTTTCCATGTATGCCTCCTATTGTTTCCAGTTTATTTAGCAATTTTCTGTGTGGTACCTTATCAAATGCCTTTTGTAAGTCCAGGAAGGCACAGTCTGCCCAGCCATCCCTTTCTTGCAATATATCTATCAATCTTGAATAGAAACAGATCAAATTAGTGGTACATGATCTTCCCTGTCTGAATCCAAATTGCCTCAGGTTCAGAATATTATTCTCCTCTAGATATTTTGTCCATTTAGTTTTGAAGACTCTCACAAATTTTAACTATTGTACTCGTTAGGAACACTGGTCTATAATTTGTTAGGTCTTCCTTACTTCCCCCCTTATATATTGGCATTTTTCCAATCTTCTAATAATTTTCCTTCTTTGAGTGAGCATTCAACTATTCTATATATTTTTCCTATTAGTTCATCGATACATTCCTTTAGTATTCAGTTTGCAACTCCGTCCAAGGCCATGTGATTTGTTAACATCAAGCCTTAGTATTTGATTCCTTATTTCATTCTGAGTGACATTTAATTTCTTTGTTGGGGGAGATCTTACTTCATTTCTTTGGTCACAATTTTGTAGATTCTTTTTCTTTGATGAACATAGATTTGAAATGTTTGTTCATAATATCCACCATTTCTATATCCTTTGTGTATTCTCTATTACCTTGACATGATTTAAGTATTTCCCATTTGTTTTCTAGTTTGCTGTTTACATATCTATAAAATAATTTGGGTTGATCTTTACATTTGGCTATTATATCCTTTTCATAGTTTCTTTTTTCCTTCCTACATATTTTTACATATTCATTTCTTAGTTTGGTGTATATTTTCCATTTATCAGGTTTTTTATTTTTTCCATCTTTTCCAGGCTTTATCTCTTGTCTTTTGCTTCACTGCACTTTTTATTGAACCAACATTTTATGTAAACCGTTCCCTGTTTTTGTTTAGGTATACTTTTCCACTCCATTATAGATTTCCTTCCAAATTGCCCATCTCTCTTCCATCTTTGTTTCTTCATTATCAAATTTTTCCCAATTTGCTTCTTGAAAGAATGTTAAAATTTTAGTTGTGTACACCTATGCGATATAGCAGTAGGATATTATCAATTTTGTAAATTATAATAGATCAACGTAATATGTGATTTTCTTGGCTGAAAACAATGACAAAAAAGTTGCTAAAACATATTTTCTAATGAATGAAGTCATGGCGGTTGAATGATATGCCATATTTGTTTTGATAGGTGCTGAGGTCGAAGAAATGAAAGGATGATAAATTAGTCTATTCTAACCTAACCTATGTAACCTAACAAATGTTTAGTGATTCAGTACCTCAAATTCTAAAGATCATCCGGGTCGTCGTCACTCATGGTGATGGCCTGATTATTATTGTACCTTGGGCAATTAACAGATGACGGCAGAACCCTGTGTTCTCCCACAAAGTCCAAGGAAGCCCTATTGTCTTTGTAACAACACTTATTAACATCACCTGGAGTTGGAGAACAACCGGTCCACAAGGTGAAAGCCGTCGTCTGATAGTGACTGGACTGGCATGGCATCTGTGCCATATCCTATCAGCTTCATTTGTTAGTAAATTTGCTTGTAGCAAGGTTTTCTTTTTGTTTTTTATTTCTGCCTAAAAAATCACACATTACATTCATATATTTTTATCTACAAAAATTAATATTTAATTTTCTAATGCTATATCCTGTACTGTAGGTGTGCACAACTAAAATACCGAATTTTCTAAGTTTCCTAAAATCGGTTTTGTTATACATCAGTATACCTTTTCTGTGTTTTTCATTTATTTCTTCATTTAATTCTAGTTCCGGTAGTAAGTGATAACTTTTCCTATTGGAGTCTTGTATTCAATTTTATCCACTATTTCAGGTTCTGATGTGAATATCAAATCCAGTCTCGATGGTTCATCATTATTTCCATATCTGGTATTTTCCTTAACCCATTGTGTCAATGTGTAATCAATGGTCATTTCCAGTAATACGTTTCCCCAATGATTTTCACCTCTCACGGTCATTTCTTCCTAACACATTTCTTTAGTTAAAATCACCCATAATTACCAGATTTCCTTCGTTCTTTAGTGTTTCATTTAGTGTCTGTCTTATCTTCCAGCATTTTGGATGTTCACTTTCACACTTCTGAAGATTCTTGAAACCATTTTCAAAGTGCGGACAATTTTTTCAGAGTTGAAAAATATTTTTGTTGTTGTTGCCTACATTCAAATTTAATAGCAAAAATATTTTGTGGGAATGATCAGCAATGCTTTCTTATTTACTCTGCTTGGAGTTTGGGTGTCTCCTGTTGTACATGCAGCACTATGACCTTTAATAATAAAGGTTAGGTGGTATCCTACAAAAGATTTGCTCCCCCATCCACTCCTGTGCTAAACATAGAAAAATTGATTTTGCAATTTTCTCAAAAATGAATGACTTGCATTGAAATCATTATAGAAAAGACTCCCTATCCAACAAGTTCTGAAAACTTTGAAGTCAGAGAACTTGGTAAATCTAAATAATGCACACCAAAATGATACAGCAATAAAAAATTAAATATTAATTTTGTAAATTAATATATCAATGAAATATGTTTTTCATGACAAAAGTCCATAACAAAAATCCTTTAAAAGCAATACACTACTGAGTGGAACTTTGATGAGACCCTGGAAACACCATGTTTGTTTTGATAGATGTGTTAGTTGAAGAAATTGAATTATAATAAATTGTTCTAATATAACCTAGCCTCCTATGGGATATGCATGACACAGAGGTCATCAGGGTCAACACTGTCAAGAATGACAATTTTTTTTGTTACTGATCTCCACCAAGATTGATGTATTCTAATTTACAAAATTAATATTCAATATATCATATTAATAATACATAGCTTAAATGTGCACTAGATTGACAGGACTGGAAGGACGACACAAACATGGCATCTCAAAGCTCTAGTTGCAGTTCTGTTTAATAGTGTATCAGTTGTTTTAAAAAACGATTAGACAACTTTATGGATGGGGATGACAGGTGGTGATGGATACGGAGCTGCCTAGTGTAGGCCTTATGGTTTCTTGCAGTCTCCTTTATTCTTATGTTCTTATGTATTGCTTTTAGAATTTTTTTTTTTTTGTTACTGATTTCCATTAAGAAAAACATTACAGAGACACATAGAAGACTTCCTGGAAGAGGCTTACGCCTGTGACTCCAGATCCACATTTACACTTTGCGGTAGCTTTATAATCGTATTTTAGTTCTTGGTTTTGCCAGAATTTGTCAAGTCTACCTTCATATTGGTTGACTGATTTTGCTGCAACCATTCACGTTGATGTATTTTCTAATTTATCAAATTAATATTTAATTTTCTATTGATATATCATGTAGGTGTGCACTTCTTTAGTAATACTGAGTTATGACATCTACTTTACCAATTCCAATAAAAATGCAAATTTTTTACTTGAGACTTGTGCAGTCACTACCTACATTACATGCAAGTACTGTAATGAGAAACAGGAAGTAATATGATGGATTTCCTACTATGAAAACCTGAATTTTGGAGCAACAGTGTTAGAGATATGGATACTGCTAAGAAATATTCTGAACACCCCTAATGATTGTAATTAACAACGAAAATGTAAATGGCCGTATTGTAACTATGCATTCATTTACTACCAGTGAAACAAACACGTCAAAAATATGCATTCAAGTATCGTCGGGAGACGAAACGTACGTCACAGAAATGGTTATTTCTAGAAGTCAATATTGTCAAAGCTGAATCCAAACATGAATGTATAAAGATCTATGGTAATTGGAGAATAAGAGGGTGGTTCCACAAGCCCTTTCCTGCATTCATACAACAATAACAATTGTGTAAATACACAAGTTTCTCAACTCCTAGAAGTAATTTCAAGTCACAAGTTATGGGCGAGTCGGTATATATAGGGTAATACTTTAGTGTTCTTTGAGGAATATCTAATTACTAACAAGACATAAGAATGAACATTACAAATGTAATGTGAGGTATAACTGAAGAATGTCAGAGCACAACCACTGTACCACGTCCACGTACACCACCAAACTGGTTATACCCGAGTGTAGATTTGCTACTGCTGTCGGCTCGTCACTGTCAGAATGTACCCTCATTGTTATTATACTAGTTAATCAGCTGTTTCAGCCGGACACCTCTAATGCCTGGCACCACAAGTGTTACTTCCTACAAAAAAAAAAAAAAAAAAAAAAGAGGACAAGCCTAGAGCTTGCCGATAGACCTTTCAATAAGCCTGATATCATACTTGTTTGTTAACACGCACTCACAACATATGCGTCCTGCATACCACATATTAAAAGTTGTCCGTTTTATTATATATACTATATATATATATATATATATATATATATATATACATGTATATATATATACATATATGTATATATATACATATATATGTATATATATACATATATATACATCACACAGGAACCCACAGTTGGAGAAAGAATAAACTTCGAATAAAGAATAATCCTATATTTCGGCTATCAACTGTAGCCCTATTCAGTAAAGTACATAATATAGATAACAGTGGGGAATTATAAACTATAGTAAGAAGAGATGTGGACTGTTGACCTCACTCAGGCAACCTGGGGTGGCGGAGGAGTGTGGCCCCGCGCCTGAGTGTGGTCAACTGTCCACATCTCTTCTTACTGTAGTTTATAAGTCCCCTCTGTTCTCTATCTTATGTACTTTCCTGAAGAGGGCTACAGTTGATAGCCGAAAAATAGGATTCTTCTTTATTCGAAGTTTTTTTCCTCCGACTGTGGGTTTCCTGCGTGTTATTTACAAATGTGCTACTACATATATATATATATATATATATATACATATATATATATATATATATATATATATATATATATATATATATATATGTACATATAAACAATGGGAGAGGACGTGCTCAGAATTAGCTCCGGCTTTGGTATTTATTTTCCAGTAATTAATGTAGGACTATGTATGTTAGTATGTATACACTTATATCTTGTTGCATGGTCTTGACAAATCAAAAATTATATAAAAACCAGTAGTGAAGTTAACAAGTATGACAAAGAAGAGGGAAGAAATAGATTGAAATATTGACGTTAGCTTAGGCCTACCAGAAATTCGTGCTACGATTAACGACATGACGTCATATCGGCTGCTGTCCTCAACTGTTCACAGCGAATAGCGAACCAGGTGGATAACGGTTGTGTATTGCTGAGTCCCATCAATTTTTACTTTCTTTTTGCTAATTACTGGTCTGTAGGTTACTATATAGTGCTCCTAGCTCCCATTCTTATTTGCATAGTTCCTGAATATTTCCAAAAAGGCACAATGATGGAAACAGGAACTGAACAAAACAAAGAGTGACGAACGGAATCTGTGTGGAACCTACAACAAAGTTAGACCAAGCACTCCGGTGTGACGTGTGCGATTTGTGGTTCCATATCAAGTGCCAAAAGGTCTCCTCAAAGCTGTGTGAGGCACTGGTGGATGAGGAGGACTACAGTCCATTGTATTCAGTGGCGGATCCAGAAAATATTTTTTTTTGGGGGGGGGTTGAACTATGTATGAGTGAGTGGGAAACGAGCGATAGCGAGCGAAGCGACCCGAATCAGCTGGGGGATTTGAAATGTGAATAATTTTAGAAGAACTTTGAAACTATTTGCAAAGGTATATTGAGGAAATGGCAAATAAATTAGATTGCAATGGTAACAAAAAGTTTATACACACGCACATACATGGCTCTTCCTGAAAAGTAGAATACAAGTATGGCAAAAAAATATATATCTATAAATAAATAAATAAATAAATAAATAAATAAATAAATAAATAAATAAACAAAAACTGTTATGAAAGTGTTGACCGCAATTCATATATTTCATATACTGTAACATTGGTGATGATAGTTTACACAAACATCAACCTCCTGTTTTTTTTTCTTTTTTTAGAAAACACCTTGATGACACTATTTTTACTTCAATTTCATTGTACACTGCAAGCAGCGCAAGGCCGTAGAGGCGTTTTTGACCCATGGTGTTTCTTAAATATGTTTTCAGTCTCTTCAGGACTGAAAACGAACGCTTGGCCTCAGCGTTCGAAACTGGAATAGTGATCAGGACTTGAAAGAGCTTGGCTAGGTTTTGGGTACATTTGGGTCTGGGCGTGGACAAGGGCATCTCCAACGCTTTCGCACTCTGTACCACACTGCCACTTCAAAATTTTCCATCCCTCTTTCCCAGCGTTGCGCTACAGCATCGTACGAGATTACCTCGACCAATCGGCATTCATTGCCATCGTGACGCCATCGTACGATGCTCTATCTAATTGAAACCGACGAAAGCCAATTGCGCTCCAACACCACCATGTCGCTGTCATATGAATACTTACAGGTCCGGTTCGGCCTTCGGACAGTGTCAATTAAATCCGAAATACGTTAGATATATATTAAAAGGAGGGTCGGTTAAAAAAATCGAGCAAATAGTTCTCTGACAATGGATGTTAAAGGCAAAGAATGGGGGGGAGGGTGCTTCAGCCCCCCCCCCTAGACCCGCCAGTGATGATATTGTAAGAGCTGTATGCATGGCGCCAAAAATGTAAGGATACAGGTTATTGCGATCCAGCGTGAGAATGAGGCAATCAAAGCTATAGTAGAGAGTCTGACAGCTCAATATTCAACTAACACTAGAATTATCTAAACTAAGCAAAAATGTCGTAGTTATAAATCAGAAGATAATTGATCTCCACAACTCGTTGGACTTACTACACTCAAGGAGAAATTGAAAGTGAAACTTAACACTGCCAATGATAAAGTGCAGCCACAATACAGGCACTTGAAAAGAAAGTCTCTAACCAGCCAATGTTGAGCGCAGAAGCTACATGTAGCCCCATCACTTAAAACAGGCCAAGGGAGGCCTAGACAACAAGTCATTAAAACAGGGCCTTGCAGAACTGGAACAATTTGAACAGAGGAAACTGAATTTGATTATACTAAATCTGCCCGAACAAGAGAATCCCAAAGCCGATATTACAGCATCTACCACTATGGTCAAAGATGAGTTTAAATTAATCACCAAGGCGACCCAACTGGACACTGAGGGAAAGAAGACTACCCAGGGTAAGGGTTATAAGGATAGGGCATTAAAGGTAGAGCTTAATTCACTTGCGGATAATAAATTAATCCTGTCAAAGGCTGGGAATTCGAGAGACAGTAGTCACGATATCTACTTTAATGTTTTTACTAGACCAGACCTAACTAAGAACCAGCTACCTGAGTAAAAATCTTGCAAGCCACACTAAAGAATATGAGGGAATCCTAGCCAGGAAAAAAGTGGATGATAAAACGGGGAAAGATCATCGCGGTCAAACAGTACTAAAAGCAAGGCATAACAGTAGCAGTAGTACTGAATAAACAAGGTCAGCCAAACCACTTGGAGATTTGAAGATTTATTGCAGTAATTTAGATAATTCATCAATGAGCAAGTACGACTTACTATTAGCACTCAACAGTACTCACAACTGATATAATAGTACTGACAAAAATAAAGCTTAAGATAGGTGCCACACCGGACTGGCAAACAATGGCCATTCCCGGTCACGATTTATCATCTGACCTGAAAGGTCCTAAAACATGAGGAACGTGTATATATATTAAAAGCATACACAAGGCCAGGCAAGTAACACCAGGAATTCCGGGGGGGGGGGTGTACAAAGTGCTTGGGCGACAATAAAGGGACACGGTTGTAACAATCTATTGGTTGGTGTCATGTACAGGAGTGGAGCACCGCATCTAGCTAGCCTCACGGACCAGAGCCTGCATAGCAGTATGATTTGGGCAGCTTCCCGTAACTACTCTCACACACTGATAGCGGGTGATTTTAATCACCCAGTGATTTCATGGACTTGAAAGAGGGTAGTAAAAAATAATTGGTCGGGACGACCAAGGGTAGCTGTCACCACTATCGACCCCATCACTTTCAGTTCCCTTCTTTCCTTTAAATTATTTTGTATTCTTTCTTCCCTTCACTTTCTTTTCATCATCGTCTTAATGTAAGTCATTCACTCATCTGTAGGCCCCATCCCTCTTTCGTCCTACTTAGTCAAGTACCACTTAGTAAAAGGATATTTAAAACGGTTTAATTATATCCTAGAGTTTCTTTACTAATTCTACAACTTAGTTTGGTTAAGTACACCAGAGGATTCCCCTTAAGGGCGTGACTTTTCTTCCGTGTACCAATAATTTTCTCCTCCACCCTTTTCTGCAATTAGAAAGACTGTTACACTGTCTCAAGCAATACTGCTTACACAAGCAATCTTAGTTACGAAGCTGAATGACTTAATGTTTACATTTCGTCATATCAACACCAATATCGATGCTCTAGTTTGTGTTTACAAACTTTAGACGGTGGGCGAGATTATGCAGCTCTGCAACTCCGTCGCGACTATTGTTTTCAAAACATCTAACTAGTAAAAATGGATTTCTCGCCACGTACCCCTCTACCTACTTGTCTACTACTCGTCCACCTTAATCTACCAGCCTCTTACAGACTCCATTCCTAGTGCTTCCCCTAAGCATAAACCTAGATAATCCTCACACCAAGTTTGTAGATTAGGCCTACATTGGGGATTTTTTCTTACAGAAACATATTCTGGAGCCTACGAGGTACAGGGATGGCCAACCCCCCACCCACGACGACATTGTGTTTCCCAATGAATCAGAGATGATAGAGAACGTCACTGCATTGGAACCCCTGAGAGCGAACGATCATATAGGACTGAACTTAATTATGAAATTTGGTACCAGCTCACGACCCAAGCCGAAACCCGTATATGACTACAACAAAGGGGACTGCATAACTACGAAAGAAATGCTCAACATTGACTGGGAAAGTAAACTCTGAGGCTTAACTGCTAAAGAGATAGCCGATAAAATTGACCAATTACATCAGCAGTGGACAAAAGCATCCCTACCAAAGTATTCACCTCCGGCCAAAGAAGCAGGAATCCCCTATAGATGAACAGAACTGGAATAAAAAACAGTTAAGGAAAAAGCAACATGCGCGGATTCGTTATTTGAATACCAAAGATGGCCAGGATTACTGCAACTACGCCATTGCCCGCAACGATGCAACGTACACCTTGAAGAGAATCCGGAAGGAATGCGAGAGCAAGCGTGCAAGTGAAAGCCGCACCAACAATAAAACTTTTTGGAACTATATGAACAGTCGTTGCAAAACTAGAACTGGTATACCCGATGTACAAGATGACGACGGCAATTGCACCTCTGATGACAAAGGGAAGACAGAAGTACTAAGCAAACAATATCTACTAGAAAGGATATGTCCATTTTCCCAGCATTCACAAACAAGGAACCCCAGTCAGAATTAAGAGTTACACTAACAAGGGAGAGGGCGATGAGCTAGTTGAAATCACTCGGAGTGGACAAATCATCAGGTAATGATTATAATTTATCTTATATTATTTGTTTTTGTTTTGTTATCATTTGTCTGTCTGGTTTTCATTTATCATTAGTTATATGTCAATTTATTATCGTTTACTATTTACCTGTTTGTTTATTATCTAACTATACCTATGCATTTATTTATGTATTTTATTTGTTATTTACATTATTATAATTTTATTTATTTATTATTTTATTATTAATATGATTTTTTTTCGCATTCGACCTAAACATGGATCAAAAGGTCTCCTGTCGGCATGCTCCGCCTTTGTAATCCTTTGTAATCCTTTGATACATCCGCGAGTTCTTCAAGAATTAAGCAAGTGCTTGGCAACTCCCCTGTTTATTCTTTTTCAAGCTAGTCTCGAAAATGGAGATACACCACAACAATGGAAGCTCGCGACCGTGACACTTATCTACAAGAAAGGAAACAAATAAAACCCAGCTAATTACATACCAGTTTCTCTGACATCAGTTGTCTGCAAGATATTTGAGCATATACTATCTAAGGACATAACAAGCCATCTGAAGGTAATCTTCTTTCTACACAACAGTACGGTTTTACCACAGGAAAATCCACTGTGACCAACGTACTTGAGGCAATTGGTATCTGAACTGAGGCTTTGAGCCACAATTTGCCAGTCGATGTTATATTTTTAGACTACGCCAAAGGATTCGAAACAGTCTCTCATGACCGCCTACTAGCACACACATTTGGTATTTAAGGTAGTGTACTCTCCTGGATCAGAGGATTTCTTATCGGTAGAAAACTTAGAGTGATGGTCAACGGTGTGATGTCTGAGTGGTCTGAGGTGAGCAGTGGAGTGCTCCAGGGCTCAGTATTGGGACCGCTTCTTTTTGGTATATTCGTTGCCGATGTACCACACCTTATAAATAACTTCAAATCGATGTTGGCTGATGATACTGAGATCTGCAAAATTATAGAACATGACTCTATTGGAAGACTGCAAGATGATATTGAGAAACTCTGATCCTGGGCACATAAAATGCAGGTGCTTTTCCACCCAGAAAAATGTAAAGTAATGCACCTTGGATCAAATAACAATCAACGCTCCTACACAATGACCGCGGTCGACAACGTACCACATCAACTGTCGATCGCAGAAGTAGAAAAGGACTTCGGAGTAGTGGTGGACCAGCAGCTGAAATTCACCAACCACATACAAGCACAAGTTAATAAAGCTAGCAGAGCACTCGGGGCAATTAGGCACACGTTCACAGCTATGAACGAGATTGTATTCCTGCATTTGTATGAAAGTCTAGTTCGGCCCCACTTGGAATATGCTTCAACTGTCCAAGATTGAAAAGGGACAAAGATGCACTGGAACATGTTCAGCCACATGCTACAAGACTGGTCAACGGAATGTCTCACCTTTCATATTCAGAACGACTCGCTAACCTTCAGCTTACCACTCTGCATTTTCGACGGCGACGAGCTGATGTCATCCAAGTCTTCAAGGTATGAAAGAACATCGACCAGATCAACTACCAACGAGAGTGTAATTCCTGTGGCAAAACGATGTTCCAGCCATCACTCAGTACCACCACTAGAGGACACAACCTAAAACTACAAGTGCATCATCAACCAGGACCAAGGAAGCACTTCCTTTCGGCCAGAGCTCCTGAAGAGCAGAACAAACTAAGCCAGGACACAGTGGATGCAATCAACGTTAAAACTTTTAAGACTAAACTTGCAAAAGAATGGGAGCACAAGGCAGAATTATACCAGTATAACTTTTCATACTAAGTATATGCCAAGTGTTGCGCACACACACATACGCTACAGGATGAACACTCAACCTTGGTATGTGTTTTTTTTTTATAAATCATTGGAAGGAAAAAATTTATACAAGTTTTTTTTTTAAGAATACCACCGTAAGATTCTTATAGTGATATCCCTAAAAAATTCCTTATGTAAATCTTTACCTTCCAAGGATTTATGTAAGATTTGTATAAGATTTTTTTTTTTTTTTTTTTTTTTTTTTAAGAATACCATCGTTATTACCGTGAGGGTACCTAATGACCAGTACTAATTGTAAATAACTAGGTGGGATGCAAAAAATTATATTGGATAAAATGAATAAACAAAAAATAATTAAATAAGTAAATAGATAAAATGAATAAATATGTGATTAGAGATAATAAACAGAGATAAATAATAAAAAATAAATAAATAATAATGAATGAATAAAGAATAATAATAATGGTAGGCATTACAGCATATTGCTTAGGTGTTTATCAAAGTGAATCTTAAAACTTCGAACTGTACTACACTGCGCTGCCTCTACAGGAAGTCTGTTGCACTCATTTACTACCCGGTTGGCGAATTTGTTTCCATCCACATCCAAATTAAATCTACTTCCTGACAATTTGAGACCATTATTTCTTGTCTGATTCGCATTCAGTGTGAAAATTTCGTCACTTTTGATGTTGAAAGTACATGTAAAACCAAGACCTGTATCAAATCAACCCCGAGTCTACGTTTTTTCAGAGAAAACAGATTCATAAGTTTAAGTCGATTTTCGTATGATTTATTTCTGATATTTGGAATCAGTTTTGTGAGTCACCGTTGTACTTTTTCTAATCTGTCAATGTCTTTATTAGATTAGGTGACCATACGGAAACAGCATATTCCAAATGTGGACGAACTAACAATTTATTATAGCTTGTTAATGGCGGATGGACTTTTAATTTCTTAAAATCGAAAAATCGGGCAAACAGTCCAAGAATCTTATTTGCTTTCTCTGAGACTGAAATACATTGCTTAGATTGAGATAATTTCTGATAATTACGCCAAGATTTCCAAATAACTGGTAATCGTACTTATTGTTATTTTACCTATGTGCATAACCTTACATTTACTTATGTTAAATTTCATAAGCCACTTTTCAGACTATTGCTATATTTTTGTACAGCCGCGACAATCACGTGGCATGGAACGTGTCGCCCACGACCTGACGCTTTTCTGCCAGTGCGACCCTGCTTGACTCGACCTAACCTATAACAATGTTTATGTGTCATATGTGTTCTGACTGGTATTACTCATGATTGTCTCTAGTCCCCTTAACCCCCTACGTATGTTGTCAGTGTGACTTAGTGTAGAATAACAATCTGATGAGGACCACAATGGAAATAAGCGTACATGCTTTTTGTGTTATCCTCGGCAATTTGCATTTATTATTCCGAACTATGTGTTCTTGTCATTATTTGCACTTCATGTACATTGATTCATTGCCAAATAAAGTCTATCTATCTATCTATCTATCTATCTATCTAACCTAACCCAGTACACTTATGTAATAACGCACCACGGGTTATTTACCCACGCGATATACATAGCGGCTTCCGCCGCATGTGAAAGCATTGCTTTCTCTTGTCTCCGTAGCCGACAGTTCTCTTTTGTCTCCGTACACTGAGCACTTCAGGCTATGGCTTCAGACACCTTTAAGAAGAGAAGCATCTTTGACGACTCGAATGAAGAAGACCAGAAGGAGCCACAGGAGGGAAAACGTATACGACCAGAAACCTCCCCAGAAACACCATCATCAGACTCAGGATGGACAAAAGTTGGCAAAGAGTAGAAATCCAATGCAAAAACCCCTTCGAATGCGGAGCCCACCAGCGTAATGGAAGCTTCGACATCAGCGACGAGCGGACCCGGAACATGCACAGCTCCCAAGGTCAGGCCCAAGTTCAAATTAATACCACAAAAGGAAACCCCGTATCAAATAATCAGAACATTGGAGAAGAGACACCCGAACCTGGGCAAGAAAGCCTGGCCAAACTTGGAAGGACAATGGACAATAATGCCTCTGGACGACGTAGCACTGGATACACTTCGGCGGTCTCCTGCCCTTCAAGAGCTAGACCCTGCCCAGAAACCAATCAAGGGGATCATAAGGGGATACCCCCTCAAACTCTTCCTAGAAACGGTACTGGAACTGTCGAACGTCAAAGCTGCAGAGAGGGACTTGGACAGACAGAAGAAGCCTACAACCTCCATACGTATCACCTTTCTAGGGCCCCTTCCGAATAGTGACACTGTGAACATGGGTATCCTACACCGTCAGGACATGGTACCCAGAACCGCTACGCTGTTATGCGTGTCAGAGGTTTGGCCATCATCAGGTACGCTGCAGATTCAAGAAGATATGCGCCGTTTGCAGGAAGCAACACGAAACGGAACAATGTATTTCCAAGTTGAAACAAAATCAGGCGGTAAAACCATGTTGCCTAAATTGAAAAAAAAAAAAAAAACTACCACGCATGGAACCCAAGATGCCCTGCAAGGCTAGAGAAAATACATGCCCGGCCGCATGCAAAGCAGCCGGGAAAGACGCCAACTACCCAAACACTACCCCCGTCACCGCCAGCCTCAAAGAAGAAATAGAAGATGGGAAACTAACAAAGAACAAATCAACTACTCCCAGACACAGACCACACGGACTCCAAACAGGGACCAACAGCCTCAATTGCAGTAGACCAGGGAACCACAACCTCCATCACAGCAGACCAGGAAACCGCACCCTCCATCACAGCAGACCAGGGAACCACAACCTCCATGACAGCAGACCAGAGAACCACACCACCGACTACCCACGGAATCACTGAAGAAGGAAGAGCGCACCACCCAGAAGGATACACGACAGCGAGAGATCCGGAACCGGTCCAGCTCACGCAAAGAGTCAACCGCCTCATGAAAATTCACAAGAGGAGGCCCAACGCAGACAACAGGAGGCAACTCCAAGAAGCTATACGACACATGCACGAAGAATTGCAAGAAATAAGACAGAGAAAATGGCTAGAATGGTGCTCCCAGCTCAACAGTCATACAACCACCAGGGAGCTATGGAGGTGGCTACATAGAGTCTCGGGAAAAAACAGGACCAGCAGGATCATCCACCCGGATCCGGAACAAGAGGCGGACCGCCTGGCAATCGGTTTTGCCCAAAGGACATCTTCGACGCAACTTCCGTGCGCAACCAGGACGAAGCAAGAAGAACTGGAACAACAGCGACAAGAACAAATCTCCACAGCAATAAACACACCTGCGGACATGGACGAACCCTTTACTTTATAAGATCTCCGAGCGGTATGACACCGGGGAAAGGACACCTTACCTGGGGCAGACGAGATAAGCTACTCGATGATCAAGAATGCTGGCGACGCCGGATGGAGGGCCATTCTACTCTTGGCAAACCGCACCCTAGCGGAACACGCGAGACCTAGGAACTGGAATTCCCAAGATATGGTTCCTATCCCCAAGTCCAAGGATGCCAACAGTTACAGACCCATCTCCCTACTTAGCTGTATTTTAGAGAAGACCGTCGAGAAAATGGTGCTCAACAGGCTGAAATGGAAAGTAGGGCCACTCCATCCACAGTTGTATGCCTATCGAGGTATGGTGGGAACCACGGAGTGCATAATGGACTTACTCAGCTTCATCAACGGAAAAAAGGCAATCGTCGTCTTCCTGGACTTAGAAAAAGCCTTCGAATTGGTCAACCCCTCAGCGATGCTGACCTCTCTCGTCGAGAATGGAATCGCAGGCAACCTTCTGGAATGGGTACAGGCATACTGCTAAAAGAGACGAGCTAGAGTCCGTTTCCAGGGCTCCGTGTCTAGCTACAAATACCTGGAATACGGCACCCCACAAGGAGGCATCTTGAGTCCCTACCTGTTCAACGTTTACATGGAAAACATAGCCTCCATCCCACGGCCACGGAACGTTGAGACCTTCATATAAGCTGTCGATATCGCCATCGTTAGCAAGGGACCCAACTGCCGCACCAATGCCCAAAAGGCCCTCAACACTATACAAGAGAGCTGCACACACCTAGGCTTCAAGATAAACATAACGAAGACAAAAGCCATGGCTATTAAAATGGCAAACCCAAGGCCAATCTCCATACACCAACAAGATCTTGAGTGGGTGGACGACTTCACCTATCTTGGAGTCACTGTGGAGAAAACCTTGTCATCCTCTCTTCAAATCCAGAAGCTGAAGCAAATTGGAAAAACGAAGATAGCTCCGATGAGATATATGCAATCACTTGATGCGGGTGCCAGCCGCCTGGTACTGGAACACTGCTACAGGTATTGCACCCGACCCATAATTGAATATAGAGGACCTGTCCTCTCACATCTAACAGCTCTATAGGAAGAATCATTCGAAGTAGCACAGAACAACGCCCTTCACCTCATCCTAGGTGTTCCCATGTGGACCAGAAGAAGCAACCTCCAGATGGAATCAGGCACACCACTACTGATGGCCTGGATTCAGACCCGAACTGCACCGCGGCAGCCAAGGCCCTGCTGAGCGACAGTGACTCCCATCTCAAGGCTCACCTGGATGCACACCCGGACCTACCACGACCAGATACGTACATCGGACACCTAGGAGACCAAATCCGCGCAAAGGGGATTGAAGGGCACCTACGGGCTCTGAAGCCAGACAGGGCATGCCTGAAGTACCGACCTCAAGCCCCGTGGATATCCCCATCAACCACCTTCAAACACACACAATTACCACACGCAAAGAACCACTACTCACCAGGGGAACTGAGAGATGCCGCACGAACAGCGATCGAGGCAGCGGAGGCCCAGGGTGGTTTTGTCTGCTACACTGACGGCACTGTGGACCCGGAGAACGGCATAACAGGAGCAGGGGTATACTCCGCAACATACACCGCCGCCTGGCGCACATCAGACCACTGCTCGACCCTACAGACTGAGCTAGTAGCAATACAAAAAGCACTGGAGTGCTCAAGCCAACTACAAGGGCCGGTGGTCATACACAGACTCTCTTGCGGCGACACAAGTACTCCAGAAGAAGGACATACCCACCAACGTAAACATTATCACAACAATACTCTACCTCCTGCAGCTGCACAACAGACAAAATCGCCCAGTCATCATCAACTGGATACCCAGCCACATAGGGGTCCACGACAACGAAGTAGCAGATGAGCTGGCCAAGACAACACGGTATCATCCTCACGTAGAGATCAAAGTCCAACCATCAACCATATTAATCAAAAGCTGGGCCAGAGACCACCCACAACGAGCGAAGGTAGCCAACCACAGAAGATCGATAAGCTCTGCAACAGCAAGCGCAAAGTGGTACGAGAGGGCCACCAAACTATACCCTCATCCCACCACCAATATCGCCGACAGAAGACTCGCCGTGATCATCCTCAGGCTCAGGTTGGGGTTCAAGTGCTGCTGGGAAATCATCGAGCGACAGGACAGGGAATGCGACCACTGCGGGATGAACACCTCAGAGCCTCTCCATCACTACCTACTAGAGTGCGCTCACACCATCGCCCTGAGAAGAGGCAGACATTTCAACTCCTTGGTCCCCCGAAGCTTGGAAGACTGGAGCCGACATAGTTTTCAACATCACCGAAAACATAGACCGGCTCGCCCATATCCTGGTCGGATACCCTCCGCCCAGATAACTACAAAACGCCTGAGTAGCTGATCAAAGAGCGGCTCAACACTTACGGGCCTCCGAATGGAGGAAGGCCCGTGTGTAGATAAACCTTATCTACCGAAAAAAACCCCACGTAAAATCAGTTCACTGGTGACCATCTGGAGTGACCACCATGGACCCCTCCCCCGTTGCTGCAATCCCCACCACCGCTCCATCTCTCCCAACGGCCAGGGGGAACATTAAACCGAGCACAGCATGCGTCGAGATGCTGTCCATCGCCCGCCTCCTACCCACAACCGTCAGATGTGACTCCTGCGCCCCCTAGCGCCAGTCCGATTTGTTCTTCGCAACGTTAATGACGAAATAATCACCGCAGCAGCAGCGCCAGCCTACAGGCACCAACAACAGACGTTGGGCCACCGCAATCTGATGCACTGCAGACCTGCATCTAACCTCTGGGAGTTCCACGACTCCTGGAGCGTCAGGACACCTCTCCTCGATGCTGACTTTTCCATTCATTACAGGTTACTGATCAACGTCACCAACATCCATCTGGTCTACGCAACAACTCCCGCCTCGACTGCCCTCCAAACCGCACCGCCATCGACGCTAGACATCTTACGCCGACGCTCACCGCAGCCATCTGGGGCAACCTCATCATGCCTCCAGCAGAGATGGCTCATCTCAACTCCACAGTAGACCGCATCGCAATCAACCATGGCTACCGCCATCGACGCTAGACATTCCTACGTCCAACGCTCATCGAGCCATCTGGG
>NC_134780.1:40421161-40471161 GCF_046742065.1 Oratosquilla oratoria
CCCTCCGTGGAACTGGGATGGGAGGGGGGGGGGTCCACCCTCAACGGCAGACGGCCGTAAAGTGTCCTCGTCCATCTCCATGCCCTTCCCTCTTGTACATCCGGGAGGGTGAGGGAGAGTGGGTGGTGGCTATCTGCGCATGCGCACAGCAGTAGTGACCTCGTATAGTTGAGCTTAGTTGGCAGGCCTGGAGGCTAAGCATGACCTCACGTTTGTCCGGCCTGGGTCAGGTGTGCTCGCTGACCAGCTCCAAGCTTCGTCTCGGGCCGAATCACGTGGTCAGCGGGGGACGAAACGTCCGCCCCGACAGTCCTCCAATATTCGTCACGTGACCCACGTGAAATATATATATATGTATATATATATATATATATATATATATATTTATATATATATATATATATATATATATATATAGATATATACAGTATAAATAAATGATAGAAATATCTAAAATGAAAAAATATAATAATGTAAATAATAATAAATAAAATAGATAATACGTACGTATAGTTAAATGACAAACAGGTATATAGTAAATAATAATAAACTGACAAATAAATAATAATAAATGGAAATCAAGCAAATAATGAATAAACAGACAAATAATAACAAACAAATAATCATATAATATAAAATAGATGGCAGTCATTACATCATCTACTGTATATTGTTTATTTTATCAAAATAGAATACAATAACAAAATAAACTAATTTTGATTAAATTTTTCTCTTGCTTTGCGATACTAAATATGCAATACGAACTTTAAATAGCTTTAACAAACTTTGAAAGAAAAAGTACTATTGTGTCTCAAGTACAAGTAAGATCCCTAAAACTTTATAGACAGCGTTCTTTATATATGATGTATGTGAATATATATTTGAAACATCCTAAAGAAAAACTGTTTCATCACATTTCAAACATGTGTATACATGGTATGTGACAACCTTTCAACAACCGTTTGTATAACATATGCTTTCTGGGGGGGGGGGCACCTGCGAGGTTGAGGCTCGAGTGGGTGCTGGCCCGCAAAAAAGAAAGAAAAAAAAAAGTAAAAAGAAAAAGAAGAAGAAAAGAGACAATTAGTACATCGCGCACACATTCGCAGGACGCCCTGCGTACTGACACGTCTATGATGTATGGGGTGCCGTCATGACAACGGCGTGGACCATCGGGTACCTTATAGATATACAGGGTTTCACCGAATATTCTGAATAAGGTGGCACCAAAGAAATATCTCACCAGAAACCAGGTGGCAGGGAGTAAACCGAGCGTTCAGGCTGAATCATCGCCTCCTAAGGGCCTTGTGTGGTTACGGGCAGTGTGCCACCGAATATGAGTAAGCACTGTCCGAGCAGATCTGAGTCTTGAACATGAAATAACATGAATGCAATGATAATCTATACTTACAAGGTAAGAACCCTCTCAGAAGACCACAGGCTGGAGAGTTTAATGAAAGAACTAGACGTAAAGTGGGACATCATGGGACTGAGAAAAGGATTCCTGATAAACCGAGAGGTTGTCGGTAACGTGGTGGAGTTCAGTAGTTTATCAGACAGATTAGCTTGGATTGTGATTAGGCTGTGTAAAAGGTACACTCTAAAAATAGTTCAGGTTTATGCATTAACTTCACATGGTTGAGACGATGGAATTGAGTCCTTCTATGATGATTTAAGTCTGGTAATGGACAAAGAAAAAAGTAAACACACATTGGCATGGGGTATTGTCCTGGTGGAACCACCACTGACCACTCCTCCATTGCTCAGGCCTCTTCTTCTTCATCTTCTCCATGAACCTTTTCAGAACAGTAATGTAATATTCCTTATTGACGGTTTGACCCTGAGCCCCCCCATATATATGTATATGTATGTATATATGTATATATTTATATATATTTATATATATATGTATATATTAATATATATATGTATACATATATGTATGTATATAGTATGTATATATATATACATGTATATGTATATATATATATGTATATATATATATATATATATAAATATAACTTAAACCCACTCTCGGAGAAAGATAACCTGAGATACAGAGTAAACCGTATATTTCGACCACTAGCTGTGGTCTTCTTCAGCAGTTACAATCATAGGGTACATAGACAATAACTTATATACAGAGGAGGAAGCTACAATAGGGAACTCAGTAAGCCTCAGGTCACGTGCCCTCAGTGAGTTTGGACGTTTCATCCTCTGGAGATGAATTTATTAACTGCCATACTAGTAATGGCATCTGGTGACCATTGACCTTTAGAAGTGTTATAATTTGGGAACTGTTTTATTAATGATGACTTAAAAATTTTTCTTTTAAAACTACAATGTGATTTGTATAATGTAGCTGCATTCTTCCAATCAATTCTGTGATCTAAAAGACTAGAATGGAGGAATACAGCAGAGTTTTCTTTGCCGTATTTTGATGAATTTTTATGTTCTTTGATCCTAGTAGGTAGATCACGTCCCGTTTGTCCCCAGTATACTTGATCACAATCGAGACATGGTATTTCATATACTCCGTGGTTGTCCTTATTAGATTTTCTGTGATGGACATTTACTACTTTTTTTAAATATATTATTTGGGTAACTAAAAGTGATCCTAATTCATTATAAGGGAGTTTGATATTTGATTTTTTCCAGACAAATTTTACTGTAGGTGGGCTTGGTTCTTCGTAAAATTGAGATTAGGACGGCAGTTAGCAGTCGACTCAAATCCTGCGGGTCTAGATTAACCCCGAGGTTGAAGGATTTTATAGTCTCAGTAGTGTGGTCGGTAGAAGCATAGACTTGCTAACATACTAGTCCTGGGTTCGAGTCCGGGGACAACTGTTGGAATTATTTGATTGACATCGTTGTCATTGGCGATTCTATTCAGGTATTACAACGACGAAAGTCTATCAAGGATACGTTCCTGCTTTACCACTACCTATAGGTGGGCTTGGTTCTTCGTAAAATTGAGATTAGGACGGTAGTTAGTAGTCGACCCAAATCCTGCGGGTGTAGATTAATCCCGAGGTTGAAGAATTTTAAAGCCTCAGTAGCGTGGTCGGTAGAAGCATAGACTTGCTAACATACAAGTCCTGGGTACGAGTCCGATGACAATTGTCGGAATTATTTGACATTATATATATATATATATATATATATATATATATATATATATATATATTCATATATATATATTCATATATATACATATATATACATATATTTATATATATATATATATATATATTCAACCCCAGCAGAAATACCAGTAGGAGAAGCCAGGATAAAAAAAATCTACCAAAACACCATGTCCACCCATTATAGAGCCGATGAGGAAGCCCTTAGAAAAATAATCCACAAAGACGTGAAACCCACCAACGACAACGACAAAATAGATCTGGTTATTTTCTATAAAAACATGAAGACATCCCAACTCCTTATAAAGAACAACCCCTACCAGAGGACACCGGAACTTCAGCGTAGCCATCTCGTGTATGAATACTCCTGCAGAAAAGGGAACTGTGAAGTCCTCAATGAAACATACATAGGGATGACTACGACGAGGCTCACGAGGCGTCTCACCCTTCATCTCTCCAATGGCGCTATCAAGCGACACCACGAAGACGTACATCAGACCCCACTGACAAGAAAGAATTTGGAGGAGGGCATCACTATTTTACAGACAGAAACAAACCACACACGCCTTCATATTCTAGAAGCCTTATACATAAAAGATAAAAACCCCACGATGAACAGACAGACTCCGGATCCATTTATTATTCCCACATCAAAAGACATCGAGGTCAGCTTATGGATCAGCCACTAGGCCTGGGGGCGGAGCTTAGCGTTCCTGCCTCCTGATTGGTCAACCGGATCAGCACGGAAGTGTCTGTGATCTGTGTATTGTGTATTTATGATCATTTCCTACACACTGTACTCATTAGCACTGAAGATGCCTAACAGTTAGGCGAAAGCTCTGCATAAAATTTGAAAAGAAAATTCCGATGCCTTTACTTATACCTCCAATGCTATTTGGTCAGGTAATTAAAGAACTTAGCACGACTCAGCGCGCCAGCATAAGAAAAGTCGAGAATGTCAGCAAAAAACTCGTGAACGCAGAAGCTGCTGCAAATTTTAATGACATTTGCCTTAAAGAGGATCTGCTGCCCAACTGTAGCAATATATATATATATAAATATATATATAAACACATATGCATATACATATATATGTATATATATGTATATATATATATGTATATATATATATCCATATATATATATATATATATATATATATATATCGTATTCTCCCCTGAGGATGTGAATTACACGACAGCGCTTGGGATTTCTGTGTTTCTTTTTCTTAAGTGGTTACCAGCATACATACATACATATATATATATATATATATATATATATATATATGTATATATACCTACATATATATACATAAATATATATATATATAAATATATAAATGCATGTCTATATATGTATATATATATATACATATACATATACATATATATATATATATACATATACATACATATATATATACATATATATATATATATATATATATATATATATATACATTACACACACACACACACACACACACACACACACACACACACACACACACACACACACACACACACACACACACACACACACACACACACACATATATATATATATATATATATATGTATATATATGTATATGTATATATACATATATATATATATGTATATATATATAAACATGTATACATATATATATATATATATATATACATGTTTATATATATATATGCGTATTAGAGATGTATCGGATGTCGAATTTCAGACATCCGCGGATGCGGATGTATATGCGGATGTCATTTTGCGGATGCAAATGTGAATGCAGATGCGGATATCAAAATATGACATCCTCGCGGATGCGGATGTTTTTACGTCAAACGTTCTCACTAAGAGGACCCCCCCCCCAAAAAAAAAAAAAAGCCTGTTTCAGTGTCAGACTATGCAGACAGGGGAAGTAACAAATAAAAACAAGGTGGGAGAACCAAAATACTGCCAAATGAGTTCGAATGGTGTCTTAATAGTTGATACTTCTCTCTTTGAAAGTATCTAAGTCATAGGAAGACACAGGAAGGGAGTTCCAGAGTATACTAGTGGAAGTAAAGTGGAAGTACTTTTTGTTACAATAAAGTTTTATGACGAGTTTCAGCCACACATTTTGTGCGTTACCAGGATGCGGGACGTGGACCCAACTCGTGCATCCCACCGACCACTTTCCCCAACCTCCACCCTTTTGAAAGTGGTTAACTATAAATCTATAACCAACTGATTGAACTGATACTATAAACACATATTCATTATTTAATATTTAAAGTTCAAGATGGGCAAGTTTCGTTTAAAAAACAGTAGCTTATCTACCTTTTCTGGCAAAAGCCGATTGCGCTTAGCGTCATATATCAAGCCAGCACTACTAAACAGCTGCTCACTAGGAACGCTACTTGGTGGACAGGAGAGATACTGGCAAGCTGCCTTTGCCAAATCAGGGTAGACTGTCTTCATTGTCTTCCACCATTGCAAACTATTTTGACTTATTCCACTTATTCTTTTCTCTCTGTGATATTTCTCAATATCTTTCATGAGTAAAGTTACTATAGATAACTTTTCTGCTTCATCATCACTGCTGGAGGCAAGAATAGAGGTCATTGCTTCATCTAATATTCCACAGGTGGTAGGTGTTTCACTCGTATCATCTCTTCTTCGTTTCCTTCTTGGTTCTTCATCTTCCTCTTCTAGAATAGTCGTCTGACGAAGCTCCTCACATACTCTGGCAAGTGATGGTTTTACTTGATCAGTGACGTGAGATGAAGAAAAAGATTTACTCTTGTATCTTGGGTCAATATATGTTGAAATTCTGTAAAGATCTTTATTTTCAATCCAAGAAAATCTTTTCTCAACATCAGCTTGCATTGCTTCTTTCATGAAGTTTACTGCCTGTGTTGTTTGTCTGTCTTCATTTAACTAAATCACTGATCCTGAGCCTGGTTCATCTTCAGAGCTTGTATCTGAAGTGTGAGTTTCTTCAACAGGGTTAGAAACTACTGATGTGGTATGCTGAAGGGTGTGTTTTACGGACTTTACAAGTGGAATCACTCCAGCTACTGTTGATGTGGAGTCACTAAGTTTTTTTGTGATATCTTCATAAGGTTGTAAGGTTTGTACACATTTATGCATAATCAACCACTCAGTATTGCTGAGCTGTTTGATTTTGGAGTTGGTAGCAGCATACACACACACAGATTCCTTTATTTCTAGTGTTCTTCTTAGCATGTGTAAGGTGCTATTCCATTTTGTGGGTGTATCATAAATAACAGAGAGTTTAGGCACTTCCAGCCTGTCCTGAATCTTTTTAAGTTCACTTTGTGCCATAGTTGAGTGATGATAACCCAGTTTTAGCAATCAGCTGTATTTTATGCACAGTGCAATCCAAATTATTTACACCTGAGAGAAACAGAGCTTTTTCATATTTGCTCCAGCATCACGCAGAACACAGTGCACATTTGTATGAGATATTTTCCACTTCATCAGCATATCATCAAACATTTTGGAAATATACTCTCCTGTATCTTGTTCTTCCAGTGGTTCAGCAACTAGCACAAAGTTTATTCTTTCAAATTCCTTATTTATGGTATGTGCAGTTAAACTCAGCAATGAGACACCTGCTGAAGTATCTGACCACACATCAGTTGTGAAGGAAAGTTTGTTGTCGTGCTTCACTTCATCAATTATTTCTTTTATTTTCTTGAAAACAGACTCATTCATATCACTACATACCATTGATGAATAGAAATTTCGCTGCTTTAGACTGTATAGTGGAGCAGCTTCAGTCATCAGTCTCATGAATTCTATGTTCTCAACATGACTGAAAGGCAAATCATCCATGACTAACATTTCTGCAATGCATTCATCCAGTTTCTTTGCCTTAGGGTTAGAAGCATTCCATAATTTTGCACTCTGAAAATACTCAGCAACATTCCTTTGCTTAGCATCTGTCTTTGCTTTCTGCAAAGGTGTTTTTTTTATATTCATTTTTCTTCCAACTTCTTTTGTCTCCTTTGCCATTAACTCTTCAAACTGTTCTTTATGCACTGATTTCAAGTGTTTTTCAAAGATGTAGTTCCACGTCCCTTTCGTGAATAATTTTTCTTGCACAACAGACACTGTGCTAGGTCACTTGACTTGCTCATAAAAAATTTCCACACTTCACTGTTATGTGACGCCATTTTTCAGCTGCTGTAGCAGTCAGTACAGAACAATAAGGCTTTGTAAACTTGATTATAATATAATTTTAAACCATCACTGGCAAACTGTATTATGAGCGAGGAGTAAGCAAGGAAGGAGCAGTACTTCTTCCTTCGAAGCCAAACTCTTACCAAACTGATGACCTAGCTGCCAGTGTACTGTGTAGGACTTATGCTCAGAATGCCAGTTTACAACTTATAGATCAATATTATAATTTTTCGAGATGCTTAGCAAATGTGAAAAGAAAATGACTTTATTCTAATTCTTCATTGCATTAAATTCTAGTAAAATACATCGAAAAGCCCTCTATAACAGTAATAATGATAATAATAATAAAACAATAGATAATGTTACCCTTCCTCTGTGAAAATCTTTTCATCGGCAACTCACTGTATCAGGGGAAACAGGCGACAGCAGGAAAACTCGTGCGATAAGAAGAGCTCAGCGCTGCCGGTTCATATATTTTTAATATTATTATTTGTATAATTATGGAAACTTTCGCATTAAAAGTATTTAAGGAAGAAACACTGAATTCTACCATGTGAAGTGGGAATGAGGTCTAAGACTGCAATGTACGACATTACTCAGCCACACGACACACACATTACAATCTCTCTTTCTCTCTCTCTCTCCAGCAGTAAGGCATCGGGGTGAAGGTGACAAGCAAGGGTGATAAGCCTCCTCTCTATCTCCCTCTTCACCCTCCTCTTTCTCTTTCACACACACACACACACACACACACACACACACACACACACACACACACACACACACACACACACACACACACACACACACACACACACACACACACACACACACACACACACACACACACACACACACACACACACACACACACACACACACACACACACACACACACACACACACACACACTCACACTTTCAACGAACGGACGGCTTGACGAACGCTCTGAAGAAAAGTGAAGATTGTGGATACCAACGCAAAGAGAAGTGCCTTTTTGTATTTGCAGGGGGGGGGGAATTGCTCGTGAGGTAGAGGGAAAGTAAGGAAAGAGGAGAGGGGGAGGGATTACTGGGGAAATGGAAGGTAATGAGGAGGGGAGGAAATGGCCCTGACGGGCCGCCGTATGGTATACAACCGACCCCAAGACGAGTTGGATGATGACATGTCTAATAGGAATGTGAAGATTAGAGGTATAGATAGGAGCAATATAGCAGAAAGTGATGAGAATATTTTCAAGGGATTTAAAGAGAGTGGGGGGGACTCAAACCCCCCCCGACTAACAAGACTAGAGATGAAGGTTGATAAGGTGATCGAAGACTTGGAGAGTAGGTTAGGTCATATGAACACCATTTTAAAAAGGGTTGAAAGATTGGAAGAACTGGAAAAGGCGAATAAAAACTTAACTGATGAAATAGAAGAACTAAAAAGACAGTTAAGAGAGGTAAAGGGGGAGAATGAGGAATTGAAGAAGAATAGTAAAGAAAACAGAGAAACAATAGCTAAAGAAAGTAAAAATTGGAAGCAAACCCAAGAAGGAAATAAGATTTCATTCACTGACATAGTCAAACAGCAATTGAAAGAACATACTGAAGACTCAGTTATTAAAGTGATGAGACAAAAGGAGAATATAGTAAGGGATTTAGCAGACAAGAAGAAATGTATAATTATATTAGGAATGGAAGAGAAACACAACACAGATAGAACCACAAGAATCAAAGAGGAAAATGAAAAAGTAAGCCAATTACTAGAATCAGTTCAGGAAGATGAACCAGGAATTATGAAACAAATCGAAGAGAAATTTAGACTCGGAAAGTATAGCACAGACAAGACCAGACCAATTAAGATTAAATTCAAGTCACAAACAACGGCAGAGAATATCTTATCCAAAACAGGGAAACTAGCAACAAGTGAACAACACAAAAAGATATGGATAAAAAGAGAAATGAATAAAGAGGAAAGAGAGGAAGAAAAGCAGAAAAGACTGGAAGCTAAGACAAAAAACGAGAACAGAACGGAGTCAGAGAAAGAGAGATTCTATTGGAGAGTAGTGAACATGAAACTAAGGAAGTTCGACATACAAAAGAAAAACATAAGGGAAACAGAGAACACAATGGAAGTGGCAGAAAACTAAGAGTGTCTTACACAAATATAGATGGATTAATAACAGGATTGAATGAGCTGAATGATTATTTGAAAGAAAAAGAACCGGACATAATGGGAATTGTAGAAACAAAATTAAAAGGCCCACTACCACCCAACAGTGTAGGACATGATGCATACAATTATTGGATTAGAAACAGAGAGAAAAAGCAAGGGGGTGGAGTTATGTTCCTGACTAAGAAGGATATAAACGTGAAAGGTGTCATATATGGAAAGAATACAGTAGAGATGATTATGATAGAAGTGGAAGACAGAGATAAGAAGAGCAGAAAATTTGTGATCAATTATGTGCCTCCGAAAACAGCCTCATGGGAGGAGAGTGAACATAAAAGTATGTTAGAGGACACAAAGATAGCATTAACTAAAATAATGGAAGACGGAGGAAGAATAGTTATGATGGGCGACTTTAATTGCAAAGAAATCTGCTGGGAAGAAATGACAGCAAAGAGTGGTGATGACTCATGGGGAAATGCTCTACTTGAGATGATTACTGACCATTCAATGACACAATGGATACAAGAGAACACTAGGTATAGAAATGAAGAAGAACCATCGAGGCTAGACTTAATAATTACATCTGAACCTAGAATAGTGGACAAGATTGAATATAAAACACCAATAGGTAAAAGTGACCACATATTGATTGAACTGGAACTTAATGAAGAAAAATATATGAAAAGAAATGAACAATATAGAAAAGGAAGAATGATGTATGAAAAAACAAACTTTGATAAAATAAGAGAATTCTTCCAACAAGAAAACTGGGAAGAAATATACAAAGAAGAAACATCAGTGGAAGAGAAATGGAATATTTTGACAAAAATTTACAAAAAAGGAGTGGAAAAGTATGTCCCAAGACAAAAACAAGAAAAAGAATATGTAAAATGCTGGTACAACAAAAGTTGTAGGGAGTTAAAACACAAAAGAGACAAAGCCTGGACCAGATGGAAAAAAGACAGAAGACCTGAAAAATGGAAAATATATACTGGTTATAGAAATGAATATGTACAAAAGTGCAGAGAGAAAAAAAGAAAATATGAAAAAGATGTTATAGAAAAGTGTAAAGATCAACCAAAACTATTCTACAGATTTGTAAACAATAAACTGAAAAACAAACAAGACTTGGAGAAATTGAGACAAGGAGGAGTTGAATACACTGAGGAAATGGAAATGGCAGAAATTATGAACAAACATTTTAAATCAGTGTTTACAAGGGAAAATATACAACCTGAAGAGATTGAGTGGAAAGAAAAAGTCCCCCCTATGGAAGAAATAGAAGTAACAAAGAATGAAATATTGACACACTTGGGTAATTTTGATGTCAGAAAATCGCATGGGCCAGATGAAATAGCAAACTGGATTCTGAAAGAATGCAGGAATGAACTGGCAGACAAAATACATAGCATAATAAGCAGTTCCTTAAAAGAAGGAAAAGTTCCAGAAGATTGGAAAAAAGCAAATATAGTACCTATATATAAAGGAGGAAATAAAGAAGAACCTACCAATTATAGACCAGTCTCTCTAACAAGTACAATAGCAAAAATTTGTGAAAGAATTATCAAAAGTAGATGGGTAAAATACTTGGAAAAAAACAACGTACTAAATCCAAGGCAATTTGGATTCAGACAAGGTCGGTCATGCGTCACCAATTTAATATGTTTCTATTCAAGGCTAATAGATATAATACAAGAAAGAGATGGATGGGCTGATTGTGCATTTCTAGACCTAAAAAAAGCTTTTGACAAAGTACCACATAAGAAGTTGCTTAAGAAATTAGAATATGAAGGAGGAATACAAGGTAAATTGCTAAATTGGATGGAAGACTTTTTGCAAGAAAGAAAAATGAGAGTAGTGATAAGAGATCAGCACTCAAAATGGAATGAAGTAATAAGCGGTGTCCCGCAGGGAACAGTTCTGGCCCCAATAATGTTTGCTATATATATTAATGATATG
The DNA here is from genome assembly GCF_046742065.1 of Oratosquilla oratoria. Taxonomy (NCBI): domain Eukaryota; kingdom Metazoa; phylum Arthropoda; class Malacostraca; order Stomatopoda; family Squillidae; genus Oratosquilla; species Oratosquilla oratoria. Next base: position 40,432,599 of record NC_134780.1, read on the forward strand.
GATGAAGGAATTGAAAGCTATATGAGCTTCTTTGCAGATGATGCAAAACTACTGAAAAGAGTGAAAACTGAAGAAGATTGTGAATCACTACAGAGGGATCTAAATAAAGTACAAGAATGGAGTAGGAAGTGGGAGATGGAGTTCAATACAAAAAAGTGTAGTATAATGGAATTTGGAAAAAGCAAAAACAGAATAGCAGGATCATATAATTTGGGAGAAGAAGGAATAAAAAAAGTAGAAAATGAGAAGGACCTGGGAGTCATTGTTATGAATAATATGTCACCTGAGAAACATATAAATAAGATTTTTGGAGAAACTTATAATTTAATAAGAACAATCAAAGTGGCATTTACATACCTGGATGAAGAAATGGTGAGGAAAATCCTAATCACCCTGATAAGACCAAGATTGGAATATGCAGCAACGATATGGTCACCAAGTACAAAAAAATGTATAAAAAAACTTGAAAGGATACAAAGAGCAATTACAAAACTGGCACCAACACTCTCAAAACTATCATATGAAGAGAGACTACAAAAACTTAAACTACAGACACTAGAGCAAAGAAGAGAGAGAGGAGATTTGATAGCTATTTACAGAATCATGAAAGGCATAGAAATCACTGATAGAGAGAATCTGATAAAATGGGATGACAGAAATACAAGAGGACACGGAAAGAAAATAAAAAAAGACAGCTATAGAAGAGATTTTAAAAAGAACAGCTTTCCTCACAGAGCAATAGACAGTTGGAACAAGTTAGATGAGAAAGTGGTGTGTGCAAAAACAATACATGAATTTAAAAATAGTTTAGATAAAATGAGATATGAAGACGGGACCCCACGAGCATAGCTCCCCTTCCCGTAAAATACAACTAGGTAAATACAACTAGGTAAATACACACATACACACACACAGTGACTCATTCATCTGTCGCTACTAAGTATCTAACATTCCATCATTCACAGTTTGCAGTTTATTTACTATGTATTTGTACTAAGTAAAATTCGCCCCCTTCTCCTGACCTTCCCCTAAATTCTAGACACATTAGGTTATGTAAGTTTGAAAGGAAATGAATCCGTGATATTATTTGCTTTAGTTTTACTACATAATTAATTCATTAGACACACATAAATAAATTTACTCCACATTTCTAAGCTCTGTTTGAACTCTAAGTCTGTAAGCACCAGGCAGTACTCTACTACTCTGCTAGTCTGTAACTGCGTGTCTATATATATAATCTATAGGTTGGGCAATACACAAAACACATACGCATCCACACATCCTCTGTAAAGTGCGGATGCGGATGTATATTTCACCACAAATGCGGATGCGGATGCGGAGGCGAATGTTCAGTTTATCACAACTACGGATGCGGATGCGGATATCCGATACATCTCTGATGTATATATGTATGTATATACATACATACATACATACATACATACATACATACATACATACACACACATATATATATATATATATATATATATATGCATACATATATGTACACACACACACACACACACTTCAGCGAATGGACGGCTTGGATGACGTTCTGAAGAAAACTGAAGTCTGTGGATCCCAACGCAAAGAGAAGTGCCTAGTGTTTTTGCAGGGTGGGGGGGGGAAATTGCTCGTGGAGTAGTGGGAAAGTAGGGAAAGAGGAAAAGGGGAGGGATTACTGAGGGAAATGGAAGGAAATGAGGAGGGAGTAGACTTGGCCCAGCCAGACAAGCGGAAGGTAAACAAACGACTGAGTGAGGATGACATGTCTAATAAAAATGTAAAGATTAGAAGTATAGAGAGGAGCAATACAGAAGAAAGTGACGAGAATATGTTCCAGGGATTTAAAGAGGGTGGGGGGGACACAACCCCCCCCCCCGACTGATAAGACTAGAGGAGAGAGTTGATAAGGTGATCGAGGACTTGGAGCGTAAGTTAGGTAACGTAGACTCCATTTTCCAAAGAATTGAAAGGTTGGAACAACTAGAGAAGGCTAACAGAAACTTAACTGAAGAAATAGAGGACCTAAAAAGACAGTTAGGAAATGTAAAGGAGGAGAATGAGAAATTGAAGAAGAATAGTAATGAAAACAGAGAGAAAATAGCTACAGAAGCTAAAAATTGGAGAATAACTCAAGAAGGGAATAAGGTTTCATTCACTGACATAGTCAAACAGCAATTGAAAGAACATAATGAAGACTCAGTTATTAAAGTGATGAGACAGAAGGAGAATATAGTAAGAGAATTAGCTGACAAAAAGAAATGTATAATTATATTAGGAATGGAAGAGAAACATAACCCAGATAGAACCGCAAGAATCAAGGAGGAAAATGAAAGAGTAAGCAGTTTATTAAAATTAGTCCAGGAAGATGAACCAGAAATTATAAAGGAAATTGAGGAAAAATTCAGACTCGGAAAATATAGTACAGATAAGACCAGACCAATTAAGATTAAATTCAGGTCACAAACAACAGCAGAGAAAATTCTATCCAAGACAGGGAAACTAGCAACAAATGATCAATATAAAAAGGTATGGATAAAAAGAGAAATGAATAAGGAGGAAAGAGAGGCAGAAAAGCAGAAAAGAATTGAAGCTAAGGCAAAAAACGAGGAAAGAACGGAGTCAGAGAAAGAGAGATTCTATTGGAGAGTAGTGAACATGAAAATAAAGCAGTTCGACATACTAAAGAAAAACATAAGGGAAACAGAGAATACAATGGAAGTGGCAGAAAACTAAGAGTGTCTTACACAAATATAGATGGATTGATAACAGGATTGAATGAACTGAATGATTATTTGAAAGAAAAAGAACCGGACATAATGGGAATTGTAGAAACAAAATTAAAAGGCCCACTACCACCCAACAGTGTAGGACATGATACATACAATTATTGGATTAGAAACAGAGAGAAAAAACAAGGGGGTGGAGTTATGTTCCTGACTAAGAAGGATATAAACGTGAAAGGTGTCATATATGGAAAGAATACAGTAGAGATGATTATGATAGAAGTGGAAGACCGAGATAAGAAGAGCAGAAAATTTGTGATCAATTATGTGCCTCCGAAAACAGCCTCATGGGAGGAGAGTGAACATAAAAGTATGTTAGAGGACACAAAGATAGCATTAACTAAAATAATGGAAGACGGAGGAAGAATAGTTATGATGGGCGACTTTAATTGCAAAGAAATCTGCTGGGAAGAAATGACAGCAAAGAGTGGTGATGACTCATGGGGAAATGCTCTACTTGAGATGATTACTGACCATTCAATGACACAATGGATACAAGAGAACACTAGGTATAGAAATGAAGAAGAACCATCGAGGCTAGACTTAATAATTACATCTGAACCTAGAATAGTGGACAAGATTGAATATAAAACACCAATAGGTAAAAGTGACCACATATTGATTGAACTGGAACTTAATGAAGAAAAATATATGAAAAGAAATGAACAATATAGAAAAGGAAGAATGATGTATGAAAAAACAAACTTTGATAAAATAAGAGAATTCTTCCAACAAGAAAACTGGGAAGAAATATACAAAGAAGAAACAACAGTGGAAGAGAAATGGAATATTTTGACAAAAATTTACAAAAAAGGAGTGGAAAAGTATGTCCCAAGACAAAAACAAGAAAAAGAATATGTAAAATGCTGGTACAACAAAAGTTGTAGGGAGTTAAAGGACAAAAGAGACAAAGCCTGGAACAGATGGAAAAAAGACAGAAGACCTGAAAAATGGAAAATATATACTGGTTATAGAAATGAATATGTACAAAAGTGCAGAGAGGAAAAAAGAAAATATGAAAAAGATGTTATAGAAAAGTGTAAAGATCAACCAAAACTATTCTACAGATTTGTAAACAATAAACTGAAAAACAAACAAGACTTAGAGAAATTAAGACAAGGAGGAGTTGAATACACTGAGGAAATGGAAATGGCAGAAATTATGAACAAACATTTTAAATCAGTGTTTACAAGGGAAAATATACAACCTGAAGAGATTGAGTGGAAGGAAAAAGTCCCCCCTATGGAAGAAATAGAAGTAACAAAGAATGAAATATTGACACACTTGGGTAATTTTGATGTCAGAAAATCGCATGGGCCAGATGAAATAGCAAACTGGATTCTGAAAGAATGCAGGAATGAACTGGCAGACAAAATACATAGCATAATAAGCAGTTCCTTAAAAGAAGGAAAAGTTCCAGAAGATTGGAAAAAAGCAAATATAGTACCTATATATAAAGGAGGAAATAAAGAAGAACCTACCAACTATAGACCAGTCTCTCTAACAAGTACAATAGCAAAAATATGTGAAAGAATGATCAAAAGTAGATGGGTAAAATACTTGGAAAAAAACAACGTACTAAATCCAAGGCAATTTGGATTCAGACAAGGACGATCATGCGTCACCAATTTAATATGTTTCTATTCAAGGCTAATAGATATAATACAAGAAAGAGATGGATGGGCTGATTGTGCATTTCTAGACCTAAAAAAAGCTTTTGACAAAGTACCACATAAGAAGTTGCTTAAGAAATTAGAATATGAAGGAGGAATACAAGGTAAATTGCTAAATTGGATGGAAGACTTTTTGCAAGAAAGAAAAATGAGAGTAGTGATAAGAGATCAGCACTCAAAATGGAATGAAGTAATAAGCGGTGTCCCGCAGGGAACAGTTCTGGCCCCAATAATGTTTGCTATATATATTAATGATATGGATGAAGGAATTGAAAGCTATATGAGCTTCTTTGCAGATGATGCAAAATTACTGAAAAGAGTGAAAACTGAAGAAGATTGTGAATCACTACAGAGAGATCTAAATAAAGTACAAGAATGGAGTAGGAAGTGGGAGATGGAGTTCAATACAAAAAAGTGTAGTATAATGGAATTTGGAAAAAGCAAAAACAGAATAACAGGATCATATAATTTGGGAGAAGAAGGAATAAAAAAAGTAGAAAATGAGAAGGACCTGGGAGTCATTGTTATGAATAATATGTCACCTGAGAAACATATAAATAAGATTTTTGGAGAAACTTATAATTTAATAAGAACAATCAAAGTGGCATTTACATACCTGGATGAAGAAATGGTGAGGAAAATCCTAATCACCCTGATAAGACCAAGATTGGAATATGCAGCAACGATATGGTCACCAAGTACAAAAAAATGTATAAAAAAACTTGAAAGAATACAAAGAGCAATTACAAAACTGGCACCAACACTCTCAAAACTATCATATGAAGAGAGACTACTAAAACTTAAACTACAGACACTAGAGCAAAGAAGAGAGAGGAGATTTGATAGCTATTTACAGAATCATGAAAGGCATAGAAATTACTGATAGAGAGAATCTGATAAAATGGGATGACAGAAATACAAGAGGACACGGAAAGAAAATAAAAAAAGACAGCTATAGAAGAGATTTTAAAAAGAACAGCTTTCCTCACAGAGCAATAGACAGTTGGAACAAGTTAGATGAGAAAGTGGTGTGTGCAAAATCAATACATGAATTTAAAAATAGTTTAGATAAAATGAGATATGAAGACGGGACCCCACGAGCATAGCTCCCCTTCCCGTAAAATACAACTAGGTAAATACAACTAGGTAAATACACAGTGACTCATTCATCTGTCGCTACTAAGTATCTAACATTCCACCATTCACAGTTTGCAGTTTATTTACTATGTATTTGTACTAAGTAAAATTCGCCCCCTTCTCCTGACCTTCCCCTAAATTCTAGACACATTAGGTTATGTAAGTTTGAAAGGAAATGAATCCGTGATATTATTTGCTTTAGTTTTACTACATAATTAATTCATTAGACACACATAAATAAATTTACTCCACATTTCTAAGCTCTGTTTGAACTCTAAGTCTGTAAGCACCAGGCAGTACTCTACTACTCTGCTAGTCTGTAACTGCGTGTCTATATATATAATCTATAGGTTGGGCAATACACAAAACACATACGCATCCACACATCCTCTGTAAAGTGCGGATGCGGATGTATATTTCACCACAAATGCGGATGCGGATGCGGAGGCGAATGTTCAGTTTATCACAACTACGGATGCGGATGCGGATATCCGATACATCTCTGATGTATATATGTATGTATATACATACATACATACATGCATACATACACACATACATACATACATACACACACATATATATATATATATATATATATATATTATATATACATATGTGTGTGTGTATGTATGTACACACACACACACACACTTCAGCGAATGGACGGCTTGGATGACGTTCTGAAGAAAACTGAAGTCTGTGGATCCCAACGCAAAGAGAAGTGCCTAGTGTTTTTGCAGGGTGGGGGGGAAATTGCTCGTGGAGTAGTGGGAAAGTAGGGAAAGAGGAAAAGGGGAGGGATTACTGAGGGAAATGGAAGGAAATGAGGAGGGAGTAGACTTGGCCCAGCCAGACAAGCGGAAGGTAAACAAACGACTGAGTGAGGATGACATGTCTAATAAAAATGTAAAGATTAGAAGTATAGAGAGGAGCAATACAGAAGAAAGTGACGAGAATATGTTCCAGGGATTTAAAGAGGGTGGGGGGGACACAACCCCCCCCCCGACTGATAAGACTAGAGGAGAGAGTTGATAAGGTGATCGAGGACTTGGAGCGTAAGTTAGGTAACGTAGACTCCATTTTCCAAAGAATTGAAAGGTTGGAACAACTAGAGAAGGCTAACAGAAACTTAACTGAAGAAATAGAGGACCTAAAAAGACAGTTAGGAAATGTAAAGGAGGAGAATGAGAAATTGAAGAAGAATAGTAATGAAAACAGAGAGAAAATAGCTACAGAAGCTAAAAATTGGAGAATAACTCAAGAAGGGAATAAGGTTTCATTCACTGACATAGTCAAACAGCAATTGAAAGAACATAATGAAGACTCAGTTATTAAAGTGATGAGACAGAAGGAGAATATAGTAAGAGAATTAGCTGACAAAAAGAAATGTATAATTATATTAGGAATGGAAGAGAAACATAACCCAGATAGAACCGCAAGAATCAAGGAGGAAAATGAAAGAGTAAGCAGTTTATTAAAATTAGTCCAGGAAGATGAACCAGAAATTATAAAGGAAATTGAGGAAAAATTCAGACTCGGAAAATATAGTACAGATAAGACCAGACCAATTAAGATTAAATTCAGGTCACAAACAACAGCAGAGAAAATTCTATCCAAGACAGGGAAACTAGCAACAAATGATCAATATAAAAAGGTATGGATAAAAAGAGAAATGAATAAGGAGGAAAGAGAGGCAGAAAAGCAGAAAAGAATTGAAGCTAAGGCAAAAAACGAGGAAAGAACGGAGTCAGAGAAAGAGAGATTCTATTGGAGAGTAGTGAACATGAAAATAAAGCAGTTCGACATACTAAAGAAAAACATAAGGGAAACAGAGAATACAATGGAAGTGGCAGAAAACTAAGAGTGTCTTACACAAATATAGATGGATTGATAACAGGATTAAATGAACTGAATGATTATTTGAAAGAAAAAGAACCGGACATAATGGGAATTGTAGAAACAAAATTAAAAGGCCCACTACCACCCAACAGTGTAGGACATGATACATACAATTATTGGATTAGAAACAGAGAGAAAAAACAAGGGGGTGGAGTTATGTTCCTGACTAAGAAGGATATAAACGTGAAAGGTGTCATATATGGAAAGAATACAGTAGAGATGATTATGATAGAAGTGGAAGACCGAGATAAGAAGAGCAGAAAATTTGTGATCAATTATGTGCCTCCGAAAACAGCCTCATGGGAGGAGAGTGAACATAAAAGTATGTTAGAGGACACAAAGATAGCATTAACTAAAATAATGGAAGACGGAGGAAGAATAGTTATGATGGGCGACTTTAATTGCAAAGAAATCTGCTGGGAAGAAATGACAGCAAAGAGTGGTGATGACTCATGGGGAAATGCTCTACTTGAGATGATTACTGACCATTCAATGACACAATGGATACAAGAGAACACTAGGTATAGAAATGAAGAAGAACCATCGAGGCTAGACTTAATAATTACATCTGAACCTAGAATAGTGGACAAGATTGAATATAAAACACCAATAGGTAAAAGTGACCACATATTGATTGAACTGGAACTTAATGAAGAAAAATATATGAAAAGAAATGAACAATATAGAAAAGGAAGAATGATGTATGAAAAAACAAACTTTGATAAAATAAGAGAATTCTTCCAACAAGAAAACTGGGAAGAAATATACAAAGAAGAAACAACAGTGGAAGAGAAATGGAATATTTTGACAAAAATTTACAAAAAAGGAGTGGAAAAGTATGTCCCAAGACAAAAACAAGAAAAAGAATATGTAAAATGCTGGTACAACAAAAGTTGTAGGGAGTTAAAGGACAAAAGAGACAAAGCCTGGAACAGATGGAAAAAAGACAGAAGACCTGAAAAATGGAAAATATATACTGGTTATAGAAATGAATATGTACAAAAGTGCAGAGAGGAAAAAAGAAAATATGAAAAAGATGTTATAGAAAAGTGTAAAGATCAACCAAAACTATTCTACAGATTTGTAAACAATAAACTGAAAAACAAACAAGACTTAGAGAAATTAAGACAAGGAGGAGTTGAATACACTGAGGAAATGGAAATGGCAGAAATTATGAACAAACATTTTAAATCAGTGTTTACAAGGGAAAATATACAACCTGAAGAGATTGAGTGGAAGGAAAAAGTCCCCCCTATGGAAGAAATAGAAGTAACAAAGAATGAAATATTGACACACTTGGGTAATTTTGATGTCAGAAAATCGCATGGGCCAGATGAAATAGCAAACTGGATTCTGAAAGAATGCAGGAATGAACTGGCAGACAAAATACATAGCATAATAAGCAGTTCCTTAAAAGAAGGAAAAGTTCCAGAAGATTGGAAAAAAGCAAATATAGTACCTATATATAAAGGAGGAAATAAAGAAGAACCTACCAACTATAGACCAGTCTCTCTAACAAGTACAATAGCAAAAATATGTGAAAGAATGATCAAAAGTAGATGGGTAAAATACTTGGAAAAAAACAACGTACTAAATCCAAGGCAATTTGGATTCAGACAAGGACGATCATGCGTCACCAATTTAATATGTTTCTATTCAAGGCTAATAGATATAATACAAGAAAGAGATGGATGGGCTGATTGTGCATTTCTAGACCTAAAAAAAGCTTTTGACAAAGTACCACATAAGAAGTTGCTTAAGAAATTAGAATATGAAGGAGGAATACAAGGTAAATTGCTAAATTGGATGGAAGACTTTTTGCAAGAAAGAAAAATGAGAGTAGTGATAAGAGATCAGCACTCAAAATGGAATGAAGTAATAAGCGGTGTCCCGCAGGGAACAGTTCTGGCCCCAATAATGTTTGCTATATATATTAATGATATGGATGAAGGAATTGAAAGCTATATGAGCTTCTTTGCAGATGATGCAAAATTACTGAAAAGAGTGAAAACTGAAGAAGATTGTGAATCACTACAGAGAGATCTAAATAAAGTACAAGAATGGAGTAGGAAGTGGGAGATGGAGTTCAATACAAAAAAGTGTAGTATAATGGAATTTGGAAAAAGCAAAAACAGAATAACAGGATCATATAATTTGGGAGAAGAAGGAATAAAAAAAGTAGAAAATGAGAAGGACCTGGGAGTCATTGTTATGAATAATATGTCACCTGAGAAACATATAAATAAGATTTTTGGAGAAACTTATAATTTAATAAGAACAATCAAAGTGGCATTTACATACCTGGATGAAGAAATGGTGAGGAAAATCCTAATCACCCTGATAAGACCAAGATTGGAATATGCAGCAACGATATGGTCACCAAGTACAAAAAAATGTATAAAAAAACTTGAAAGAATACAAAGAGCAATTACAAAACTGGCACCAACACTCTCAAAACTATCATATGAAGAGAGACTACTAAAACTTAAACTACAGACACTAGAGCAAAGAAGAGAGAGGAGATTTGATAGCTATTTACAGAATCATGAAAGGCATAGAAATTACTGATAGAGAGAATCTGATAAAATGGGATGACAGAAATACAAGAGGACACGGAAAGAAAATAAAAAAAGACAGCTATAGAAGAGATTTTAAAAAGAACAGCTTTCCTCACAGAGCAATAGACAGTTGGAACAAGTTAGATGAGAAAGTGGTGTGTGCAAAATCAATACATGAATTTAAAAATAGTTTAGATAAAATGAGATATGAAGACGGGACCCCACGAGCATAGCTCCCCTTCCCGTAAAATACAACTAGGTAAATACAACTAGGTAAATACACAGTGACTCATTCATCTGTCGCTACTAAGTATCTAACATTCCACCATTCACAGTTTGCAGTTTATTTACTATGTATTTGTACTAAGTAAAATTCGCCCCCTTCTCCTGACCTTCCCCTAAATTCTAGACACATTAGGTTATGTAAGTTTGAAAGGAAATGAATCCGTGATATTATTTGCTTTAGTTTTACTACATAATTAATTCATTAGACACACATAAATAAATTTACTCCACATTTCTAAGCTCTGTTTGAACTCTAAGTCTGTAAGCACCAGGCAGTACTCTACTACTCTGCTAGTCTGTAACTGCGTGTCTATATATATAATCTATAGGTTGGGCAATACACAAAACACATACGCATCCACACATCCTCTGTAAAGTGCGGATGCGGATGTATATTTCACCACAAATGCGGATGCGGATGCGGAGGCGAATGTTCAGTTTATCACAACTACGGATGCGGATATCCGATACATCTCTGATGTATATATGTATGTATATACATACATACATACATACATACATACATACATACATACATACATACATACATACATACATACATACATACATACATACATATATATATATATATATATATATATATTATATATACATATGTGTGTGTGTGTGTGTGTATGTATGCACACACACACACACACACACACACACACACACACACACACACACACACACACACACACACACACACACACACACACATATATATTCGTAAATGGCTGGAGTCCAGGAATAATTTTTTTTTGGAAGAAAGTATACGCTGGACTCGACGTTCGTCAATTTATTCCGACGTTTCGAACCCTGTCCGGGGTTCGTCTTCAGGGTTATACAGTGGTAGCAATAGGAAATGTACACAAATAGGGGATACCTGGTACACTGGGACAGGTCTCTCCAGTAACCGTTATATTCCAACGCAGGTATAACATAAAAAAAAAAAACTACAATACAAAATGTGCAATACTTCCTTAAAAACATTCAAAGAGTTTATTATAGAATAAATGAGAAAATACAATGAAGGCTGTAAGAACTACCCGCTACCACTGGGCCGCACCAGAGGGCTGTCTTTCTCTGACTCTGTTCTTTTCTCGTTTTTTTTTTCCATAGCTTCTAGTCTTTTTGTTTTCTCATCCTCTCTTTCTTCTTTATTATTCTTTTTATGCATATCTTTTTATATTGATCAATGTTTGCTAGTTTCCCTGTTTTTGCTAAGATATTCTCTGCTGTCGTTTGTGACCTGAATTTGATCTTAATTGGTCTGGTCTTATCTGTATTGTATTTTCCTGTTCTATATATTTCTTCATTTTTTCCCTGTTTCTTGTCCATCCTCTTGAACTACTTCTAATATCTTGTTTACCTTTTCATTCTCTTCTTTTACTCTTGTGGTCCTGTTTGGATTATGCTTCTCTTCTTTCCCTAATATAATTATACATTTCTTTTTGTCCGCTATGTCTCTTACTATATTCTCTTTCTCTCTCATCACTTTAATAACTGAGTCCTTAGTTTGTTCTTTCATCTGTTGTGTCACTATATCTCTAAATACAATTTTGTTGTTCTATTGGACTTTTCTCCAACCCTGTGCTTCTTTTGCTATGGACTCTCTATTCCCTTTATTATTATTCTTTAATTCCTCATTCTCATATTTTACTTCTTTGAACTGTCTTTTTAATTTTTCTATTTCTTTAGTTAGGTTTTGAATCTCCTTCTTTAGTTCTTCCAATTTATCAACTCTTTGCGTAATCCGTGCAAGTTGGCTGAGCCTAACCTCCCAGTGTTCGATCATTTTCTCTAGTTTTTCCTCTAGACTTGCTAATCGGGGGAGGTTGCCATCCCCTACCTCATTAAATCCATATAAATTATTATCTCCACTTTCTGTTGTGTTGTTCTTATCCATATTTCTAATTTTAGTGCCTTTACTGATACCTTTGACTTCACCTGCGTCGTCTGTAGCCCTCTTGTTGACATTTCTTCTGACGTCCGGGGAAGCCCGTTTGTCTCCTTTTTCATTTCCTTCCATTTTCTTCAGTAATGCCTCCCTTTCTCCTTTTTCTTCACCTTCTCACTACACCACGAGCTTTCCCCTTCCCTACTTATACAACAAAGGTACTCTCTCGTCGTTGAGATCTACGCAATTTGAGTTTTTTTGGAGTTCCAAACTTCGCTGTCACTTCGACCGCCGCGTATGTGTGTGTGTGTATTTACCTAGTTGTATTTTACAGGAAGGGAGCTATGCTCGAGGTGTCCCGTCTTCTCATCTCGTTTTATCTAGTCTGTTTTTAATTTTGTATATCGTTTTTGCACACACCACATTTTCATCTAACTTGTTCCAAACGTCTATTAACCTGTGGGGATAGCTGTTCTTTTTCAGATCTCTTCTATAACTGTCTTTCTTGGTGCTAGAACTATTCCTTGTGGAACTCCACTAATCACTTCATCCCAATTAGAGTGTTTGTCTCTTATCACCACTCTCATTTTTCTTTCATGCAAAAAGTCCTCCATCCACTTCAGCAGTTTGCCCTGTATTCCTCCTGGAGTTTCTAATTTCTTTAGCAATTTCTTATGTGGCACCTTATCAAAAGCTTTTTACAGGCCTAGAAAGGCACAATCAGCCCATCCACCACTTTCCTTTATTACATCTATTAGCCTTGAATAGAAACACATCAAGCTTGAGGCGCATGATCGTCCTTGTCTAAATCCAAACTCCCTTGGATTTAGTACGTTGTTGTTTTTTTCCCAAACGCCTTACCCATCTGATTTTGATAATTCTTTCACAAATTCTAGCTGTCGCACTTGTAAGAGAGACAGGTCTATAGTTAGAAGGGTCTTCCTTGTTTCCCCCTTTATATATTGGTACTATATTTACTCTTTTCCAAACTTCTGGAACTTTTCTTTCTTTCAATGAACTGCTTATTAGACTATGTATTTTGTCTGTTAGTTCGTTCCTGCATTCTCTCAAAATCCAGTTTGCCCTTTCATCTGGTCCATGTGATTTTCTGACATCGAGATTACTCAAGTGATTCATTATTTCATTCCTTGTTACTTTCATCTCTTTCATGGGAAGAACTTTCTCCTCCCACTCGTCATCTCTCAGTTGTATGTTCTCCCTCGTATACACTGATTTAAAATACTTGTTCATAATTTCTGCCATTTCTATTTCCTTTATGTATTCAACTCCTTGTCGCAGTTTCACCAATTCTTGTTTGTTTTTCAATTTGTTGTTTACAAGTCTATAAAATAGTTTTGTTTGATCTTTACATTTTTCTATGACATCTTTTTCGTATTTTCTCTTTTCTTCTCTGCGCACTTGTACATATTGATTTCTATAACTAGTAAATATTTCCCATTTTCAGGACTTTTGTCTTTTTTTTAATTTTATCGAAGCTTTATCCCTTTTGTCTTTTAACTCTCTACATCAGTGGTTCCCAAAATATCTTACCTGACGCCCCCTTTTTGCTTCCAGTAGACCCGCACTCCCCCACTCCTCTTTTGTTCATGTGAAATGATTCTTGCATTTATTTCTTAGCATTGTTCAGGAAAACAGATTTCTTTTTGTATTAAATTTTAATAATGAAAGCCACTCACACAAATAATAATACATTCCAGAGACATTTTTCTAAGTAACTAAAAACCAAACATTTGGTTCAAAGGGAGCGAAAAAAATGAACATTAGCAAATTGGCAAAATTGACTTGCAATTTTAAGAATAGATAGTTTGAAAAGGCGGCATATAATATTTGGAAAGACTCATGAGACAAAGGCACAGTTTATGAACTTATTTAGTGAGATGGATGCTGCTGCTTCTTCCTCACAAGATTAGAAATTCTAGGATTGAAGTATTGGGAGTTTGTCACGAGTCCTTCGGTGTCGTCAGTGTGGTTGATATCGGTGACGTATCCAAAACGTGCATACGTGCATACGTGCATACGTGCATACGTGCATACGTGCATACGTATCAAAAACGTATGCAAAACGTGCTTAATAGAAAACGGGTTGTAGTGACTGCTATGATTATACTTTGCATGTATGTAATGACAGATATTTGTTCTTTGAATGATTTTATTATTCTAATTAAACAAATATTTTGTATCCTCCTCACGCCTCCCTAGGGGGGCGCGCCCCCTAGTTTGGGAACCACTGCTCTACATCTTTTGTTGTACCAACACTTTACATATCCCCTTTCTTATTTTTGTCTTGGAACATACTTTTCTACTCCTTCTTTATAAATTTTTGTCAAAATATTCCATTTATCTTCTATTGTTGTTTTTCTCCTTGTGTATCCTTTCCCAGTCTGCTCTTTGGAAGAATTCTCTTATTTCATAATTTTTTTCCATACATCAATCTTCCCTTTCTATATTGTTCGTTTTTCCTCATGTATTTTTCTTCATTTAGTTCCAGTTCTACTAATATGTGGTCACTTTTACTTATTGGTGTCTTATGTTCAATCTTGTCCACTATTTCAGGTTCTGATGTGATTATTATGTCTAGTCTCGATGGTTCTTCCTCATTTCTATACCTGGTATTCTCTTGTATCTATTACGTCATTGTATGTTCTACAATCATATCAAGTAGTACATTTCCCCATAGATCGTCTCCACTTTTCTCTGTCATCTCTTCCCAGCAGATTTCTTTACAATTAAAGTCACCCATTATAAATATTCTTCCTCCATCTTCCATTATCTTGTTTAGTGTTATCCTTGTGTCTTCTAACATATTTTTGTGTTTTCTCTTCCCACGAAGCCGTTTTAGGAGGCACATAGTCTACCACAAACTTCCTGTTCTTCTTATCCCTGTCCTCTATTTCCATCATAATCACCTCTACTCTATTCTTTCCATATGTAACATTCCTCACATTTACATTCTTCTTAATCAGGAACATAACTTCACCCCCTTGTTTTACTTCTCTGCTTCTAATCCAATAATTATATGCTTCATGTCCTACACTGTTGGGTGGTAATGGACCTTTCAATTTTGTCTCCCATTATGTCCGGTTCTTTTTCCTTCAGGTAATCATTCAGTTCGTTCAAGCCTGTTATTATTGTATAAGACACTTTTAATTTTCTGCTACCTCCATTCTGTTTTCTGTTTCTCTTCTGATTTTCTCTGCAATGAACCATTTCCTCACTTTCATACCCACTACTCTCCAATAGAATTTCTCTTTGTCTGACTCTGTTCTGTTCTCATTTTTTCCTAGCTTCGATTCTTTTTGTTTTCTCTTTCTCTCTTTCCTCTTTATTTATCTCTCTTTTTATCCATACCTGTTTGTACTGATCACTTTCTGCTATCTTTCCTGTTTTTGATAAGACATTCTCTGCTGTCGTTTGTGACCTGAATTTAACCTTAATTGGTCTGGTCTTCTCAGCATTGTACTTCCCAAATCTATATATTTCTTCAATTTCTTTCCCTATTTCTTGTTCACCTTGTTGAAATATTTTTAGTACCCTGCTTACTCTTTCTTTCTCCTCTCTTACTCTTGTAGTCCTATTTGGATTATGTTTCTCTTCCATCCCTAACACAATTATACATTTCTTTTTATCTGCTAAATCTCTTACTATATCCTCATTCTCTCTCATCACTTTAATACCTGTGCCCTTAGTGTGTTCCTTCATCTGTTGTTTCACTATATCTCTAAATTCAATTTTGATATTTTCCGGAACCTTTTTCCAACCACTTACCTCTTTTTCTATGGACTCTTTATTATCTTTATTCTTCTTCTCTAATTCATCATTCTCATCTTTTACTTCTTTTAACTGTCTTTTTAATTCTTCTGTTTCTTTATTTAGGTTTTGGTTCTCTTTCTTTAGTTCTTTCAATTTATCAACTTTTTGTGTAACCAGTGCAAGTTGACTGAACCTAACCTCCCATTGTTCGTTCATTTTTTTTTTTTTTTTTTTTTTTAGTTTTTCCTCTAGACTTGCAAATCTGGGGAGGTTGTCATCTCCTCACTCATTAAATCCATCGAAATAATTATCTCCACCTTCCATTGCACTGCTCTTATCTATATTTCTAATTTTACATTTTTACTAATTTCTTCGACTTCACCTCTGTCGTCTGCGCATCTCATGTTGACATTCCTTCTGACGTCCAGGGACCTCATTTTCTTCTATTTTCTCAATAATCCTTCCCCTTCTCCTTTTTCTTCACCTTCCCACTACACCACGAGATTTCCCCTTCCCTACTAATACAACACAGGCACTCCCTCGTCGTTGAGATCCACGATTTATTTTTCCGGAGTTCCAATCTTCGCTGTCACTTCGACTATCGTGTGTGTGTGTGTGTGTGTGTGTGTGTATACTCGTATACACACACACACACACACACACACACACACACACACACACACACACACACACACACACACACACACACACACACACACACACACACACACACACACACACACACACACACACACACACACACACACACACACATATATATATATGACGTAAGTGGAGTAGGAAACACAGGAGTCTTACTATGAGTTTATTGACTAGTTTCGCAGGTATGCTTTTTCAAAGGAATCCTGCGTTCTCTCTCTCTCTCTCTCTCTCTCTCTCTCTCTCTCTCTCTCTCTCTCTCTCTCTCTCTCTCTCTCTCTCTCTCTCTCTCTCTCTCTCTCTCTCTCTCTCTCTCTCTCTCTCTCTCTCTCTCTCTCTCTCTCTCTCTCTCTCTCTCTCTCTCTCTCTCTCTCTCTCTCTCTATATATATATATATACATTGCTGGTAACTACAAAGGAAGTCGGAAGGAAACAGTAATTCCCAAGCGATTTCGTGTTATTCACATCTTCAGGGGAATACAGAAAAGTTGGTGTTACAAAAAGGTTTAAAAGTAACAAGATTATACACTACGAAAGGAACTGGCATAGTACAAGATGTCACAAGATTATACACTAGGAAGATAAGTAAACGAGATTAATTTCTTCACCTTTTAGCTACAGACATTCATTGTCAATCCACACACACACGCACGCAAAAGAATGTGCACATATGATATTTGTGTTTGTGTATGCATGTATTTTCAAACTAGGGTTTCCCAACCTTCGGGGGGGGGGCGCACACCTGGGAGGGGGAATGTTTAAAGCTATATTTCATTTACAAATTATTTTGGTTAGGTTTAAGGGTTGTTAGGAGGGGTATGGCTAGTATATATATATAATTCAAGAACTGGCCATTTAGTATTGGTGGCGTCACTGGTATGCTGATCAGCTATTATAAATGGTGGATTTTCAAAGACATGCTTTTTACTACTGCAAACGGGTTCTAAATAGATTAGTAAACTACCTAGCGACTTAAGTCATTGATATTGGTAAAATTTCTGTTAGATAGACTTTCCAAATACAACTTTCAATTGGACGTAATTGTAGTGGGTTGTGAGAGTTATGGCAAGCAGTGTGCATTGAGTGTTAAGCAACCTGTTTCATTTGTTTATCCATCAGTGATGAAAATTCACATTTTATATTCAGCATATAAATTGACACCTATTTTTGAAGAGATGAATTTACACGACACACATTGTGTATAAATTAAAGTAATTTATAACTTGGCTATGCTGGAGAAGTGTTACTAAAGGCCCGTCCACATTGAGCATAACGTTGCGCCAACACATTACTCAACATTTAGGAGATTTACTACAACAACATCCTTGCCTTTGAAACATGAAGTGCAAAGAATACAAACGGAAGGACTTAAGTGCAAGTTTGGAAGTAATTAAAGCAGAAATGTCTCACATTATTAACTGTGAACTGGACAATGAGGACACGCGTCCTTCCCTCGTCAATGTTCAGTGCTGAGTGGTGCAACACTATGGGTAGTGATAGACAGTGTATTCAGCACTTCCAAGTACATCATACAGTGCTGCACAACTCAGTGTGGACTAGGCTTCAGTTTTATAAATCTATCAATACAACGGATACCTTGAAAACAGCAAAATCAACATAACCACACAAAATACTTAAATGGAGGCTTAAATGGATTACACATTAAAGATCTTTGATCTTTAGTTTTTTTTATGATTATTTAGGTTCTTCTGTCAATACATATATGAACCAACAAAAATATAGTGAAGCAAAATATAAGAGACAAAGTTTGTAAAAGATTAAAAAAGGAGAGTGGCAAATATATATCAGTCTAAGAAATGAATATGTAAAAATTCGCAGGAAAGAAAAAATAAACCATGAAAAAGACATAATAGACAAATGTAAATATAAACCTAAATCATTCTATAAATATATAAATGGTAAACTGAAAAATAAACAGGAAATAGTAAAACTACGTCAAGGGAACATGGAATACACAGAAGATATAGAAATAGCTGAAATTATGAACAAACATTTCAAATCTGTGTTCACTAAAGAAAACATACACAATTGGAATGAAGGGGATAAAGATCCCCCTAATGAGAGACATTATTATTATTTGAAAATTATTTTTTAGCAGTTTCATAGTTTTTCCTGAACCAGTCTACCGTTTCCTCAATAGCTTGTTTGGTGGGAGTAAACTTAAAATCTGGAAGATATTTTCTTAGTTTAGCAATGCTGGCTGTCTTCCTAAACTGGCCATCACTCTTGCTGACATCATGAACAATTTTTCCTTTATATCCAAAGGCCTTGATCACCAATTCAGTTGCATCTCTAATTGAAATTTCATCTTTTTCATCCGCTGCAAAATAAAGATATCTGCTTTATGTCCTTTAAATAATGTATATGGTCTCTACAAATACTATATATGTACCAATAAGGATTACAAAGGATTACAAAGGCGGAGCATGCCGACAGGAGACCTTTTGATCCATATCTAGGTCGGATGCGAAAAAAAAATCATATTAATAATAAAACAATAAATAAAAACTATAATAATGTAAATAACAAATAAAATACATAAATAAATGCATAGGTATAGTTAAATAATAAACAAACAGGTAAATAGTAAATAATAATAAATTGACATATAACTAATAATAAATAAAAATCAGACAGACAAATGATAACAAAACAAAAACAAATAATATAAGATAAAATATAATCATTACAGCATCTTACTTAGGTATTTATCTAACTGATTCTTAAAGCTTCGAACTGAACTACATTGCACTACCTGTGCAGGAAGTTTATTCCATTCATTTACTACACGGTTGGCGAAGTTGTTTCTACCTACTTCTAAATTGAATCTATTTCCGGATAGTTTGAGACCATTGTTTCTTGTCTGATTCTCATTCAATGTGAAAATTTTGTCACTTTTGATGTTGTCAATTCCCTTTAAAATCTTAAAGACCTGTATCAAGTCACCTCTGAGTCTACGCTTTTTTAGGGAAAACAGATTCATGTGTTTTAGTCGATTTTCGTATGATTTATTTTTGATATTTGGAATCAGTTTTGTGGCTCGCCGTTGTACTTTTTCCAGTCTGTCAATGTCTTCAATGAGATTCGGTGACCATACAGAAACAGCATATTCCAAATGTGGACGAACTAACGATTTATATAGCTTGTTAATGAGTGATGGACTTTTGAAATCAAAAGATCGCGCAATCAGTCGCAGAATCTTATTTGCTTTCTCAGAGGCTGAAATACACTGCTTGGATGATTTGAGGTCGTTACTGATAATTACGCCGAGATCTTTTTCACTATCCACTTTTGTTAACGAATTACCAAATAACTTGTAATCGTACTTACTGTTATTTTTACCTATGTGCATTACCTTGCATTTACTTGTGTTAAATTTCATAAGCCACTTTTCAGACCATTGCTGTAATTGATCTAAATCTTCTTGAATATCTAATTGGTTTGAGTGATCATTTGCCACTCCGCACAGTTTTGTATCATCAGCAAATTTGGAAACAGTAGATTTTAGTCCATGGTCTATATCATTTATATATACTATGAATAGAAGTGGCCCAAGAACGGAACCCTGAGGAACTCCACTTGCAACACTTTTCCATCCAGAAGTTTTTCCATTTAAAACAACTCTCTGTTTTCGACCTTTCAACCAATTACTAGTCCAACCTAATAGGCTACCACTTATTCCATGCAAAGCTAATTTAGTAAGTAGTCTTTCGTGTGGGACGGTATCAAAAGCTTTTGCAAAGTCTAGATATATTAAATCTATATTGTTTCTTTTGTCATAATTCGAGATAACTGTGTTGTAGAATTCGAGTAAGTTAGTCACGCAAGAACGTTTCCGTCTGAAACCATGCTGGCTATCATTTATCAAACGGTTACTTTCTAAATGATGTTCGATAGCATCTCTGATGATAGTTTCCATTATTTTTCCTACGATTGAAGTCAAGCTTATAGGCCTATAGTTATTTGGTTTCTTTTTGTCACCTTTTTTGAATATGGGAGTAACGTTAGCTAGCTTCCATTCTCTTGGGACATCTCCGGATATGATGGATTTCTTGAAAATAATTTCTAATGGAACAACAATCTCATTTTTCATTTCCTTTAAGATTCTTGGATGCCAACCGTCAGGGCCTGGTGTTTTATTAACTTTGAGTTTGTCTATACACCTTTTAATTTTTTCTTTTGTTATATTTACCGTAGTAAGTTTACCCCAGACTTTTCACAGGTTTCAGTTTGGAATTCACTTTGAGGTGTTTCGTTTACGAATACCGAGCTAAAATAATTGTTTAAGATATTACACATTCCTTCATTTGAATATTCAAGTTGACCGTCAGAGGATAATAATGGACCAATGTGATTCCTAACAACCTTTTTATCTCTAATGTAACTATAGAATTCTTTGGGATTCTCTATGGATTTATCAGCGATGTTCATTTCGTATTGTCGTTTTCTTTTCCTTATTGTCTTTTTTAAATCTCTCTGTATTGATACATAATTTTCATAGTCATTAGATGCACCCGAGCACTTATATTTCTTATAAGCCTGTCTCTTTTTAGCAATACTTTTTTCAGTTTCTTTGTCGAGCCACTTTGGGCGAGCCTGGTTTGGGGGGACGTCTGTCCTTAAAAGGAATGTAAGTTTGAATCATCTTAGTGAGCGTATTTTGAAATATTTCCCACATCTGATCTACAGGTCTTTCGTTTAATTTTGCCTCCCAATCTGTAAGCTGAAGTTCCTGACGTAGTCCTATGAATCAGGAGCAATGATAAGAGTCGGTAATAAGTAGACTGACTCATTTGAAATAATAAGTGGACTAAGGCAGGGGTGTATAGTATCCCCCCTGCTCTTCAACCTGATACTGGAGAGGGTTATCGGAGTGATTTCAAAGGAAAATCATGGAGTGGTGTTTGAAACCGGAAGGGTAAATGTCTTGGCATACGCTGACGATGTAGACCTAGTAGATAGAACAATAGAAGGGATAAAAAAATATTTTCATGACATTTGAAGAGAGCAAAGAGAATGGGATTACAGGTGAACAACGCAAAAACAGAGCTAATGCGAATGGAAGAGGACGTTAATAGAGAGAAACAATTACAAATGGATAATGTCAGGTTATGGGGTGTGCCAAAGTTTTAAATACTTTGGCTCTATGGTTGATGATGATAATAATATGGAAACAGAAAGTAAAAATATATTAACATCAGCCGATCGATGTTTCTACAGTCTCCAAAAAGTCCTGGGAAAAGCAAACATATCGAAAAAGACAAAACTGAAGATCTAAAACACAGTTATCAAACCAGTTTTGCTGTATGGGTGTGAAACATGGAGTCTCACAAAGATAATGGAACACTCCTTATCTGTTTGAAAATAAAGTCCTTAGAAAGATTTTTGGCCCAGTGTATGATGTATATGAACAAGCATGGAGACGACGACACAACCATGGACTAAGAGAGTGGGCAAATCAAGGAAGCATCGTAAGTACAATAAAGGCAAGACGAATGCAATGGGATGGTCATGTCGCCCGACTGGAAATGGACTGAATCCCAAGAAAGGTCATGACAGAAAGAATTATCGGTGGAAGATGATCAGCAGGGAGACCCAGAAGAAGATGGATGGATAACATCAAACAAGCTCTAAGAAGTGCTGGGATGGAGAATACGGAAGAATGGATGATACGTGCGCAAGACCGACAACAATGGAGGCAGATAGTATCTTTGGTGAGGGGTCAGCAAGCGGCCCGAACACCAACAGAGTACCAATAGGCCTTCCCTCCTTATAAATGGGGTGGCCAAGATAAATCACATATCCATGTCAAACAATCAATTGTTGCCTCGAAGCTCAAAGTGGCTGGCAATGGTCCTCAGAACCTCCCGCGGATCTCCCTGGGAAGAAAAATTCAGACTGTTGTCTGAATCAGCGTTGGACTGTTTCTATCACCAGCTTAAAGTGAGAGGAAGAAGAGAGCAGTTGCTGGTTATCAGCTCTCCATATGTGAAAAAGTAAGAAATACAGCCGAGGTTGATAAGGATAAATCTTGTGCCCAATCCAGAGACCAAGCGGCAGCTCCTCAGGTTGCATCTCCTGATGGAAGTGTGGAGGTTGACTGTTTTGAAAATGGTCAGCTTTGCTATCTATCTCGCAGGACCACCACGTGCAGGTACCCGTCCTTGGTCCCTCCATATCGTACAAAACCCATCCAACCACCTTTTATATCTCAGCACCTCGTCAAAAATTCATTTAGTCACTTTATCTCGGACTCCTTTACTGCTTCACTTCTCCATGTAGCATCGTAGGTGCAATCATACCTTCGTACAACTTTCTCCTTGAATTCACCCCAAATACCTTTTCCTTATAACACTTCATTCTACCATTTACCCCCGCCTTTTTTCTATAATTCACTTCCATAACCAGTCCACATTTTTTCACATTTACAGAGTTGACGTCCGGCAACTGCTCTCCTCCTCTTCCACTTTGACCTAGCGGCAGAAACAGTCCCACACCGATACAACTCGGACAACAATCCAGAGTTTCTTCCCAGAAAGATCCGTGGAAGGTTCCAATTACTTGCCAACCACTATGGGGCTGTAGTTTTCCATTTAGTGAAACATGAGGCGACGGCTGATTGATTCAAGTACTACCCATTTCACCCTCAATCTTCTCTACCATTAACAACTGTCCATCTGCTCTCTTTGCCCTCTTTACCTAAATATTGTATCCATATTGACAACATTGTACCATTGACAAGAATTATTGTAGGTTTATTACCAGGAAATTGTGCAGGCTAATGCTGTCGAAGGGTTTACAAGTTACAACTATAAAACATGCAAATAGGGCACCTTTTGGCCCATAATACAAATCATGGTTCCACAATAATACTAACCTGCCAATATTATGGGCTTAATTTCTGGATACTCCCGAAGAACCCATATTATGAGTCTGCCAAGGTCTACAGAGTAAATGAACTGACGCAAAGGCTTCCCAGTACCACAGATGACAAATGGCTGGTCATCCCGCTTTGCTAGGTAAGCCTAGTGTGGAGAAAATTTCAGTATGTGGTAAATTATGTTTTACTTGTGAAAGAGGAATGTTTGTTGAGCAGGAAAGGGAGAAGGCAAGAGGTAGACACGAGTGGAGAATGGTTGGAAAAGGACTATAAATTGGTGCAGCTCACTGGGGTTTCTTGTCATCTCTAATTTTGTGTGAAGCCAAGGGAGGGAGGGCCACTATGTTAATGAAGCTGCTAGCCCTGCTGTGGATGTGCTGTGTCTTGCTACATTGATCCCGACTCTAGCAATGGGTCGGGAGGCAGGGTTGACCCTTCATCCAATAGGAACTAAGATAAAAGGGAAATGAATAGGTGATGTATGGGAGTGAAATGGGAGAGGGTGGAAGAATACCTTGGATGGGTAACTCCCTTTAGGGGGTAAAAACTTTTGGTATATAGAGACAGACAGACAAGCAATATATGTTGATCCCCAAATACATATTTCCCATAACTCTTTTACTTACCTTGTGTATAAGTCCTGGCATCACATTCCCCTCTGTCAAACTGAAATTATCATGTGGCCCAAAAATATTGCAAGGGATGACTGATGTAAAGTGGCAACCATACTGGTCATTATAGACATGATTCATCACATCAACCATTCGTTTTGCAAAACTATATCCATAGTTAGAAGAGTGGGGAGAGCCATTGTAAATCTGTAAAAAAAAAAAAAAAAAAAAAAAAAAAAAAATAAATAAAGTAAGTAAACTCGGACCACGAAATTAACTATAATAATTTCTACACAAATAACTGTACACCAATAAGATTGGAACGTTTTAGCAAGAAATGCATGGAACTCAACATTGACCATTAACAATCAAGAAAAATGTAAAGATATGATTCTGCATTCTAATTCATGCTCACCAATGTTTCATCAATTGGGTATGTGATCTTATCAGGAAAAATGCATGTAGAGAGACAGGACACAACTTTCTGAACCTTGTACTCTTTGCACAAATCTAGAACAACATCATTAATTTGGCAATTCACCCTCTGAAAGAAAAGAAGTGAAGACAGAATAATATAGATGGAATTTTGAGACATTCAGTAAGGACATGCCACATTAAATTCCATGGTTCAAAAAATCCTCTGTAAGGAGGAAAGGGGAAGTTCAAGGCCCATTATCATACAATGGACTGCAATGGTAAAGTATCCTAACAGGCCTTTTAGGCCTGTTGCAGAAAACAGTATACATGCATAAAGAAGCAAATAGATTATTTACAGAAAATAAGCGGCACGTATTACAGCTCAGTGCTTAGGTGCCCACCCAACTAGATCTTAGAATTGAACTGTTCTATAAACCATTACTTCTGCAAGAAGATTCCATAACCATCCACTTGTCATTTTTCCTACCAATTTTCAAGGCAAAATCAAACCCTGGTCATGATTATCGCCAATCACATTATCCCAGTATCTACCGCTGCCACAATCAAGACCTCCCTGTCCTCTACATAAGAAAAGGCCATGGGTGGCATGTGATTGTATACTATACTACAGTTAGGTACA
Organism: Oratosquilla oratoria; assembly: GCF_046742065.1. NCBI lineage: Eukaryota > Metazoa > Arthropoda > Malacostraca > Stomatopoda > Squillidae > Oratosquilla > Oratosquilla oratoria. Next base: position 40,457,846 of record NC_134780.1, read on the forward strand.
CATGCACACACATATGTCTACTGTATATATATAAACCTATGCAGTGATGTATAAAAATTGTGGGTGCACCAAGAGTAAGCTCTCAATGATTTTTACTTGCATTAAAAGGGTTTACTGATTTTTTAATTTTTAATTTTAGGCATTTATGGGATTTCTTATCCATATCCACAAGGAAATATATAAGCATGCATTTTACATATCATTTTAGCCATAAAAATGTAAAACAAGAAACATAATCTATAATTTCTGATCATTCAATCAGCAGGGTGAGGGTGAGCCATAACTGCATAGTAAACAAACCCCAAGGGTGCTCATGCACTTCCAAAAATAACAAGTGCAATACTTACTAAAAGTTTACAATTATCTTCCATATTGTTGGACAAGGCTTTAATCACAGCTGCCAAATGAATCACGTGTGTTGGATTGTATTTCTCAAACAGGAGCTTTGTAGCTTCACGATCTCTGGTAAAAAAATAAATAGATAAAGAGAATAAAACTAATAACCTGAATAGGAAATAGGATTGACAAATGATATTTCATGGGCATATTAATAGCACTTTAGGTTTTAATATGTAACCAGTGTCTCCCACAACTGCAAATCTACGTAAAAGAAAGCAATGGCCTAACGGCAACAGATTGACCCAGAAATTCAACTTTCAGCAATCTCTCCGTTTTGCTACCCTCGTTTACCACTCCTGTAATACCATTTCTTTATTATTCCTTAACCTTCAGTATTCCAGACTGATGCTGTGTTCACCCTGTATGTTGTAAAATGTGACTAAATAGGAGGGAGTCAGGATACTAGGGACACCCCCCCCTCCCCATTTGATATTTCTCTCCAACACAGCCAGGGCTTCAAATATATGCTCATTTGGCTACCTCCATTATGATGACTATCAAGGCCTTTGTATATGTATGTATGATCTATGAAAGAATCACTAACCGCTAAATAAAGCCATAGGTAGCGGGTGAAGTTAATTATGGGGGGCCGTCGCGGTGAATTTCCGATTAATATTTTCAAAAAATCGAAATATTCGAAAAAAATCCCTGTCATCTAGTGGCCTTTGGCAAGCCAGTCCTGAAATATTTCAGCGAAATACCAAAAAATAAAGGAGTTATGACTAGTTTTCTGACACCCCCTGCTTCCTACTCCACCCTCGACCACTGGTGTATCATGTTCGTGTATATATATATTCTAAATAGATAAAAAGAAAAAAAAAATCGAAAGCAATTTCCCCGTGATCTATTGGCCTTCAGTAACCCCGTTCTGTAATATTTCTGCGAAATACTAAAAGATAAAGGAGTTATATGACTAAATTTCTGACCCCCCCACTTCTGACACCACCCTCGACCCTTTGCTGTATTATACTCGTGCATATATACATATAAAATCGAAAACACTTTCCCTGTCATCTAGTGGACTTTGTCAACCCTTTTCTAAAATACTTCTGCAAAATACTAAAATATAAAGGAGTTATGACTACTTTTCTGACACCCACTTCCCACTACACCTTCGCTGCACATATGTTCGACTAAGTTATTTCATCGGAATAAAAATGGCACAAATGCGATGTATTTTGTTATTCACTAATAGACTAGCTGGAAACTTGTCCTACACGTGGGGAAAGCACTTCACACTCGAATACGTCAGAAACGTAGTTTTGTTTTTAATAAAATTATTACGCCCGTGGGCGGCAAACAATAAGTACAATTATTACAGTTTTGTATTAGAGGACATGTCATATATTACATATATTCTTTAAATGGAGACATAATATAATAATAATTCAGGATCCCCCGAAATGGGGATGGCGAGATAGTGGTATACAATCATCATGCCTTGTCTCTGGTCAGAAACGTGAGTAAATTGTGAGAATTATTGTGAGTAGGCGGAGAAAGCGAATTGTCGCTCCTTGGAGAACCTTTATTTACTTTTATTTGAAGCTATGATCATTTCAAGAATGCCTAAACATTCGAAGAAGAAACGTGCGTTTTATGAAAGAGCTAAGAAACTGAATCAAATTATTGAGAAAGAGTGTGCTTCTGCCTCGGTTATTACTGGAGATGCGGTGCAATCGGGCTCCCCTAGGCTGACCGCGTTATCGCCCTCCTTTGCCCCTCCACATCCTCTTTTGTCAAATGACGTCACCGCAACCATCAACATCAAGCATGCGTGACGTACCATCACGTGCCTCTTCAACTGAAACGCTCCGAGTGCTTTTCATCACATTGATCATAACTCTGGAAGGACACATAATCTTCTTTCTCACTTGGTTGGAGTCAATCCCATCATTACAAAAGCACTTGAGGAACAAGACAAAGACACAGAACAGAAAGGGACACCAAAGACCATAAAGAGGAAAAGAAAACTATCGTTCAGCTCCGATTACCATCCGGGAGCTTCTAGTAAGCGAACCTGGCGACAATGAGGGAGGTGCCTCCTGAAACCCTCGCCTTCTGAGGTGCTAGTACCTCGTAAAAAAGGGGGGGGGGACCAGGTACCAGCTACACTTTATAATAACATGTGAATGACATAGAATGCATGAAGATTGGCGCAGAGAGAAAAAAAAATCTAAATGAAAAATATAAAAAATGCAGGGAAATGTATTTTGAACTTCAAAGCTCAATATCTCAAGACTACAATTTTCTTTACATTTTTTCTATCTCCTCCTTAACTACTTAGCCGATTTTAATGGGGTTTAGATAATTTGAAAGCTGAATAAATTTGCAATTTTTTCATCGTGGCGTTTTTAATTTTTTGTAATAGAAGTTCATATATTGTATTCTATGTTAAAAAAAATGGACATTAAAAAAATTCTTTCTGCTAAACTAAGAGGAAATTAAAAAACTGTACAATAATTATTTAGGTTTTGCAATAGAGCATTTGTGGTATTTTTTCAGCATGTTCAGTCAATGGATAAATGAGGAAATAGAACTTTTGTGATTTTTCAAAGAACAGTTTTTTTTTAAATAATGTAATTGTTTTTCAACCAAATGATATGAAAATTGGTGGTGAACATCTCAGTATATGTATATATAACATATTAAAAATTCGCGAAATTCCGATCGTTCTCGAGCGCGATGGCCCCCTTAACCACACTTCTGTTTTTGCCACGAGTTTTTATCAATCTGAAATCTGTCCAACGATCTTAACTTAAGAATAATACGGAAAGACGAGTAGAACGTGCCAACTATAAATAAATTATATTTGGCAAGTAGTGCCGAATGGAGTGCTGGTCAGAACTGGATAAGTAAACCAGAGATACACATATTTAATACCTTAGGTCAGCATCTTTAGAAGAAAGGAAGATCCACTTCTCATTTGGCTTTTTGTCCTCCTCCAGTGCAAGCTGAATGCCATGGCCCACCAATCCAGAACCCCCTGTCACCATAATCACAGTCTCTGCCATTCCTGCTGACAATCTTCCTGAAAAGCAAGGCGTGGGCAAAATTAATCTGTTGGCCCAGTTGTCTTTGCGGGAAAGCTGTGGATCTCAGAAAAAAAAAGTTCTAAACCAAGAGCACAGTTCATCACAGATAAAATTGTAATTGACAAATGACAAAATTTTATAACCAATGGTATGATTAGATGGTCTTAATATCAATTTAAGGTGGCCATCCAAGTACAAAGATAAGCGGTTGACCTTAGGTCAGAAGGAACATAACCTCTAGAATAAAATTATTCATGTTTTTTTCCTGTAGAATAGATAATAAAAGTAATTATGTAACCCATTGTGTATTTGACTGAAATTCTTTTGCGAAGATTTTTTTTCTTGGAAATGAAAAGATACTATAATTTTTGTGTAAGATAGTCTTGAAATTCCCTTCTAACGTCACAGTATCTTTATCTATATCAATTTAATCAAAGAAAAACTTTTTCTGAAGCCAAATAAGTCAAGAGCGGTTTATATGAATGGGGGCCGAAACGTCCGGGTCGACAATTTCATGAGGCCGAAACATCTGAGACCGAAACTGCCGCGCACGACGTGAACTACCGGTAGTATTAATTGTATCTTAATATAATCGTTATATGCTATTTTGCAGAGATCTAGGCTGCACCACCGTATGACGTTTAGCGTCCGTTGCCCCTTTCGACAATGAAGACTAAGCCACTACGCAGTGGACAACTGGACATATCGATTGAAAGGGAAAAATATCTGCGCCCGGTTTCCTGCGCCTTCGTGGGGATGCTTATAACATAGATCCCTTTGATAATTTCCGCGGGGATTCTTTGTAAAGATATCCACTTTTATATCCACCCGGAACCCGAATACCGTCGGAATGACTTAACCAGGAACCGATGTGGAAATTTCCAGAAGAGTCGATATTGCCCAAACTGAAACCACACAACAATTGAGAGTAAATGCACAATTTTCTCTTCAACTCCTAGAAGTAATCTCAAGTCACAATTTATGGGCGAGTCGGTATATCTACGGTAAAACTTTATAAAATATAATAGAAGAATGTCAAAAGTACAAACATCTATTGAACTATGTACTTTATCTCCAAACCGTACAAGGGGACTCGAGTGTAACAACTGCCAACTAACCTCCACCGACGTGGTTGAAACAATGGACTTAAAACATATGTTCACTGAAAAGCGTAATAAGAGAGGCTGTCATGCAATCGGCATGCTATGAGGAGTGACGTATTTCTATGCTGTGAGGAGTGGTGGAATTGGTGGTTGACGGTGAACAGTATGACGTAAACAATGCAAGTTTGTCGTTTTGCCCGTTTTTCATTTACTTGAGTTATTGTCATTTCTTATTGTATAGCTCCAACCGGATCCGGTACATAATATCTCCACCCAAAGCATCTCCATCATTTGCGGCTCATAATGTCTCCTACATAAAATGTCTCCATCCACAATGTCTCCTGTCATTGATATTTCTCTTTGGTTTTTCATGATCACATCAAGTGTATTCGTAATGATTAGACCTCATCAAATAAACTATACTTACCATCAAAGGGTATAAAAAATACCTTTAAGTAACCTCTCCTCCGTTCGTATCCTAATCCCTTTCCTCCAATACCACAACTCTTTAAATTCTTAAAACCTAGCTCTCTTTATCTGGTTAACTATCCTCAAAATTATATCTCTTCATCAAATCAACCAGTTAATGTCAAAGTGTCAATCATCGCGTCGGCGAAAGGAAACCAAAGTTATTCTTATACGAAACAATACGAGAGATCTAGCAAAGCCAGATGGATTAACAGTAGGAGACCAAACTGTGAAGGCAGTCTGATGACAAATTTAGAGATGGCCATCCCAGAAGAGAAAATGGAACACAACCACGGACGCGATACGACATACGGTGTAATGGCAAATGGACTTCAATATCTCAAAGTGCAGGGTGTTAAACGTAGGGCTACACAGCCCCGAAAGTAGATATAGATTAGATAACATGTTTTTAGAGAAAACTGAGTACGAGAGAGATCTAGGAGCTCTAGTGAAATCCTGACCTTAAATCCAGGAAACAGTGCATTAGCGCCAGGAATAAAGACAACAGAGCACTAGGTTTCATTGCTATGACAGTTACGAATAGAAGTGCAGAGGTAATTATCAAACTCTAGCATCAGTTAGACCTATCCTTGACTATGCGGTACAGTTTTGGTCTCCGTTTTATAGAATGTTCATCAATTCACTAGAATCAGTACAGAGGAAAATGACCAAAATTATACATGGGGTCATAAATTTACCTTACAAAGAGAGGCATAGGCACCTTAACTTACACCCTCTGGAAAGACGCAGAGGTGTTCAAGTGGATCAAAAGGTTTTTAACAAGGGTGACGCAAACAAGGTCATCATATTAAGACAACAGGGCAGGACTCGCAGTAATGGGTTTAAATTGGACAAATTTAGATTTAAGAAGGGAATAGGAAAGAATTGGTTTTCTAATAGGGTGGTCAACAAGTGGAATAGACTTAGTAACCATGTAGTGAGCGCTGAAACTATAGGTTGTTTTAAGAAACGGTTACAACAGTCTTTGGAATGTCCTCCGGGTGCATGGGGACCTGGTAGTACCCCTTCAGAGGGTCCAGTTTTGAGAAGATTTTTGGGCCGTGGAGGAAAGATGTGATGTCGGCGATGTTGGGCAGTGAGTAGTGGTCTGGCTCTGCTTTAGTGTTGAGACGCCTACGAGTATAGTTCCCGCAGGGGCGGAGGGAGCCCTCCTTTGTCACGATGTGGAGTGGTGACGACCAGGGACTTTACCCCTTCTGGCAGATACCCAGACGTTCGGGCGGTCAATCAGCTGTCAGCCTGCGTCTCGTGAATTGTTTTGTGGCGTGGTCGCCAGAATTATAGACTATATCTCTGAACAATCACAGAAGAAAGCCTGTATAGGGTATTGACTATATGTTTTATATAGCCATTGTTTTATAGATTTGAGTGTCTTCCCTACGAACCAGAGTCGTTAGTTTATGTTTGAAGACTACCCCTCCCCCCCACCCAGAAAAGAATGGTGATAACTCTTAATAGATATGAAATATGTATTTGAACATCTCCCACAAGAAACCATGTATGGGGTATTGACTGTATTTTTATGTAGTCATTGTTTTAAGGACTTTGGTATCACGCAGCATTAGTTTATGTTTGAATACTAACTCTATCCTCGCTGTTCTGCCGCTCTCCCTCCTTACATCTCCCCTTAACCACCTTATTATGACCCCAACATCTTCTTCGCGATAGACACCACCAAGGATAGGAGAGCTAGAAAAGACCCACGTTGCAACTCTGACATCATCAATTCGATCAAAAGCAACAACGTGTACACCCAGAACACTTGCGTGTCTCGCTTCACACATGTTTCGGGTGCTCATGTGCCAGCTCAGTGCCAGCTCAGTGCCACGCAGGCATAGCCACGCAGGGAGGGAGGTTTTCCTAATTTGCAGGGTAGGCTGGGACATTTGAACTCAACGAACGTCGTCTCTCGTGGACGAATAGGCCTACAAGTAATTCCACCCCTATAGACGGAGACGATTCTTGTAAATTCAAGTGTTGTGAAATTGAAAAGCAGCAAGATGACAGCGCTTGCAGTATTCTAGACGTCCATCAGGACTATTCAACGATGTGTCTAACATTCGTATCGGTTTAACTTGTCTTAGTTCGTCATTCAGCTTCTCAATATATAACGCAAAGATGATCTGGCAATTGGAGATTCGAGAAAAATAAAAGTTTGCAAACGAAGTCGTTGGTGCTGCCACCACAGAAAAGGACACCAAATGTGAACGAACACACCTGTGCCCGCCACCTGTTTCCTCTTCATCTGTAGGGAGTATTTGTCGTAACAAGTATGTGTGCGCAACACAACACATACAATAAGTTGGAATGGAGAACAAAGTATATTTACAGACCTATAGATTCATAAGGAGGTCGGATGAAAAATGAATAAAGAGGTAAATAAGATGGACAGATAAATAAATTAACTAATGAAATGAATAGGTAAATAACTAATTAAACAAGTAGCGATGATTATGAGAGTAATAATAGTAATAATAATACTAAACTGGATAACCGCTGACGTTCTGTCGACCATTGTTGTAGTCGATACTTGGGTGCGAATGTGGCAGGAAAGGGAGGAGTGGGGATGGAGGTAGAATGTAGATTGAGAGAAGCGAGTAAATGCCTTCGTGGATTGAAAAGTGTAATGAGAAATAAACATCTGGGAATGAATGCTAAGAGGTTATATGAAGGAGTGATTGTGCCAACATCTTTGTACTGGGGAGAAACATGGAACATGAGAGAGGAAGAGAGAAGGAGTTTGAACGTGTTTGAGATGAAATGTCTGAGAAGCATGATAGGGGTTACTAGGCTGGATAGAGTGAGAAATGAGGAGGTGAAGAGGAGAACAGGGGTGGAAAGGGAACTGGGAGATAGGGTTGATGAAAGAGTATTAGAATGGTTTGGACACATGGAAAGAATGAACGAAGAAAGATTAGTAAAAGAAGTGTGGAAGGCAGAGGTGGAAGGAGTGAATATGAGGGGGCGTCCTAGGATGAGATGGATGGATGGGGTGAAAGGGGCATTACAAAAAAGAGGAATGTCTGTGGAGGAAGGACGGGAGAGGACAGAAGATAGGGGTGAATGGAGAGGGGTTGTGTATAGATGATGCTGTGATGCATGAGAGGGAGTGGGTGGGAGATGGGGGTGAGAAAGTATGTATGAGGGAAAAAAAATTGACGCAACCCGAAGGGATTTCTCCCCGTCTTCTCCTTTTCTGCATGGGGGGACGGAGAGGGGGGGGGGTCGCCGAATTCATGAAGCGGCCTTGCTGTGGATGTGCTGTGTCTTGCGACACTGCTTCTGACCCAGGGCAGTGGACAGGATGCAGGGATGACCTGCCATCCAGGAGGTGCCAAGATAAGAGGGAGGGAGGAGGGTGGAGGGGAGTGGAATATATAGGAAATGGAATGGGTGGGAGTGGTTTCTGTGCCTTTTTCTTTTTGGCTACCCCCCGTGTTGGGGGGAAAAGCCTTTGTTATATGTATTATTATTATTGTTCTTCTTCTTCTTCTTCTTCTTCTTATCATTATTATTATTATTATTATTATTATTATTATTATTATTATTATTATTATTATTATTATTATTATTATTATTATTATTATTATTATTATTATTATTATTATTATTATCATTATTATTATTATTATTATTATTATTATTATTATTATTATTATTATTATTATTATTATTATTATTATTATTATTATTATTATTATTATTATTATTATTATTATTATTATTATTATTATCATTATTATTATTATTATTATTATTATTACTATTATCATTATTGTTATTATTATTATCATTATTACTATTACTATTGTTGTTGTTGTTGTTATTATTATTAATGTTATTATTATTATTGTTATTATTATTATTGTTGTTATTATTATTATTATTATTATTATTATTATTATTATTATTATTATTATTATTATTATTATTATTATTATTATTATTATTATTATTATTATTATTATTATTATTACTATTGTTGTTGTTGTTGTTATTATTATTATTATTATTATTATTATTATTATTATTATTATTATTATTATTATTATTATTATTATTATTATTATTATTATTATTATTATTATTATTATTATTATTATTATTGTTATTATTATCATTATTATTATTATTATTATTATTATTATTATTATTATTATTATTATTATTATTATTATTATTATTATTATTATTATTATTATTATTATTATTGTTATTATTGTTATTATTGTTATCATTGTTATCATTATCATTATTGTTATTATTATCATTATTATTATCATTATTATGATTATTATTATTATTATTATTATTATCATTATTATCATTTTTATTGTTATTAATTATTATTATTATCATTATTATTATTATTATTATTATTATTATTATTATCATTATTATTGTCATTATTATTATTATTATTATTATTATTATTATTATTATTATTATTATTATTATTATTATTATTATTATTATTATTATTATTATTATTATTATTATTATTATTATTATTTTTATTATTATTATTATTATTATTATTATTATTATTATTATTATTATTATTATTATTATTATTATTATTATTATTATTATTATTATTATTGTTGTTGTTGTTGTTGTTGTTGTTGTTGTTGTTGTTGTTGTTGTTGTTGTTGTTGTTGTTGTTGTTGTTGTTGTTGTTGTTGTTGTTATTATTATTATTATTATTATTATTATTATTATTATTATTATTATTATTATTATTATTATTATTATTATTATTATTATTATTATTATTATTATTATTATTATTATTATTATTATTATTATTATTATTATTATTATTATTATTATTATTATTATTATTATTATTATTATTATTATTATTATTATTATTATTATTATTATTATTATTATTATTATTATTATTATTATTATTATTATTATTATTATTATTACACAGCTCCCTGTTTTGACTTTTGTTCCCCTTTCCGACATCTCAAGAGCCTTTCATGAATTTATTTCAGATATGCCTCCTGAATCTGACCCTTTCGTAAATTACATCAGAGAAACATACATCGGGTACTATCAATACCAGTTAACGAACACCAGTACATCCAGCCTCGTCATTTCTGTGCGTCGTGGATCATGGACAAAGCCAAGTTTTCCACAGGAGGTATGGAGTGTTTATTACCGTGTAATCCAGGAAGAACCGAGAACAACAAACCACCTTGAAGGATGGCATCGGCGCTTTCAAGTAGTCGTTGGCAAGGCTCACCCAAGTATCTACGAGTTTATACTTTATCTCCAAGATGAACAAGCCCACACAGAAAAAGTCCTCTTACAACTCATAGCTGGACATGAGCCATCTAAACCATGTCTGTGTTTTAGAGAAAGTAAAACAGGATGCATATGATAGTTTGTGGGTAGAATTAACACAAACAAACAGGCAAAAAAACAAAAATGAATGTATATGTAATATATAGGCCAAAAACATTATCATTAGCAGACGACAAACTGTTGTTTCAAGAACTAGTTTCTGCAACGGTGACTTATTGATAATGGGTGATTTCAATTTTGCTGACAATGATTGGATGACCCTTGAACATGGCCATATAGGTAGTCGTTTGACTGATTTTCTCGGTGAAAATTACTTACTCTCGGTGATAATTGCTCCACAAGACATGGAAACTCACTCGATCTATTGATCACTAGCCGTGAAAGCATGATAGCCGATGTGGAGGTTGGTGAAACTATTGCAAATAGTGACCACAACTTAGTTAGATTCAAACTGCTATCTTTTTAGAATAGATACATGTGCATCTAAAATACCCGATTTTAGTAAAGCTCAGTTCATAGGACTACGCCAGGAGCTTCAGCTTACAGATTGGGAGGCAATTTTAAGCGTAAGACCTGTAGATCAGATGTGGGAAATATTTCAAAATACGCTTACTAAGATGATTCCTACTTACATCCCGTTTAAGGACAGACACCCCCCAAATCAGGCTCGCCTGAAATGGCTCGACAAAGAAACTGAAAAAAGTATTGCTAAAAAGAGGCAGGCTTATAAGAAATACAAATGTTTGGGTACACCTAACGACTATCAAAGTTATGTAATAATACAGAGAGATAAAAAAAAAAAAAAAAAAAAAAACGAAAACGACAATACGAAATGAATATTGCTGATAAATCCAAAGAGAATCCCAAAGAATTCTACTGTTACATTAGAGATGAAAAGATGATTAGGAATCACATTGGCCCACTATTATCTGTTGACGGTCAACTTGAGTATTCAAACGAAGGAATATCTAATATTTTAAACAACTATTTTAGCTCAGTATTAGTAAACGAAGCACCTCAAAGTGAACTCCAAATTGAAACCTGTGAAAAATCTAGGGTAAACTTACCACGGTGAATATAACAAAAGAAAAAATTAAAAGGTGTATAGAGAAACTCAAAATTAATAAAACACCAGGGCCTGACGGTTGGCATCCAAGAATCTTAAAGGAAATGAAAAATGAGATTGCTGTTCTATTAGTCGGAAATTATTGTCAAAAAATCCATCATATCCGGAGATGTCCAAATAGAATGGAAGCTAGCTAAGGTCAGTCCAATATTCAAAAAAGGTGACAAAAAGAAACCAAATAACAATAGGTCTATAAGCTTGACTTCAATCGTAGGAAAAATTACGTAAACTATCATCAGAGATACTATCGAACATAATTTAGAAAGTAACTTTATTGTATGGTCAATAATAGAGGTGGAGTAAAACACGGCAGGTAAACTTCTATTGTAATTGTACGTGGAAAGTACAATCTACGTCTTCACTCACTCTCACAAAAGTCAAGAAAAAAGACCTGTATTTACTCTAAGTAAGCTCCCGACTGACTGCGTACGTGACAAGGCTTGAGTAGCGTGCCCTTAGCAGTTGCTAAATCTGATTTATATAATTATTATGATTATTCACTCGCGCACAGAAATTTACATTCATACACCTTTCAGTTACACAACAACTTAAATTTGATAGTAATAATGATCTGTATCCCATTCATTCAACTTTCGCATTACAAATAAACTGATAATTACTTTATAGGTACCAATGGCAATTAGTAAGTTCTCGAACATTCACGCTGACACGCATGTACAAACACACATACAGAAATTCTAACTACGCATTTATCTGAATCTACATGGAGCATAATAATGCCAACAAGCTTAGAATGCAATATGTTTAATAAATGATAGCCAGCATGGATTCAGACGGAAACGTTCTTGCGTGACTAATTTACTCGAATTTTACAACACAGTCAGCTCGAGCTATGACAAAAGAAACAATCTAGATTCAATATATCTAAACTTTGCAAAAGCTTTTGGTTCTGTCCCCCACGAAGAAACTACTTACTAAATTAGCTTCACACGGAGTAAGTGGCAGCTTATCAAAATGGACTAGAAATTGGTTGAATGATAAAAAACAGAGAGTTGTTTTAAATGGTAAAACTTCTAAATGGAAAAATGTTATGAGTGGAGTTTGGCAGGGTTCCGTTCTTGGGCCACCTCTATTCATAATATATATAAATAATATAGACCAAGGACTAAATTCTTTTGTCTCCATATTTGCTGATGATACAAAGTTGTGCGGGATGGCAAATAATCACTTCAATCAATTATATACTCAAGAAGATTTAGAAAAAATACAGCAATGGTCTGAAAAGTGGCTAATGAAATTTAACACAAGTAAATGCAAGGTTATGCACATAGGTAAAAATAACAGTACGATTACAAGTTATTTGGAAATTCGTTAACAAAAGTGGATAGTGAAAAGGATCTCGGCGTAATTATCAGTAACGATCTCAAATCATCCAAGCAGTGTATTTCAGCCTCTGAGAAAGCAAATAAGATTCCATGACTGATCGCGCGATCTTTTGACTTCAAAAACTCATCTTTGGAATATGCTGTTTCTGTATGGTCACCGAATCTCATTAAAGACATTGACAGATTGGAAAAAGTACAAAAGAGAGCCACAAAACTGATTCCAAATATAGAAAATAAATCATACGAAAATCGACTAAAACATATGAATCTGTTTTCCCTAAAAAAGCGTAGAATCAGAAGTGACTTGATACAGGTATTTAAGATTCTAAAGGGGATTGACAACATCAAGGTGACTAAATTCTTACACTGAATGAGAATCCGACAAGAAATAATGATCTCGAACTGTCAGGAAATAGATTTAGTTTGGAAGTGGGTAGAAACAACTTCGCCAACCATGTAGTTAATGAATGTAATAAGCTTCCTGCAGAGGCAGTGCAATGTA
>NC_134780.1:40473661-40521161 GCF_046742065.1 Oratosquilla oratoria
TTTCTATACCTAGTGTTCTCTTGTATCCATTGTGTCATTGTATGGTCAATAGTCATCTCGAGTAGAACATTTCCCCATGAGTCGTCTCCACCATTTACTGTCATCTCTTCCCAGCAGACTTCTTTACAATTAAAGTCGCCCATCATAACTATTCTTCCTTCATCTTCCATTATCTTATTAAATGTTATCCTTGTGTCTTCTAACATGCTTTTATGTTCACTCTCTTCCCATGAGGCTGTTTTCGGAGGCACATAATTTATCACAACTTTCTGCTCTTCTTATCTCTGTCTTCCACTTCGATCATAATCATCTCCACTGTATTCTTTCCATATGTGACACTCCTCACGTCCATGTCTTTCTTAGTCAGGAACATAACTCCACCCCCCTGTTTTGTCTTTCTGTTTCTAATCCAATGATTATATGCATCATGTCCTACACTGTTGGGTGGTAGTGGACCTTTTAATTTTGTCTCTACAATTCCCATTATGTCCGGTTCTTTTTCCTTCAGATAATCATTCAGTTCGTTCAATCCTGTTATTAATCCACCTATATTTGTGTAAGACACTCTTAATTTTCTGCTACTTCCATTGTATTTTCTGTTTCCCTTTTGTTTTTCTCTGGTATGGTCCATCTCCTCACTTTCATATTCACTACTTTCCAATAGAATTTATTTTTTTCTGTCTCTGTTCTGTTCTCATTTTTTCTCTATTCATTTCTCTTTTTATCCATACCTTTTTATAATGTTCACTGTTTGCTAGTTTCCCTGTTTTTGCTAAGATATTCCCTGCTGTCGATTGTGACCTGAATTTAATCTTAATTGGTCTGGTCTTATCTGTACTATGTTTTTCGAGTCTATATATCTCTTCAATTTGTTTCATGATTTCAGGTTCATCTTCCTGAACTAATTCTAGTAAACTGCTTAGTTTTTCTTTTTCCTCTTTGATTCTTGTGGTTCTATTAAGATTATACTTCTCTTTTATTCCTAATATAATTATACATTTCTTTTTATCTGCTAAGTCTCTTACTATATTCTCCTTGTGTCTCATCACTTTGATAACTGAGTCTTCAGTTTGTTGTTGTTGTTGTTGTCGTTCCCTAGACTGTCTGTCCGAGCAGTCCCGTCTCCCCAAGGAAGGCCACAGCCGAAACTGGGTTTTCCCACAAATCCTTTATAGAGTGTATGTTGTGTTGTTTGCGTGCATGATTGTGTATAATGCAGTCTTCCATTATGTGTTGTATGGTATGGGGTGAAGTGTTACATCCTGGGCAGCTGTTCACAACACGGTCGTCCAGCCTCTTCTGGTAGCTTAGAAGTGCTGGGTGGTGACCGCATCGCAGTCTGGCCAAGTGGACTCTGTCCTTACGTGGGAGAGAGGATTCAGAAGGTTGGATATCAGGGGGTCTGGCATGCAGCAGTGTGTTGTCTTTCAGTGTGTTAATGGAGCGGTGAGTGATATGATTATGAATATGTTTCCGGAGGCTGGTATTTGGTGGTTGTGGAGGAAGAGAAGAGAGTATCTGTGTGTAATAAAGGTCTTTGGGTGTTGTTTTAATGTTTCTTGGTGTGTGTGGGTGTTCTGCTATGTAGTGTAGCGGGTGTGATGTGTTTGTGGTGGCTGCAGCAAGTGTTTGTGTGCCTCTCATGTCGAGGTGGTCCTTGACTTTGAGGACTTTTGTTTCATGGTGTAAATGGTCTGTAGGTGATGTATTTGTGCAGCCTGTAATTGTTTTTAGGGCTTTGTTTTGTATGATTTGAAGGGTGTTGTGGTGTGTCTCACTGAGATTAGGAGCCCATGCAGGACTCGCATAATTCATCACTGAGCGTATGCATTGTTTGTATATTGTTATATTAGTTTCTTTGTTTTGTCCAAATGGTGTTCCAGTGATTGACTTAAGTGCGTTAAGTCTAGGTGTGCATTTGTTTTTTATGTTTGTGAGGTGTTGTTTGAAAGACATGGATGTATCGTATGTTACACCAAGAATTTTCGGTGTGTTTGTGTGTGGTATTAGAGTGTTGTTGATGTAGAGATGAGGTATGTATTTGTGTTCTTTTGTCCAGTTGGTGAGAAGTGTTGCTGTAGATTTGGTTGGAGCTATTTTGAGTCTGTTTGTGATGAACCATGTGTTGAGTGTGTCAAGGTAAGGCTGGATTATTTCTGCAGCTTTGTCTGTGTTACGATGTGTGCATGTGATTGTTATGTCGTCTGCGTAGGAAGAGATTTGTATTTCTGAGGTGTCTGGCGTGGGTAAGTCATGCATGTATAGATTAAATAATGTGGGGGATAGAACTGAGCCCTGTGGTACTCCGTTCTTAATGTTTCTGATGTGCGATGATTGGCCATCATATGACACATGAGCATTCCTGCCTGCCAGATAATTGGCCAGCCATCTTTTGGTGTTATTGTGCATGTCTGTGTTATATATTTTATTTGTTAGGTTGTGGCGGGGGATAGCATCAAAAGCTTTACTAATGTCCAATGTTATAAGAAGTGTTCTGTGGTGGGGCCTATCTGAATTGATGCCATCTAAAATTCTTTGTGTGAGGTTTGTCAGAAGAGTGTTTGTGGAGTGTAGTGGCCTAAAACCGTGTTGTGAGTCAGCAAGGGGAATATATGGTGTGACAAGTTTAAGTATTAGGCGTTCAATGACTTTAGAGGGGGTGCAGAGAAGTGTGATTGGGCGGTGCGATGTTGGGATTGTTGGGTCTTTGTTCGGTTTTGGAATGGTGATTATTTTACCATGCTTCCAGATGTCGGGTATTGTGTTGTGTGAATAGCTGTAGTTTGCAATGTTTGTGAGTGCGTGTATACCTTGTGGTCCAATGTGTTTTAGGTGGATGTTGCTTATGTTATCAGGGCCACAGGCAGATGAGCGCTTGAGACTATGCAATATGAGTTTTGTCTGACTGTCTATGAAGGGTGTATAGTCTGAGTCTGTGGGAAAGTCTTTCTTACGTCGAATGGTGCGTCGGTCGTCAGGGTGAGATGTAAGATGGCTCGTCTGTGCAAAATGACGTATGAGTGCGTTTGCTTGTTGTCTGTTTGAGGGTAGATTATCTGTTGTTGTGATTATTGCTGCGTGAGAGCGTGTAGTGTTAGTGTTGGATAGTGTGATGCTGTTGAGTGTTTTGTACAATTTGCTGGTGTTTGTTTTGTGATCAAGTGTATTGATAAAGGTTTGCCAATTTTGTGTTTTTTGTTCATGTATTTTATTGGCAATCACAGTGTTTAGTGCTTGTATTTTGTCTGCTATGTTCTGAGGGAAATGTGTGGGGGTATTGTGTTTAAGTGTATCACTTTGTCTGATGAGGCCTTGGATTTGTGGTGCGAAGTTAGGGTTGTGTGATTATCTGTTGCCCCTAGGGATGTATGTCTTGTCTGCGTTTTGTATGATTGTATTAAAAGCGTGCACAGCATTGTTTATGTTTGTGATTGGTGTACTGTTTTATTATGTCAGTAAATGCAGCTTTACTGTTCTCTTGGATTTTTTTCCAACCCTGTGCTTCTTTTGTTCTGGACTCTTTATTCTCTTTGTTGTTCTTCTTTAATTCCTCATTCTCATCTTTTACTTCTTTTAACTGTTTTTTTAATTCTTCTATTTATTTAGTTAGTTTTTTTCACCTTCTCTAATTCTTCCAATTAGTCAACTCTCTGCACAATTTCTGCCATTTTACCGAGCCTACTCTCCCAATGTTCTGTCATTTTCTCAAGGTTTTCCTCTAGTCTTGCTAATCGGGGGAGGTTGGAATCCCCCCCCCCTCATTAAATCCCTGGAAATTATTATCTTCACCTTCCATTGCGCTGCTCTTATGTATATTTCTAATCTTTACATTTTTGTTAATCCCGTCATCACCAAAATCATCCTCGGTTCTTCTCTTGTTTACAAGACGCCTGGCCTCCTGGACCAAGTCCTTTTTTTTTTAATAAACTTCCCACTACACCATGAGCTTTCCCCTTCCCTGTAAATACAATAAGGTACTTCCTTGACGTTGAGATCCACGAAAATTTCACTTATTCTTCGGAACTCCAATCTTCGCCGTCCATCCGACGAATATGTGTGCGTGTGTGTGTATGTGTGTGTGTGTGTGTGTGTGTGTGTTTACCTAGTTGTATTTACCTAGTTGTATTTTACGGGAAGGGGAGCTATGCTCGTAGTGTCCCGTCTTCATGTATTGTTTTTGCACACACCACTTTCTCATCTAACTTGTTCCAAATGTCTATTACTCTGTGAGGAAAGCTCTTCTTTTTAGATCTCTTCTATAACTGTCTTTCTTGATTTTCTTTCCGTGTCCTTTTATATTTCTATCATCCCATTTTATTAGATCATCTCTATCAATAGTTTCTATGCCTTTCATGATTCTATAAATAGTTATCAAATCTCCTCTCTCTCATCTTTGCTCTAATGTCTGTAGCTCAAGTTTTGCTAGTCTCTCTTCATATGATAGTTTTGAGAGTGTTGGTGCCAATTTTGTAACTGCTCTTAGTATTCTTTCAAGTTTTGTTATACATTTTTTTTTTGTACTTGGTGACCATATCGTTGCTGCATAATTCAATCTTGGACTTATCAAAGTGATTAGTATTTTCTTCACCATTTCTTCATCCGGATATGTAAATGCTATTTTGATTATTCTTATTAGATTATAAGTTTCTCCAAAAATCTTGTTTATATGTTTCTCAGGTGACATATCATTCACAATAATGACTCCCAGGTTCTTCTCATTTTCTACTTTTTTATTCCTTCTTCTCCCAATTTATATGATCCTGCTATTACTTTTTTGCTTCCTCCAAATTCCATTATACTACATTTTTAGTATTAAACTCCATCTCCCACTTCCTACTCCATTCCCATACTTTATTGAGATCACTCTGTAGTGACTCACAATCTTCTTCAGTGTTCACTTTTTTCAACAGTTTTGCATCATCCGCAAAGAAGCTCATATAACTTTCAATTTCTTCATCCATATCATTAACATATATAGCAAACATTATTGTGGCCAGAACTGTTCCTTGTGGAACACCACTTATTACTTCATCCCAATTAGAGTGTTTGTCTCTTATCACTACTCTCATTTTTCTTTCTTGCAAAAAGTCTTCCATCCATTTAAGCAGTTTGCCCTGTATTCCTCCTTCAGTTTCTAATTTCTTAAGCAACTTCTTATGTGGTACTTTGTCAAAAGCTTTTTTCAGGTCTAGAAATGCACAATCAGCCCATCCATCTCTTTCTTGTATTATATCTATTAGCCTTGAATAGAAACATATTAAATTGGTGACGCAAGATCGTCCATGTCTGAATCCAAATTGCCATGGATTTAGCACACTGCTTTTATCTAAATACCTTACCCATCTACTTTTGATCATTCTTTCACAAAGTTTTGCTATTGTACTTGTTTAGAGAGACTGGTCTATAGTTGGTAGGGTCTTCTTTGTTTCCCCCTCTATATATAGGTACTATATTTTTTTTTCAATCTTCTGGAACTTTTCCTTCTTTCAAGGAACTGTTTATTATGCTATGTATTTTGTCTGCCAGTTCATTCCTGCATTCTTTCAAAATCCAGTTTGCCATTTCATCTGGTCCATGCAATTTTCTGACATCAAGATTACTCAAGTGTTTCATTAGTTCATTCCTTGCTACTTCTATTTCTTTCATAGGGTGGAGTTTCTCTTTCCATTCGATCTCTCCAGGTTGCATGTTCTCCCTTGTAATCACCGATTTAATACGCTTGTTCATAATTTCTGCCATTTCTATTTCCTCTGTGTATTCAACCCCTCCTTGTCGTAATTTCTCTAATTCTTGTTTATTTTCAGTTTGTTGTTTACAAATCTGTAAAATAGTTTTGGTTGATCTTTGCATTTTTCTATGACATCTTTTTCATATTTTCTCTTTTCCTCTTTGCACACTTGTACATATTCATTTCTATAACTAGTATATACTTTCCATTTTTCAGGTCTTGTGTCTTTTTTCCATTTTGTCCAAGCTTTATCTCTTTTGTCTTTTAACTCCCTACAACTTTTGTTGTACCAGCACTTTACATATTCTTTTTTCTTGTTGTCTTGGGACATACTTTTCCACTCCTTTTTTATAATTTTTGGTCAAAATATTCCATTTCTCTTCCACTGTTGTTTCCTCTTTGTATATTCTTTCCCAGTTTTCTTTTTGAAAGAATTCTCTTATTTTATAAAAAAAAAAATCATACATTAATCTTCCTTTTTTATATTGTTCATTTTTTTCATGTATTTTTCCTCATTTAGTTCTAGTTCAGTCAATATGTGGTCACTTTTACTTATTGGTGTCTTATATTCAATCTTTTCCACTATCTAAGGTTCTGATGTGATTATTAGGTCCAGTCTCGATGTTTCTTCTTCATTTCTATACCTAGTGTTCTCTTGAATCCATTGTGTCGTTGAATGGTCAACAATCATTTCAAGTAGAACATTTCCCCATGAGTCGTCTCCACCATTTACTGTCATCTCTTCCCAGCAGACTTCTTTACAATTAAAGTCGCCCATCATAACTATTCTTCCTCCATCTTCCATTATCTTATTAAATGTTATCCTTGTGTCTTCTAACATACTTTTATGTTCTCTTTCTTCTCACGAGGCTGTTTTTGGAGGCACATGATTTATTACAAACTTTCGGCTCTACTTATCTCTGTTTTCCACTTCGATCATAATTATCTCTACTCTATTCTTTCCATATGTGACATTCCTCACGTTTATATCCTTCTTAGTCAGGAACATAACTCCATCCCCTTGTTTTGTCTCGCCATTTGTAATCCAATAATTATATGCATCATGTCCTACACTGTTGGGTGGTAGCGGACCTTTTAATTTTGTCTCTACAATTCCCATTATGTCCGGTTCTTTTTCCTTCAGATAATCATTCAGTTCGTTCAATCCTGTTATTAATCCATCTATATTTGTGTAAGACACTCTTAATTTTCTGCTACTTTCATTGTATTTTCTGTTTCCTTTTGTTTTTCTCTGTCATGTCCCATTTCCTCACTTTCATGTTCACTACTCTCCAATAGAATTCCTCTTTTTCTGACTCTGATCTAATCTCCAAATGCGACATAATATTGAAATATGCATTTCACTTATTATTCGGTCATGTGTGCCTTTTATATTAGTGGTACTTGAGTAATCATGACTAAAAGTGGCTGTTTGAAGATAGATATTGTTTTGAAGACAATTTAACTCGGCAATAAAAACCGATATTTCCCAAATCACTCGACCCATCATGGCCGCCCGGCATGATTTTTTTTATTTATTTATTTAACAACAGTCACTTATACCATTTCAATTGAAATTAAATTGATTAAGGGACTATTAATGAAACCATAGTGAATTGCGATTGCCATATTGCAGTTGATAAAGACCGATGTTTCCCAAATCACTCGACCCATCATGGCCGCCCGGCGCGATTTTCTTTAACATAATAACTTAACAAGTCACTTATACCAGTTCAATTGCAATTAAATTAATCAAAGGACTATTATTGAAACCACAATGAATTGCGATTGCCTTATTGCAGTTGATAATGGAATCACACAAAACAAAATTTAATGTTTATTTCTATGTATACTACAATCGAAGACACATCAATGATTACCCTATTCCAGTTGGTGATGAAATCACACAAAACAAAGTGTTATTTTTATTTGATAACCTATTTTATATGTAAAATTCTTTTCACATTTATTTATACATGTGAAATGATATCCTAACGTGATATTTTGTCCTCCACTATCAATACATCTCATCGTGATTTTTTGTCCTCCACTGTCATTACATCTCATTGTGATATTTTGTCCTTCGTCGACATTCTGTCCGGTATCCCTCTCTAAAATTATATTTTGTCCTCCACTGACATTACATCCCAGCCTACAGATTGGGAGACAAAATTAAGCGAAAGACCTGTAGATCAGATGTGGGAAATATTTCAAAATACGCTTACTAAGATGATTCATACTTACATCCCTGTTAAGGACAGACATCCCCCAAATCAGGCTCGCCCGAAATGGTTTGACAAAGAAACTGAAAAAAGTATTGCTAAAAAGAGACAGGCTTATAAGAAATACAAGTGCTCGGGTGCATCTAATGACTATCAAAGTTATGTATTAATACAGAGTTTCAGAAAAAGACAATAAAAAAACGAAAACGACAATACGTAAACGAAACACCTCAAAGTGAACTCAAAACGGAAACCTGTGAAAAATCTAGGGTGAACTTACTACGGTAAATATAACAAAAGAAAAAAATTAAAATGTGTATAGAAAAGCTCAGTTAATAAAACACCAGGGCCTGGCGGTTGGAATCTTAAAGGAAATGAAAAATTATACTGTTGTTCCATTAGAAATTATTTTCAAGAAATCCATCATATCCGGAGATGTCCCAAGAGAAGCTAGCTAACGTAACTCCCATATTCAAAAAAGGTGAAAAAAATAAGCCAAATAACTATAGGTCTATAAGTTTGACTTCAATCGTAGGAAAAATAATGGAAACTATCATCAGATATGCTATCGAACATCATTTAGAAAGTAACCGTTTGATAAATGATAGCCAGCATGGTTTCAGACGGAAACGTTCTTGCGTGACTAACTTACTCGAATTCTACAACACAGTTATCTCGAATTATGACAAAAGAAACAATATAGATTTAATATATCTAGACTTTGCAAAAGCTTTTGATACCGTCCCACACGAAAGACTACTTACTAAATTAGCTTTACACGGAATAAGTGGTAACCTATTAGGTTGGACTAGTAATTGGTTGAATGGTCGAAAACAGAGTTGTTTTAAATGGAAAAACTTCTAGATGGAAAAATGTTACAAGTGGAGTTCCTCAGGGTTCCGTTCTTGGGCCACTTCTATTCATAGTATATATAAATGATATAGACAATGGACTAAAATCTACTGTTTCCAAATTTGCTGATGATACAAAACTGTGCGGAATGGCAAATGATCACTTAAACCAATTAGATATTCAAGAAGATTTAGATAAGTTACAGCAATGGTCTGAAAAGTGGATAATGAAATTTAACACAAGTAAATGCAAGGTAATGCACATAGGTAAAAATAACAGTAAGTACGATTACAAGTTATTTGGAAATTCGTTAACAAAAATGGATAGTGAAAAAGATCTCGGCGTAATTATCAGTAACGACCTCAAATCATCCAAGCAGTGTATTTCAGCCTTTGAGAAAGCAAATAAGATTCTGGGACTGATTGCGCGATCTTTTGATTTCAAAAGTCCATCACTCATTAACAAGCTATATAAATCGTTAGTTCGTCCACATTTGGAATATGCTGTTTCCGTATGGTCACCGAATCTCATTAAAGACATTGACAGACTGGAAAAAGTACAACGGCGAGCCACAAAACTGATTCCAAATATCAAAAATAAATCATACGAAAATCGACTAAGACATATGAATCTGTTTTCCCTAAAAAGGCGTAGACTCAGAGGTGACTTGATACAGGTCTTTAAGATTTCAAAGGGAATTGCCAACATCAAAAGTGACAAAATTTTCACATTGAATGAGAATCAGACAAGAAACAATGGTCTCAAACTGTCCGGAAATAGATTCAATTTGGAAGTAGGTAGAAACAACTTTGCCAACCGTGTAGTTAATGAATGGAATAAACTTCCTGCACAGGTAGTGGAATGTAGTTCAGTTCGAAGCTTTAAGAATCATTTAGATAAATACCTAAGTAAGATGCTGTAATGATTATAATTTATCTTATATTATTTGTTTTTGTTTTGTTATCATTTGTCTGTCTGATTTTCATTTATCATTAGCTATATGTCAAATTATTATCATTTACTATTTACTTGTTTGTTTATTATTTAGCTATACCTATGCATTTATTTATGTATTTTAATTGTTATTTACATTATTATAGTTTTTATTTATTATTTTATTATTGATATGATTTTTTTCTCGCATCCGAACTAGATATGGACCAAAAGGTCTCCTGTCGGCATGCTCCGTCTTTGTGATCCTTTGTAAGTGCTGGTACAACAAAAGTTGTATGGAGTTAAAAGACAAAAGAGACAAAGCTTTGACCAAATCGAAGAAAGACAAAAGACCTGAAAAATAGAAAATATATACTTGCTATAGAAGTGAATATGTACAAGTGTGCAGAGAGGAAAAGAGAAAATATGAAAAAGATGTCATAGAAAAATGTAAAGATCAACCAAAACTATTTTACAGATTTGTAAACAACAAACTGAAAAACAAACAAGAATTAGAGAAATTAAGACAAAGAGGAGTTGAATACACAGAGGAAATAGAAATGGCAGAAATTATGAACAAGCATTTTAAATCAGTGTTTACAAGGGAGAACGTACAACCTGGAGAGATCGAATGGGAAGAGAAAGTCCCCCCTATGAAAGAAATAGAAGTAACAAAGAATGAAATAATGAAACACTTGAGTAATCTTGATGTCAGAAAATCGCATGGACCAGATGAAATAGCAAACTGGATTTTGAAAGAATGCAGGAATGAACTGGCAGACAAAATACATAGCACAATAAACAGTTCCTTGAAAGAAGGAAAAGTTCCAGAAGATTGGAAAAAACATAGTGCCTATATAAAAAGGGGGAAATAAAGAAGACCTTACCAACTATAGACCAGTCTCTCTAACAAGTGCAATAGCAAAGATTTGTAAAAGTATTATCGAAAGTAGATGGGTAAAGTATTTAGAAAAAAAACAACGTGCTAAATCCAAGGCAATTTGGATTCAGACAAGGACGATTATGCGTCACTAATCTAATATGTTTCTATTCAAGGCTAATAGATATAACACAAGAAAGAGGTGGATGGGCTGATTGTGTATTTCTAGACCTAAAAAAAGCTTTTGACAAAGTACCACATAAGAAGCTGCTTAAGAAATTAGAAACTGAAGGAGGAATACAGGGCAAACTGCTTAAATGGATGGAAGACTTTTTGCAAGAAAGAAAAATGAGAGTAGTGATAAGAGACAAACACTCGAATTGGGATGAAGTGATAAGTGGTGTTCTACAAGGAACAGTTCTGGCCCCATTAATGTTTCCTATATATATCAATGATATGGATGAAGAAATTGAAAGTTATATAAGCTTCTTTGCAGATGATGCAAAACTGTTAAAAAAGGCGAACAACGAAGAAGATTGTAAGTCACTACAGAGTGATCTCAATAAAGCATGGGAATGGAGTAGGAAGCGGGAGATGGAGTTCAGTACTAAGAAGTGTAGTATAATGGAAATTGGAAAAAACAAAAAAAATAATAATAGGATCCAATTTATTGGGAGAAGAAGGAATAAAAAAAAAAAAATAGAAAATGAGAAGGACCTGGGAGTCATTATTATGAATAATATGTCACCTGAGAAACATATACACAAGATTTTTGGAGACACTTATAATTTGATAAGAACAATCAAAGTAGCATTTACATACCTGGATGAAGAAATGGTGAAGAAAATACTAATCACTTTGATAAGACCAAGATTGGAATATGCAGCAACGATGTGGTCACCAAGTACAAAAAAAAAAAAAAAAATGTATAACAAAACTTGAAAGAATACAAAGAGCAATTACAAAATTGGCACCAACACTCTCAAAACTATCATATGAAGAGAGACTAGCAAAACTTGAGCTACAGACATTAGAGCAAAGAAGAGAGAGAGGAGATTTGATAACTATTTACAGAATCATGAAAGGCATAGAAACTATTGATAGAGAGGATCTGATAAAATGGGATGATTGAAATACAAGAGGACACGGAAAGAAAATAAAGAAAGACAGTTATAGAAGAGATCTGAAAAAGAACAGCTTTCCTCACAGAGTAATAGACATTTGGAACAAGTTAGATGAGAAAGTGGTGTGTGCAAAAACAGTACATGAATTTAAAAACAGTTTAGATAAAATGAGATATGAAGACGGGACATCATGAGCATAGCTCCCCTTCCCGTAAAATACAACTAGGTAAATAAATACACACACACACACACACACACACACACACACACACACACACACACACACACACACACACACACACACACACACACACACACACACACACACACACACATACACACGCGCGCGCGCGCGCACGCATGCACGCACACGCACGCACGCACGCACGCATACACACACACACACACACACACACACACACACACACACACACACACACACACACACACACACACACACACACACACACACACACACACACACACATACTGTATATGTATAAATTGTATATATATATATATATATATATATATATATATGTATATATATATAGATAGCTACATAAATATATATATATATATAGATATATATATATATATATGTATATATATATATATATATATATACTTGTGTATATATATAAATGTATATATCTACTATAATAAAGTAGTAGCCTCTGTCTGTCTGTCTGTCTGTTGTTTGTTTGTTTGTTCACAATCTCCTCCAAGGGTTTTGGAAATAGACCCCCATACATACATACATACATACATACATACATACATACATACATACATACATACATACATACATACATACATACATACATACATACATACATACATACATACATATACCAAGGCTTTTTCCCCCTTACCAGGGGGGTAGCCAAAAAGGACATGCACAAAAACATTCCCACCCATTTCATCCCCGAAAACACTCCACACCTCTCCACCTTCCCTCCCATCTTAGCACCTCCTAGATGACGAGTCATCCCTGCACCCTGTCCACTGCCCTGGGTCAGAAGCAGTGTCGCAGGACACAGCACATCCACAGCAAGGCCGCTTCATTAAATCAGCGACCCCCCCCTCTCCGTCCCCCCATATAAAGGAGAGGACGGGGAGAAATCCCTTCGGGCTGCGTCAAAATTTTTGCTCACACACACTACCTCACCCCCATTCCCCCGTCCAATCCACCTCATGCATCACAACATTTTCTATATACAACCATTCTCCATTCACCCCTGTCTTCTGTCCTCTCCCGTCCTTCCTCAACCGACATTCCCCTCTTCCCCAAAGCCCCCTTCACCCCATCCACCCATCTCATCCTAGGACGTTCCCTCATGTTCACTCCCTCCACATCTGCCTTCCACACCTCCTTTACTAGTCTTTCTTCAATCATTCTTTCCATGTGTCCAAACCATCCTAATACTCTTTCATCCACCCTATCTCCCAGCTCCCTTTCCACCCCTGTTCTCCTCCACACTTCCTCATTTCTCACTCTATCTAGCCTAGTAACCCCCATCATACTTCTCAGACACTTCATCTCAAACACATTCAAGTTCCTTCTCTCTTCCTCTCTCATGTTCCATGTTTCTGCTCCATACAGTGCTGTTGGCACAATCACTCCTTCATACAGTCTCCTCTTAGCATCCATTCCCAGATTCCTATTCCTCATTACACTTTTTAAACCACCAAGGCATTTACTCGCTTCTCTCAATCTACATTCTACCTCCACCTTCACTCCACCCTTTCCTGCCACATTTGCACCCAAATATCTAAAACTATCCATTTCCTCCAGTTGCTCTCCCTTAATGCTCACTTCCAGATTACTGCCACTTTCACCCCTTGTACATCTCCTCACCTTACTTTTACCCACATTTATCTTCAGCTTTCTTCTATCACACACTCTCCCAAACTCTGCCACCAGCTTCCTCAATCCCTCCTCCGATCCTGCCACAAGCGCAGTGTCGTCCGCAAACAACAGCTGGCTCACCTCCCACTTTTCTCCATTTTCCTTAACCATCTCCAATCCCTGACCCACTACCCTTGCATTCACCTCTCGCACCACCCCATCCATGTATAAGTTGAACAGCCAGGGTGACATAACGCATCCCTGACGAAGTCCCACCTTTACCTCAAACCACTCACTCTCTCCATTTCTAATCCTGACACAAGCTCTACTACTCTCATAAAAACTCTTGACAGCTCCCAGAAGCTTTCCTCCTATCCCATATATCCGCATAACCTCCCACAGTGCCTTTCTGTCTACCCTGTCGTAAGCCTTTTCCAGGTCCATAAAGGCCCAGAAAACATCCTTCCCCTTACCTATAGCTTTCTCACATATCTGTCTTACCACAAAAATCTGATCTACACAACCTCTACCTGTCCTAAATCTACACTGTTCCTCACCAATTACTCCCTCTGTTCCTCTCCTAATCCTCTCAATCAAGATCCTCCCATAAGCCTTCCCAACTACACTTAACAAGCTAATCCCTCTGAAACTACTACATTCACACTTATCCCCCTTTCCCTTGTAAAGTGGAACTATACACGCACTCCTCCAGTCCTCTGGCACTTTACCCTCTCTCCAGCAAACATTAAATAACCTCACCAACCAGTCCATGTATATATATATATATATATATATATATATATATATATATATATATATAAATGTATATATCTACTATAATAAAGTAGTAGCCTCTGTCTGTCTGTCTGTCTGTTGTTTGTTTGTTCACAATCTCCTCCTAGGGTTTTGGAAATAGACCCCCATAACCATATATATTCTGATACCCTATCACTCCAGGTACTTGGATAACTATATTTCATTTAGAAAAAAATATTTTGGTTAGGGTTAAGGGTTAAAGTTAGGTGGGCAATGGTGTGGTAATACGCCACTACTGTAGTTAACCATTAACGCGCGTCGCATTTTTGTGACATAGGAATTACTATGATTAAACAAATGTGTCCATAAATATTATTTATATTTGTGAAATTAATGTTGCCATAAATCATGATAACCTTTGTAAGGAAAAAGCATGAAAATGTAAAATTGCAAAGGATTACAAAAGATTACAAAGGCGGAGCATGCCAACAGAAGATCTTTTAGTCCATATCTAGGTCGAATGCAAAAAAAAAAAAAAAATAATAATAATAATAGATAGATAAATGAAAAAATGAAAAATATAATAATGTAAATAATGAATAAAATGCATAGATAAATGCATAGGTATAGTTAAATAATAAACAAAATTGCAAATAGTAAATAATAATAAATTGGCATATAACTAATAATGATTGTATAATTTTACCAAATGTTGAAATATTGGTTATTTTCATTTGGTTTTATTGCGGGCGGAAATGCAATAACGGAGTCATAACCAACTCCGACTCAGCAGAGGTCAGACGTCGCTCTCCGTTCCAGCTCTCTCAACAAGCGCCCAGGAATCTTCACTGGCCGGTCGCGGCGGAGGAGACTTTTCTCCTTTGCTGCTGCCGGTCTGGCACAAGGCTGACCTCTTCGTCGACGTCGGCAAGCCGGTTTACACCAAAGACAAATACACACATTTTCCAAGCCACGTAATTCTCTGCTTTCAGAGTTGTACTTGGAATAAAAGAGAGATACACGCACACTTTCTCGCTGGCTTAGCAGAGGTCGCCCT
This sequence comes from Oratosquilla oratoria, assembly GCF_046742065.1. Classification (NCBI taxonomy): domain Eukaryota; kingdom Metazoa; phylum Arthropoda; class Malacostraca; order Stomatopoda; family Squillidae; genus Oratosquilla; species Oratosquilla oratoria. The sequence goes on from NC_134780.1 coordinate 40,489,066, forward strand.
TAATCCAACTCTCTCTGATTCAGAGCCCTTAACTCTTCGCCGGCCGGTAGTGGGGGAAGATTGCCGGGTCTCTCCTGTCGACCAGCCCGCACCCACACCTGACCTCTTAGCTGACGCTAGCGAGCGGGTTTACACTTCTGACATTTACAGATAATTCCCAAGTCACGTAATTCTCTGCTTTCAGAGTTGTGCTTGGAAGGAGAATGATAAAACAACAGTCACCCGCTTGCCCCCCTCGCAATGCCATCGGTTCCACTCTCCTGACTACGCTTTGGATATCGGCCACTCAACGCTCAAGCCTAACCTGGGGCTAAGCAGGACCGCTCAAGCCTAACCTGGAACTAATCAGGACCGCGCCACCTAGCTGGGGTGAACTCTATTCACTCCCCGTAAGATACATACACACACCTCTCACGAACATAACCACGCCCCACGCTCAAACATCTACACGTACTTTTTCTTCGGCTAAAATTCGCTTCCTTTCTAACTTTCTCTTATACTACATCTTCTCATTTCCGTTTTTCAATCTTTCTCTAATACTACGCCTCCTACCATTTTCTCAACTTTTGGTGATTTTAATCCCAGGCGTCGGCGCCGCCGTCCAAGTTCCTTGCTCATTTCTCCCGAGCCACGACCATCAACCACCCCTAATCGCTCAAGAAAAAGCGCATTTATGGCAATAGCCCTCTTTTATACACTACCATCTTTTCATTTTCTTACAGACTTTCTTCCCCTCCCGCAAAAAACCGATCCCGTGCGAGCGGGCGGTCTTCTCTCGCAAGTCGCAAGTCAAAAGATATTTAAAATTAGTTTTAATTCTTCTCTTACTGCCAAGTACCGTTCACCATGTAGTGTTAATAATCCACTACAACTGTTAGATTAAATATTATTCACGAACTCCTTCTAGGTTTTTGCAGATAAACCTCTATAACTATACATATTCTGAAACCTTATAACCCAAGGTACTTGGATAACAATCTTTCAGTTGTCTGTCTGTTTGTTTGTTTGTTCACGAACTGCTTCTAGGGTTTTGGAGGTAGATCCTCATAACCATATATATTCTGATATCCTATCACTCCAGGTACTTGGATAACCATATTTTATTAAAAAAGATTGGTTAGGGTCAAGGGTTAAAGTTAGGTGGGGTATGGTTAGGTTAGGGATTATTCACGAACTCGCAGCAACGCGCGGGTAATTGGCTAGTATATATATATATATATATATATATATATATATATATATATATATATATATGTATATATATATAATATATATATGTATGTATATATATATATATATATTCTTGTTGACAGACGAGATTAAATGATATTGCTGTTTCTGCATTATTTATCTTTTTGTTAAGAACTTCAATTTCTCTTGCTAATTTACGGTGTTGGACTGATAGTTTGCTGAGTAGCTGTCCGTATGAGGTACGGACAGCTACACAGCAAACTATCAGTCCAACACCGTAAATTAGCAAGAGAAATTGAAGTTCTTAACAAAAAAATAAATAATGCAGAAACAGCAATATCATTTAATCTAGTCTGTCAACAAGAAAATATTCTTCCTGGATACACTAATATATATATATATATATACATCATTTAGACAAAATGTTGTAGCACATTTGTAAATAATAATCACGAAGAACCCACAGTCGGAATAAAAGGAAACTTTAGAAGAAAGTGTAACTTCTATATTTCGGCTAATAGCTATAGCCCTCTTCAGGAAAGTACTTTCCTGAAGAGGGCTATAGCTATTAGCCGAAATATAGAAGTTACACTTTCTGCTAAAGTTTCTTTTTATTCCGACTGTGGGTTCTTCGTGATTAATATATATACATATATATGTAAGGTATTTACATAACCACCAACTCTAACATTAATCAGAACGTGGGAAATATAAAATGGACAAAGTACACAGCTAAATATGCAACAGTGAGAAATTGCCCCAACACAGCGCCAACATAACATGGGGTTTTGTCCTAGTTTGATTTAATTGATTTAATTTATTCCATTTCCCCCCTCTTTTGTTCAAATTACATTAATTTACATCACATATAACATGGTTACACTTTACTCATATTATCATAAAACGTGCCATTTCACCACATCTTAGGGTTTTTATCCAAGTTTGATTTAATTTATCTAATTGATTCCATCTTTCCCCTCTTTAGTTCAGATTTAATTTATATCACATATAAGTGTTTAATTTCTGTTCTGTTAATGTGGGTTTCTTTTCACAACATGGTCACACTATACTCATATTATCATAAAATGTGACATTTCGCCACATTTTAGGACACCTCAGACACTCTGTTTCCACACATATAACTGTTTGATTTCTGGATTGTTAGTTTGAGTTATATTTCGCATCATGGTTTATTGAAATTATAAATTGTAACATTACGACACATTATAAAACAACACGTCAAACATACTGTTTCCGCACTCACGCAATAATTTATTGTAAACTCCAACGGACCCCCACTAAGAGGGACCGCGGAGTCAACCCACCATGTATACTACTAGCTTTATTCTCAGAGTAACATTCCTCTGAAGAAGCTACAAGCGAAACCGGTCAGGAATAAATTCGGAACGAGACCTGTCACTCTCTTTTTTCCATCTATTTCAATATATATATATACATGTTTATACACACAAACACACACACACACACACACACACACACACACACACACACACACACACACACACACACACACACACACACACACACACACACACACACACACACGCACACACACACGCACACACACACGCACACACACACACACACACACACACACACACACACACACACACACACACACACACACACACACACACACACACACACACACACACACACACACACACACACACACACACACACACGTAACACACACTATAAACCCACTATCGGAGAAAAAATGACGGAAGTACAGGGAAACTGTATATTTCGACTACTATCTGTAGTCCTCTTCAGCAGAATGCTTACAAGATTTTTTTATTTTTTTTTATTCGGTAGATGATATTTATCTACACACGGGCCTTTCTCCATTCGGAGGCCCGTAAGTGTTGAGCCGCTCTGTGTTCAGCTACTCCGGCGTTTTTGTAGTTATCTGGGAGGAGGGTATCCGACCAGGATGTGGGCGAGCCGTTCTATGTTTTCGGTGATGTTGTAAACTATGTCGGCTCCAGTCTTTCAAGCTTCGGGGGCCATGGGGTTGAATTGTCTACCTCTTCTCAGGGCGATGGTGTGAGCGCACTCTAGTAGATAGTGTAGGAGAGGCTCTGAGGTGTTCATCCCGCAGTGGTCACATTCCCTTTCCTGTCGTTCGATGATTTCCCAGCAGCACTTGTACCCCAACCTGAGCCTGTGGATGATCACGGAGAGTCGTCTGTCGGCGATCTTGGTGGCGGGATGAGGGCACAGTTTGGTGGCCCTCTCGTACCACATTGCGCTTACTGATGCTGAGCTTATCGATCTTCTGTGGTTGGCTACCTTTGTTGGTTGTAGGTGGTCTTTGGCCCAGCTTTTGATTAATGTGGTTGATGGTTGGACTTTGATTTCTATGTGAGGATGGTAGCGTGTTGTCTTGGCCAGCTCATCTGCTCGTTCGTTTCCGTGTATCCCTATGTGGCTGGGTATCCAGTTGATGATGACTGGGCGATCTTGTTCGTTGTGTAGCTGCAGGAGGTAGAGTATTGTTGTGATAATGTGTATGTTGGTGGGTATGTCCTTCTTCTGGAGTACTTGTGTCACCGCAAGAGAGTCAGTGTGTATGACTACCGGCCCCTGTAGTTGGCTTGAGTACTCCAGAGCTTTTTGCATTGCCACCAGCTCAGTCTGTAGAGTCGAGCAGTGGTCTGATGTGCGCCAGGCGGCGGTGTATATTGCGGAGTATACTCCTGCACCTGCTGTGCCGTTCTCCGGGTCGACAGTGCCGTCAGTGTAGCAGACAAACCCACCCTGGGCCTCCGTCGCCTGGATCGCTGTTCGTGCAGCGTCCCTCAGTTCCCCTAGTGAGCAGTGATTCTTTGCGTGCGGTAGTTGTGTGTGGTTGAAAGTAGTTGTGGGGGATATCCACGGGGCTGGAGGTCGGTACTTCAGGCATGCTCTGTCTGGCTTCAGAGCCTTTAGATGCCCTTCCATGCCTGTCGCGCGGATTTGGTCTCCTAGGTGTCCGATGTATGTATCTGGTCGTGGTAGGTCCGGGTGTGCGTCCAGGTGAGCCTTAAGTTTAGTCTTGAGATGTGAGTCCCTGTCGCTCAGCAGAGCCTTGGCTGCCGCGGTGCAGTTCCGGGTCTGAATCCTGGCCATCAGTGGTGGTATGCCAGATTCCATCTGCAGGTTGCTTTTTCTTGTCCACATGGGAGCACCTAGGATGAGGCAAAGGGCGTTGTTTTGTGCAACTTCAAGTGATTCTTCCTGCTGTGATGTTAGATGTGATAGGACAGGTGCTCTATATTCAATAATGGGTCGGATGCAATACTTGTAATAGTGTCCCAGTACCAGGCGGCTGGCACCCGCCTCAAGTGATTGCATATATCTCATTGGAGCTGTCTTCGTCTTTGTCATTTGCTTCAGCTTCTGGATTTGAAGAGAGGATGGCAAGGTTTTCTGCACAGTGACTCCAAGATAAGTGAAGTCATCCACCCACTCAAGATCTTGCTGGTGCATGGAGATTGGCCTTGGGTTTGCCATTTTAATAGCCATGGCTTTTGTCTTCCTTACGTTTATTTTGAAGCCTAGTTGTGTGCAGCTCTTTTGTATAGTGTTGAGTGCTTTTTGGGCATTGGTGCGGCAGTTGGGTCCCTTGCTAACGATGGCGATGTCGTCAGCATATATGAAGATCTCAACGTTCCGTGGTCGTGGCAGTATGCCTGGACCCATGCCAGAAGGTTGCCTGCGATTCCCTTCTCGACGAGAGAGGTCAGCATCGCTGAGGGGTTGACCAATTCGAAGGCCTTTTCTAAGTCCAGGAAGACGATGATTGCCTTTTTCCCGTTGATGAAGCTGAGGAAGTCCATGATGCACTCCGTGGTTCCCACCATACCCCGATAGGCATATAACTGTGGATGGAGTGGCCCTACTTTCCATTTCAGCCTGTTGAGCACCATTTTCTCGACGGTCTTCTCTATACAGCTAAGTAGGGAGATAGGTCTGTAGCTGTTGGCCTCCTTGGACTTGGGGATAGGAACTATATCTTGGGAATTCCAGTTCCTAGGTCTCGCATGTTGCGCTAGGGTGCGATTTGCCAAGAGTAGAATGGCCTTCCATCCGGCGTCGCCAGCGTTCTTGATCATCGAGTAGGTTATCTCGTCTGCCCCAGGTGAGGTGTCTTTTCCCAGGTGTCTCGCCGCTCGGAGCTCTTGTAAAGTGAAAGGTTCGTCCATGTCTGTAGGTGTGTGTATTGCCGTGGAGATTAGTTCTTGTCGCTGTTGTTCCAGTTCTTCTTGCTTCGTCCTGGTTGCGCACGGAAGTTGCGTAGGAGATGTCCTTAGGGCAAAACCGATTGCTAGGCGGTCCGCCTCTTGTTCCGGATCCGGGTGGATGATCCTGCTGGTCCTGTTTTTTCCTGAGACTTTGTGTAGCCATCTCCATAGCTCCCTGGTGGTTGTATGACTGTTGAGCTGGGAGCACCATTCTAGCCATTTTCTCTGTCTTATTTCTTGCAATTCCTCGTGCATATGTCGTATGGCTTCTTGGAGTTGCTTCCTGTTGTCTGCGTTGGGCCTCCTCTTATGAATTTTCCTGAGGCGGTTGACTCTGTGTTTTAGGGTCTTGACTCTGGGACAGTAGTACCATGTATCCTTGCACTCCCTGCTAGTCTTCTTCTTCCGTGGCATTGCAGCGTCCGCCGCGGCGTGAAAGGCAGTCACCAGGTCCCTTTCTTGGTTGTCGATGTCCAGTGGGGGAATGTAGTCTTCAAACCACTCTGTCAGTCTTTGCGCAAATTGATCCCATTTTGCGAAGGCAGAGTTCCAGCCTTTTGGTGGGCTAGGGAGCGGCTGAATTTGGGGAATTTTGATCTTCGTTATTGTTGCGTAATGGTCACTGGTCAGGACTGGGTGGACCCTCCACTGTGCAAGGCTTCGAAGTTTCGCGGGAAGGAAGGTAAGATCAAGCCTCCCTCCCCTTATGTGTGTTGGTACTCCGCTGTTGAGGAGGCAGACGTCCTGAAACTCGCTGAGAAGGTGCGCGACGTGGTGACCGTTGGCGTTGGTTGTTGAAGGAGAGGAGAGTATGGGGTGGTGAGCGTTTATATCTCCCCCAAATACGATGTTATGGCTGTCGCAGTTCCCAAACAGTTGTGAGAGATCGATGTTCTCCTTGGGCCGGGAGTACAGGTTGTAACATTGGAGGGTGACCCCGGCAAGTTGTATTTGGACCGCAAGCACCTCTGTGGCTTCCTCACACTCCAGGTAGTCCTTGATTTGAACACTTGGAGTTTTATTTTTCACCAGAGTGGCAAGTCCCCGCCCTGTGCTTCCGATGTCTTTCCTGTAGCATGTGTATCCTGGGACTCGGAGGGTGTGATGGTCTTGTAGTAGGGTTTCCTGTAGTAGGACTACGTCTATCTGGTCTTCTTGAACCGTGGCAAGAAGAGATGCCATTTTCGGGCGGATACCCCCTGCATTCCACTGAGTATGCTCAGCATTCCATCAGTGGGTCTGGGAGGATTGAGCTCTGGCCTCGATGATCTTGTTGAGGTGTTGGTTGGCTGTGTTGCAGCTGCGGCGTGAGTTTTGTCTGAGGGTTCCGTGTCGCTGCTGAATGTTGGTGCAGAGGTGGGAATTCATCCAAGTCCTGGCCTGTCTTCCTGGCTTCCTTCGTTGCTACGCGGTGTGTGGTTTGGTCTCTGCCTGTTGCTGGTGAAGATTCGCGTGGCGGCAGATTGTTCTTCATGACCTGGGTGACAATGGTTTCCGTCACATGTTTGTCCAGGGAAGCATTCAGTGCTGCAGCTAGTTGTGTTGCCATGTCCTTCAGAAGATTCTTGAGAGTTGAGACTTCCAGGGTGACTGTGTGTTTTTCTTGTGTCTGTGGGTTTTGGTTTCTCTGGGATACTCCTTTCGGATCTTTGCGTGAGCTGGACCGGTTCCGGATCTGTCGCCGTCGTGTATCCTTCTGATTGGTGTGCTCTTCCTTCTTCAGTGATTCCGTGGGTAGTCGGTGCTGTGGTTCTTTGGTCTGCTCTGATGGAGGTTGGGGTTCCCTGGTCTGCTGTGGTGGAGGGAGCGGTTTCCTGGGCTGTTGATTCCTTTTTGGAGTCTGGGGGTAGTTGATTTGTTCTTTGTTGGTTTCCCACCCTCTGTTTCTTCCTGAAGCTGGCGGTGGGGGTAGTGTTTGGGTAGTTGGCGTCTTCTCCGGCTGCTTTGCGTGTGGCCGGGCATGTATCTTCTCTAACCTTGCAGGGCATCTTGGGTTCCATGCGTGGTGGGTCTGTTTGCAATTTGGGCAACATGGTTTTACCGGCTGGTTTTGTTTCAACTTGGAAATACATATTTCCGTTTCGTGTTGCTTGCTGCAAATGGCGCATTTCTTCTTGAATCTGCAGCATGCTTGATGATGGCCAAACCTCTGACACGCATAACAGCGTAGGGGCTCTGGGTACCATGTCCTGACGGTGTAGGACCCCCATGTTCACAGTGTCACTCTGTTCGGAAGGGGTCCTAGAAAGGTGATAAGTATGGAGGTGGTGGGCTTCTTCTGTCTGTCCAAGGCCCTCTCTGCAGTTTTGACGTTCGATAGTTCTAGTATCGGTTCTAGGCAGAGAGAGAGTGGATATCCCCTTATGATCTCCTTGATTGGTTTCAGGGCAGGGTCTAGCTCCTGAAGGGCAGGAGACCGCCGAAGTGTGTCTAGTGCTGCGTTGTCCAGTGGCATGATTGTCCATTGGCCATCCAGGTTTGGCCAGGCTTTCATGGCTAGGTTCGGGTGTCCCTTCTCCAATGTTCTGATTATTTGATATGGGGTTTCCTCTTGTGGTATTAATTTGAACTTGGGCCTGACCTTGGGCCCTGTGCTTGTACCGGGTCCGCTCGTCGTTGATGTCGAAGCTTCCATTATGTTGGTGGGGTCTGCATTCGAAGGGTTTTTTGCTTTGGATTTTTTTTTTTTTGCCTACTTCTATCCATCCTGAGTCTGGTGATGGTGTTTCTGGGGAGGTTTCTGATCGTATACGTTTTCCGTCTTGTGGCTCTTCCTGGTCTTCTTCATCCGAGTCGTCAAAGATGCTTCTCTTCTTAAAGGTGTCTGAAGCCATAGCCTGAAGTGCTCAATGTGGCTTACAAGAAGTTAAGGTACAAGTATATATGAGGAAGTGAGGGGTACATAAAAGGGGATGGGGAAAGTGGGGTGACTCAGGTTACATGCCCTTGAAATAGTTGGGTCAAGGAAGGACAATTGGTGGTATTTTGTCCGACCGCTCTTGACATTATTTTGTTGACCGCTAACTTCGTAATACAATCTGGGGGCCACTGACCTTTTGAGGTATTAAAGTTAGGATAATGTTTTATTAGAGAAGATTCTACAATTTTCCTTCGATAGCTACAGTGTGATTTAAAAATAATTGAAGCATTATCCCAATCTAATCTATGGTCTTTTTGGCTGGCATGAAGGAACACAGCGGAGTTAACTTGTCCATATTTTATAGAGTTTTTATATTATATATATATAATTCTACAACTGGGCATTCAGCATTAGTGGCGCAACTGGTACAGTGATCAGCTTTTATAAATAGTGGGTTTTCAGGGATATGCTTTCTACTATTGCAAACGGGTTCTAAATAGAATTGTAAACCACCCATAACTACTTAACGATTTAAGTCATTCATATTGATATAATTTCTACGTTACATAGACGTACTAATTACAACTTTCAATTGGACGTGATTGTAGTGGGTTGTGAAAGTTATGGCAATTAGTGTGCATTGAGTGTTAGGCAACCTGTTTCATTTGTTTATCTATCAGTGATAAAAATTCACATTTTATGTTCAGCATGTAAGTTGACACCTATTTTTGGAGAGATGATTTTACACGACATATATTGTGTATAAATAAAAGTAGTTTATAAATTGACTATGCTGGAAAAGTATGATACTAAAGGTCCGCCTACACTGAGCATAACGTTGTGCCAACACGTTACTCAACATTTAGAGATTTACTACAGCAGCATCCTTGCCTTGTTAAGTGCAAAGAACACAAACGGAGTGACTTAAGTGCAAGTTTGTAAGCAATCAAAGCAGAAATGTCTCACATTATAAACTATGAACTGAACAATGAGGACACACATCCTTCCCTCAACAATGTTCAGAGGTGAGTCACGCAACACTCCATGTAGTGACAGACAGTAGACACTCAGCGATGTAGTCAACAATTCCAACTGCATCATGCAGCGCTGCACGAGGGTCAGTGCGGACTTGGCTCAAGTTCCGTAAATCAATCAATACAATGAATACCTCGAAAACAGCAAAATCAACATAACCACACAAAATACTTAAATGGAGGCTTAAATGGATTACACATTAAATATATTTAAACTTTAGGTTTTTCATTATTCTTTAAGTTATTCTACCAATAAATATATGAACCAACACATGAAAACACAATATAAAGACAATCACAAATATATTCAGCCAATTACAAAACTGTAATGTGTAATCAATTTATCACCTTTTTTAAACCAAGTCCAAAACATTATTATTTGAAAATTATTTTTTAGCAGTTTCATAGTTTTTCCTGAACCAGTCTACTGTTTCCTCAATGGCTTGTTTGGTGGGAGTAAACTTGAAACCTGGAAGATATTTTCTTAATTTAGCAATGCTGGCTGTCTTCTTAAACTGGCCATCACTCTTGCTGAGATCTTGGACAATTTCTCCTTTATATCCAAAGGCCTTGATCACCAATTCACCTGCGTCTCTAATTGAAATTTCATCTTTTTCATCAGCTGCAAAAATAAAAAGATCTGGTTTATGTCCTGTGATATGGTTTCTACAAATATCATAAATGTACCAATGGGCCTCCCCTCCTCTCTTGGCTACCCCATTTATAAGGGGTGGCCAAGATAAATTGCACATCTATGTCAAACAGTGGCTGGCAATGGTCCTGAGAACCTCCCGCGGATCTCCCTGGGAAGAAAAATTTGAACTGTTGTCTGTGTTGAATCAGCGTGGGACTGTTTCTGTCATCAGCTCAAAGTGGTAGGCTAGGAAGAGCAGCTGCTGGGTGCCAGCTCTCCATGTGGTGTGAAAAAGTAAGAAATACAGTTGAGGTTGATAAGGAGATATCTTGGACCCAATTCAGAGACCAAATGGCAGTTCCTCAGGTTGCATCTCCTGATTGAAGTGTGGAGGTTGACTGTTTTGAAAATGGTCAGCTTTGCTATCTACCTCGCAGAACCACCATTTGCAGATACCCGTCCTTGGTCCCTCCGTTTCAAACAAAACCCATTGAACCACCCTTTATATCTCAGCACCTCATGAAATATCATTTAGTCACTTTATTTCTGACTCTTTTACTGTTTCACAGTTCCATGTAGCACCACAGGTGCAATCTTACCTTCATACAACCTTCTCCTTGAATTCACCCCCAAATACCTTTTCCTCGCAATACTTTTCATTCTACCACTTACCCCCTCCTTTTTTCTATAATTCACCTCCATAACCAGTCCATATTTTTTCACATTTACAGAGTTGACGTTCGTCAACTGCTCTCCACACCTTCCACTTTGAGCTGGTGGCACAAACAGTCACACAGTGATACAACTCAGACGATAATCCAGAGTTTCTTCCCAGAAAGATCCGTGGAAGGTTCCAATTACTTGCCAACCACTGTGGGGCTGCAGGTTTTCCATTTAGTGAAACATGAGGCAACGGTTGATTGATTCAAATACTACCCATTTCACCCTCAATCTTCTCTTCCATTAACAACTGTCCATCTGCTCTCTTTGACCTCTCACCCTAAATCTTCTATCCTTAATGACAATATTGTATCATTGCCAAAAACTATTGTAGGTTCATCCCCAAGAAGTTGTGCAGACTAGTGCTGTTGAGGGGTTTACAAATTACAACGATAAAGCATGCAAATAGGGCAACTTTTGGACCATAGTACGAACCATGGTTCCACAATATTTATAGGATAATACTAACCTGCCAATATTATGGGTTTAATTTCTGGATACTCCCGAAGAACCCATATTATGAGTCTACCAAGGTCTACAGAGTAAATGAACTGACGCAAAGGCTTCCCAGTACCCAAGATGACAAATGGCTGGTCATACCGCTCTGCCAGGTAAGCCTGGTGTGGAGAAAAATTCAGAAGTATGGGGTAAATTATGTTTTACTTGTGAAAGGGAATGTCTGTTGAGCAAGGAAGAAAGAGGTCAAGAGATAGGCACGAGCGGAGAATGGTTGTAAAAGGACTATAAATTGATACAGCTCATTGGGATTTCTTGTCATCTCTACAGTGCTCGTCGCGGCATTATATCGGCTGCTCTACACACATCAAAACACAAACACATACCATAAAAATATATTTGCACACTTGCCGAGGTTCTAATACTTGGTGCTGCCTCCCTTATGCTTCACCACGTCCCTCAGCCGTTTAGGAAGACTCACACAAATTCCTGAGGGTCTGGGGAGGTATATTAATCCATGCCTCACGTACAGCAGACTCGAGCCGTGGAATAGAACTAATATCCTTGCCCATCAAACTTCGCTTCACTATTGACCACAGGTTTTCAATGGGGTTCAGGTCAGGGGAATTGCCTGGCCAGTCATTAAAGAAGCTCACATCACAGTCCTTAAGCCACCCAACTACAGATCTGGCGGTGTGACACGGTGCGCCATCCTGCATAAATACCGTAGCCCCACACTTGTCAAACGCGTCAGGTAAATTGTCACACAACACCTCCAGATAATTATATTGGTTCATATACTGTTTTTTTTTTTTTTGGGGGGGGCACTATGAGTTCACCAACACCCTGAGCAGTGAAACACTCCTAAACCATGAGCGAGTCTGGGTGTTTGGTGGTCCCATAGGTGTACCGTGGGTCTAGTGGGTCGCTACCTCTTGCCCGGTACACATGTCCAGTGAAGGTGGCTTTGTCACTCCAAAGTACCTCAGACCACTGTTTAGGAGTTCAATTACAATATCTAAGTGCAAAATTCAGCCTACGTTTCTTCTGCTACTTGGTAAGGATGGGTTTCTTGACCTGCTAGTGTCTACTGTAGCCCAGCTCGGCCACCCGCCTATTCATTGTTCTTATGGACACCTCAGGAAGCAGATGTGCTTTTTTTTTCTTTCAACTCTCTAGCAGTTATAGTAGATGTTATCTCCAGCTGCTTTTTGAAGAGAGTGAAAGTACGTGCATATGTCTTCTTCGAGGGGCCAGGCCAAGGTTTAACAGACGGTAACTCGACACCACCATTGACTTCAAATGCTTCACCAAGTTTCTCACAGATCTCATTCACACGAACATTCGCCACTATTTCTCTTGTTTGGAGTCCAGTGTAACCTTACATATTGTAACATCATCCACGGAAAACTACATCATAACACACATACGAACAAACGTGCATCCACGCCCTTAGGCGACCATCCATTACATGACCAGCACATGATTATAATTAAGTATCCAGGAACGTATTTTCAAGCGTGCATTTACACCACATCCCCAGATAAATCTGAACACAAATTAAATCACAAGAATTATCCACATAACGTTTTTAATTGGAGCCGGGAGCGACAGTTGCAGGTGAACATAGGTTCATGGAGGGTCTACGTCGTGTATTTCTAAAGTATCAAATATAGTAGAGAAAAGGGACACAAACCTTTTTATTAACTTTGGATTAGAATACATGAACCTGTATATACCAGCTAAGTGAAGCCCTATGATCTGAACTAAAGTTACAGGCGTTAACAACTTCTTTTTACCCATAGTCACCAAGGTATAGCCCAGAAACTAAGGGAAACCCAGACAATAGATGGAGCGAATGAGCGAACAAAGGCGCAACATTTCCTCTCACCATGGCAGCTACGCGGGAATTGAGTGGGTATGTGGCAGGGTTGCCGCATTTTCTACACTGCCGTGTAGAATGAGAGTGTTGCCATACCGGGGCATACATTTTTCTCGGGCGTGTGCATACTTTCATAGCAAGATATACTTTTCAAAGTTTGACAAAATGTTGGTTCTATTTTTTTTTTATTCTTGAATATATATAAGGCCCTCATACCCAACATATTCAGTAAGATATATATATTTTTTTTATATTATTATTGCTAAAAGAGAGCTGAAACTCTAGTGTAGAGTTTTTTCTACACCGTAAAAACGTATCTTTTGGGGTACAATATTTTATAAGTAATACAATTACCAATAAAAGTCATATTTTGATATACTATTTATTATTTGATAACTAGTTCTATGATTTCTAAACAAAAGTTTGAGTTTTTGAATATTTTGAACAGCCCCCTGATATGTAGAAAAAAATTCCTCATGTCATTGTGCAGTTGCTACATATCGCTATTTTTCTACATTTTGGAAATAATTCTACGAAACGGCAGCCCTGGTATGTGGGGTTTGTTGGAAGGCGGTGACGTCATGCTAACGGGTGGTTCCCGGCAAAATGCTGTGACGGGAAAAGACCCCCCCCCCCTTTATGGAAGGCATTTGTTTTTCGTCACGGCATTATGCCGGAACGCTCACCCGGAATAATGCCGTTACGAACACTGTATTTTTTTTTTATGAAGCCAAGGGACGGAGGGCCACCATGTTAATGAAGCTGCTAGCCCTGCTGTGGATGTGCTGTGTCTTGCTGCATTGCTTCTGACCCAGGCAGTGGGTGGGGACAGGGATGACCATTCACAAGGAGCTAAGATAAAACGGAGATGAATAGGCGATGTATAAGAGTGAGATGGGTAACTCCCGTAAATGGGTATAAACTTTTGGTGTAAATAGAGAGATAGACAAGCAATATATGTTGATCCCCAGATACATATTTCTCATAACTCTTTTACTTACCTTGTGTATAAGTCCTGGTATTACATGCCCCTCTCTCAAGCTGAAGTTGTCATGTGGCCCAAAAATATTGCAAGGGATGACTGATGTAAAGTGGCAACCATACTGGTCATTATAGACATGATTCATCACATCAACCATTCGCTTTGCAAAACTATATCCATAGTTAGAAAAGTGGGGAGGGCCATTGTGGATCTGTGAAAAAAGGAAAATAAGAAAAAAGAAAAAAATCAGCAAACCACGAGATTATCTACAATAATTTCTACACAAATAACTGTACACCAATAAAATTGGAATATTTTAGCAGGAAATGCAAGAAACTCAACATTGATTCATTAACAATCAAGAAAAACGTAAAGCTATGAATCTACGTTCTAATTCATACCATTGTTTCATCAATTGGGTATGTGGTCTTATCAGGATAAATGCATGTAGAGAGACAGGACACAACTTTCTGAACCTTGTACTCTTTGCACAAATCTAGAACAACACTATTCATTTGGGAATTCATCTTCTGAAAGAAAAGAAGTGAAGACAAAATAATACAGATGGGGTTTTCAAAATTCAATAAAGACATACCACATTAAATTCCATGCTTCAAAAAGGAGGTACCATCCTAGCCCTCTCCGAAAGGGGGAATTCAAGGCATTAAACCACATTATCATACAATGGACTGCAATGGTAAAGTATCCTGATAGAGCTTTTAGGCATGTTGTAGAAACACGTATACATGCATAAAGAAGCAAATAAATAATTTACAGAAAATAAGCGGCAGCTATTACAGCTGAGTGCTTAGGGCCCACCCAACTAGACCTTAAAATTGTATTGTTTTATAAACCATTACTTCTGCAAGAAGACTCCATAACTATGCAATTGTCATTTTTCCCACTAATTTTCAAAACAAAATCAAACCCTGGTCCTAATTACTGCCAATCACATTCTCCTGGTATCTCCCATTGCCACAATCAAGACCTCCCTCTCCTCTAAAGACGACATCGAGGTTGAGTGTGTGCATACTATACTACAATTAGGTACACATGCATACACAAAAATCTATTCTATATAAACCTATGCAATGACGTATAAAGAACGTGGATGAATCGAAAGTAAGCTCTCAGTGAGTTTTATCTGTCCTAAAAGACTTTACTGAACTCTTTCATTTATCGACAATTATGGGATTTCTTAGCCATATACACAAAACTCTAAGCATGTGTTTTACATATCACTTTACCCATATAAATATAAAACAAGAAATATAATCTATCTTTTCTCACCATTCAGTCAGGAAGGTAAGAACCATTACTTTGTATAATAAGATGACCCCAAGGGTGCCCATGCACTTCCAAAAATAACAAGTGTAATACTTACATAAGAATCACAATTATTTCCTATATTGTAGAACAAGCCTCCAACCTTGGCCGCCAAATGAATCACGTGTGTTGGTTTATACTTCTCAAACAGGAGCTTTGTAGCTTCATGATTTCTGGTATAAAAAAAAATATAGAATAAAACTAATAACCTGAATATGAAATGGGATTGACAAATTACATTTCTTTGGTATATTAGTAGCGCTTTAGGTTTCAACGTGTAACCAGTGTCTCCCACAACTGCAAATCTACGTAAAAGAAAGCAATGGCCTAACGGCAACATATTGATCCTATACGAGAATGCTGATGACTTCAAATTCAACACTCTCTCCTTATTGCTACCCTCCTTTACCATTCCTGTGATACCATCTCTTTATTATTCCACATCCTTCAGTATTCCAGACTGATGTTGTGTTCACCCCGTATATTGTAAAATATGACTAAATGAGAGAGAGCAAGGAGACTAGGGTCACCCCTCTTCTATATCTTTCTCCCACACAGCCAGAGCTTACAGTGTGTGCTCACCTGGCTACCTCCATTATGATGGCTATCAAGGTCTTTATATATGTATGTTGTCTGAAAGAATCACTAACCCTAACCGGTAAACAAAGCCATAGGTAGCGGGTGAAGTTATTTAACCTCATTCCTGTTTTTACCATGAGTTTTTATCAACCTAAAAACTGTCCAACCATCTTAACTTAAGAATAATATGGAAAGACGAGTAGAAAGTGCCGACTATAAATAAAATTGTATTTGACAAATAGTGCCGGGTGGAGTGCTGGTCGGAACTGGATGATTAAACCAGAGATACAAATATTTAATACCTTAGGTCAGCATCCTTGGAAGAAAGGAAGATCCACTTCTCATTTGGCTTTTTGTCCTCCTCCAGTGCAAGCTGAATCCCATGGCCCACCAATCCAGAACCCCCTGTCACCATGATTACAGTCTCTGCCATTCCTGCTGACTTTATTTCTGAAAAGCAAGTCGTGGGCAAAATTAATCTGTTGGCCCAGTTGTCTTTGCGGGAAAGCTGTGGCTCTCAGAAAAACTTCTAAACCAAAAGCATTGTTCATCACAGATGAAATTGTAATTCTATATAAAATTCTATAGCCAACGGTAAAACGAGATGGTCTCATATATCAAGGTCAGATCTCCCCCATTTAAGGTAGCCATCCAAGTACAAAGATAAGCGGTTGACCTTAGGTCAGAAGGAACATCAAAGAATAACTAAAATTTAAATGACTACCGGCTGTCTTTTAATGAACCTGGGTGTCCCGGCTGTCTTTTAATGAACCCGGGTGTATGTTTGTCCCCCACTGAACCGGCAAAAAGGGACACGTGTGTAATAAAAGTTTTAACCGTTAAAAAAGAGGGCAACAAATCTTACGATTAGACCACCAGGAACAATGCCTTTAGAAACCGAAGCCGACAAAAAGAAGAGTCAACGACATTTTTGGAAGTGGGTTACAGGTACTCGGAAAATTTCAAAAGCCGTTTTACAAAATGATAAGAGTTTGAGTTGACGACTACGGAATGAACATGCCCAAAATTTTCCAAGCTTATACCAGGCTGTCAAAAATTTTTGTGTTAAGGAATCTGTGCGGGAATTTCATCGAAAGGTGATTAAGTTAAATGATTCTCTACGAAACAACAAAGATTTTCAAGCGAAGCGAAGCGAGCAGCGCCGCAGGCCAAGCACCCACGGCGCAGCCAGGTGCTTGTTAAATTGATAAAATAAAAAATTCCTTTTGAAGCCAAATAAGTTCAGAGCGGTATATATGAATGGGGCCGAAACGTCTGGAGTGAACAATTTCGTGAGGCCGCAACATCCGGAACCGAAACGGCCGCTCACGACGGGAACTACCTGTAGTATTAATTATATCTGAATATAATCGTTAGCTGCTATTTTGCAGAGATCTAGACTGCACCACCGTATGATATTTAGCGTCTGTTGCCCCTTTCGACCATGAAGATTAAGCCACTACTCAGTGGACATATCGATTAAGTGGAAAAAATCCGCGGCTGGTTTCCTGCGCATTAGCATATATCAGCGAAATCGACATTTTCACTGGGATATTTATAACATAGATCCCTTTGATAATTTTCAAGGGGGTTCTTATTAAAATTATCCACTTTTAAATCCGCCCGGAACCCGAATACCGGCGTAACGACTTGACCACTAATTGATGTGGAAACTTCAAGAGCAGTCGATATTGCCCAATCTGAAACCACACAACAATTGAGAATAAATACACAATTTTCTCTTCAACTCTTAGAAGTAATCTCAAGTCACAAGTTATGGGCGAGTCGAGTCATAGTATATATAAATGATATAGACCATGGACTAAAATCTACTGTTTCCAAATTTGGTGATGATACAAAACTGTGCGGAGTGGCAAATGATCACTCAAACCAATTAGATATTCAAGAAGATTTAGATAAATTACAGCAATGGTCTGAAAAGTGGCTAATGAAATTTAACACAAGTAAATGCAAGGTAATGCACATAGGTAAAAATAACAGTAAGTACAATTACAAGTTATTTGGAAATTCGTTAACAAAAGTGGATAGTGAAAAAGATCTCGGCGTAATTATCAGTAACGACCTCAAATCATCCAAGCAGTGTATTTCAGCCTCTGAGAAAGCAAATAAGATTCTGGGACTGATTGCGCGATCTTTTGATTTCAAAAGCCCATCACTCATTAACAAGCTATATAAATCGTTAGTTCGTCCACATTTGGAATATGCTGTTTCCGTATGGTCACCGAATCTCATTAAAGACATTGACAGATTGGAAAGAGTACAACGGCGAGCCACAAAACTGATTCCAAATATCAAAAATAAATCATACGAAAATCGACTAAAACATATGAATCTGTTTTCCTTAAAAAAGCGTAGACTCAGAGATGACTTAATACAGGTCTTTAAAATTCTAAAGGGAATTGACAACATCAAAAGTGACAAAATTTTCACATTGAATGAGAATCAGACAAGAAACAATGGTCTCAAACTATCCGGAAATAGATTCAATTTGGAAGTAGGTAGAAACAACTTTGCCAACCGTGTAGTTAATGAATGGAATAAACTTCCTGCACAGGTAGTGCAATGTAGTTCAGTTCAAAGCTTTAAGAATCATTTAGATAAATACCTAAGTAAGATGCTGTAATGATTATAATTTATCTTATATTATTTGTTTTTGTTTTGTTATCATTTGTTTGTCTGATTTTTATTTATTATTAGTTATATGTCAATTTATTATTATTTACTATTTACCTGTTTGTTTATTATTTAACTATACCTATGCATTTATTTATGTATTTTATTTGCTATTTACATTATCATAGTTTTTATTTATTATTTTATTATTAATAGGATTTTTTTCTCGCATCCGACCTAGATATGGATCAAAAGGTCTCCTGTCGGCATGCTCGGCCTTTGTAATCCTTTGTATATCTACGGTAAAGCTTTATAAAATATGATCGAAGAAAGTCAAGAGTACAAATATCTATTGAACTAATTACCGGGTCGCTGAACCGTACAGGGAGACTCGAATGTGTCAACTGCCAACTACCCTCCACCAACGTGATTGAAACCATGAGAAAAGTGTAATGAGAGAGCCCAAAACACATGTTCACTAAAAAATGTGTGAGAGGTTGACATGCAACTGGCAAGATATAAGGAGTGACGAACTTTATTTTTTTTGGGGGGGAGAGGTGGAAATTGTGGTTGACGGTGAAAGCGATAAGAGGGACATCGAGCATGTGGTGATTTTAGGTGGAAGGGAGACGTAGGAAGGGACCAAGATGATTAGTGGCCACTGATCAGAAGTGACGACGCCACATGGAAGATGGAAATAAAAAAGTATACGATCCCAGATCGTAATCAAGCAACAATTAACAGTATGACGTAAACAATGTCAGTTTGTCGTTTTGCTCGTTTTTTCATTTACTTGAGTAATTGTCATTTCTTATTGCATAGATCCAACCGGATCCGGTACATTATGTCTCCACCCAAAACGTCTACATGGTTTGCGGTTCATAATGTCTCCTGCATAAAATGTTTCCATCCATGATGTCTCCTGTCATTAAACTTTCTCTTTGGTTTTGATGACCACACCAAGTATAATCGTAATGATTAGACCTTATCAAACAAACTATAATTACCATCAAAGGGTATAAAAAAGTTCTCTACGTACCCTCTCCTCCGTTCGTATCCTTTCCTCATATACCGCAGCTCTCCAAATTCTCAAAACACAACTCTCTTTATCTGGCCAACCATTATTAAAATGATATCTCTTCATCAAACCATACAGGTATATTAGCATACTAATATACCTGCATGCTGTCACGTATCCAAATGTTTTCTTTTTTTGTGTGGTGGTCGCAAGTTGTCGGCCAGCACGCAGTTTTCATCGCCCAGCTGTGGACAAGTTTGACACAACCAGTGGGTCAGACATGGCCAGATCAGCGGCGTCTTTTGTTAATGCCTTGCCCTCAGGTCAAGTAGCCGTGTACGTTAGCATCAGGGCGCAGATTTGCCAAGTTGATTTGGTTATGTCTCTTTTTAGTTTATATACTTTTTTTTTTATGTAATGTGACCAGATGTCTTACAACTGGTTGTTGTGTATCTCTGTTACCATTTCGCAGTACGCTATGCCGTACGCAAATCTTTGTATTTAAAAGATATTGTAATTGTAGACAAATGTATTTCATATGGTAACATTTTCAATCGCCGGCAGCTGGCTGGGCATGTGCTTCGCGCATGTCGAGTTGCCATTTTATTATTTTATTGTCCTTTTTACTTTCTTTGTGTTAGTATTAAGGTTTTTATTATTACGTGCATAATATTCTTGTGTGTGTGAGTTAAGGTTGCGTATGTGGGTTAGGCTTTTATGCTATTTTTCAAAGTGGGATAGGAAAAAAACTTCCTATTTGCCCTTTCGACCTTAATGGCTCCACTGATCTATCAGGTCAATTGGTGAGCCCTTTAAAAGAGAGGGTCAACACCCTCTTGCTCACCTCAGTCACCGTTTGTCCGCTGCATCGGTCAAACACACGACTCACCCGATACCATGCAACACTCCCCGGGCTTGTCAGGACCCAACTAGGAGTACCTTCTCCATCTTCTCCTCCATCGAGGAAGAAGATGAGTCGACTCTACCACAAAAGAGACGACGATCCATTCCGGATAAGGAGAGAACCCTCCCTGAAATGGAGTCCAGTGAACTGGGCATCATTGCCACCACCTCCGCTGAGGACAGCTGCTCCCGCCCGTCCTCTCAGCTAGTCACCACGCTGCCTCCCCCTCCCAACCCCTCCCCCTCAGGGGACACTGGTGCGAAGGAGGGAGGCAATCCCGAGCGCATGTCATGCGCAGCCATCACCAAGGAGGACAAAGGACCCCAAGGAGGTGAGTGGCAGGTGGTTACTAACCGCCGCCATCGAGTCAAGCAACCCCCTACTGCACCAACACCCTTTAAATTCCCAGAGCATATTCCTATGCCCCGTCATTCGTAAACACTTCCAGCCGCCGCTGAACCTCCTAGGAGAGAACCCCCCAAGAATGAAAGTTGTATTCAATCACCGACCACCACAGCATCATCATGGCAGCCCACCTAATCTCCACCTCACCAGTTGGACATTTATCATAGATGATAGCGCCACTAGAAGCCCCTGACGCTCACCATCTTCCCGGAGACGAATTAGATGTACTAGATGTACACACTAGTACCTCCAACTGTCTAGTAATACATCACACACAACTAAAATTGAGAAACTAAAAGACATTCCCTAAATCGGATCCCTTCACTGCCCCGCCACAGCTCAACTAAGGCAGCAACCCGTCGAGGGCCCAACAGGATGAGAAAGCTTTGGCCGCCTACTTGGTCAGGTCAGGCGGGCTCTCTCAACACACCCAACAAATTGCTAACCATTATGCGAGACGCTTCACCCCCTCGCTGAAACATGGTGGCAAAATATCGAGACGGAAGCCCCAGCGGAGGGCTTGTGGCCCGCTCATCTTTATATATATATATATATATATGTTTATAAGTATATGCATGTACTAATGTTAAATAAATAAACACCAACCCTCTCGCGGCTGCTTCTTCTTCCTCATCTCGACGAGTCGAGACCCTGCCTTTCTGTCTCCTTGTGGAGACGTTTTGCCCACAAAGGTATGTAATATCACCTAGGGTTTTATTTATCAATTTTAAAGGAAATACACCCTATGTTTGGTGCGAGGTTTTGGTAGGGTTGTAGGATCACCCTTTGAGATTAATTTGAAATTGGCGTCTCTTCGAGCTTTTCTCAATTCTATTCTTAGTCCCGTGGTTTCATCCTTTTGAGATTGGTTATTCTTGAATTGGTGTGTCTTCGGGCTTCTGTCAATTCTGTTCTTAGTCCCGTGGTTTCATCCTTTTGAGGTTGGTTATTCTTGAATTGGTGTGTCTTCGGGCTTCTGTCAATTCTGTTCTTAGTCCCGTGGTTTCATCCTTTTGGGATTGGTTATTGTTGAATTGGGGCTTTTGTCAATTCTGTTTTCTCGTGGGTGATCTTTGTTTTCTCCCACCGAGTTTTTACACAACAGTATTTTTAGGGTTAATCTTATCTCGCGTGTATACGCCACCATATACATGATGAGTAATATCACTCGCTCACATCACTCGCTCACACCAGCCCAGTCATATAACTCACTCACTCACTCACTCACTCACCGTCCGCCGACGGTCAAGCACCATTTCGCTGACCAATCTGCCGACAAAGCACTTCCTGCCGCGCCACCAGTCACCATGCACACACGAACACACGCGATCACACAAATAACCACACAGTAATAAACACATTATTACGTATACTGACGAACCTCCCCTGGATATATATTATAGTCTGGCTGTCAGACTAAATTATAAACTAATTATGTAAATTAAAATAAGATGTGACGAACTAAATCCAGCTCGCATAAACAATTCAGTTTATACGAGCGTGGCACCTCACAAAAGGAGTTTCCGGCCTTCTTAAGGCAATGCACGGAGCTCGGAGAGAGTCGGTTCTTAGTGACGTGCCTTAGTGATAAGACTGTGTAATAGTGTCTGAACTAAGTTTATACTAGATACAACAATAAAGAAACAAAAACTTAGAGGCGTTTGTGCAGTGGACCCCTTATTGTGATGATGTGACGACCCCGTTACATTTTGTGTCTACAAGTGACGTTGGATGGAAACGATGTAACGATACCGTTACACCCGTCCCGTTACATCACTGGTGGCAGCAAACCTCGCAACCCATCTACTCTGAAGAGACTACGGTGTACCTTCTACGGTGAACTTCAAACCCGTCCATTTTTCTCCAACTACATACAAGTACGAACAAATAACCGCACTGAACAAAACGCTCTCAAGAACAAGAACTTGGTTCACACTATTCATCACGGGCAATCGTCACAGGCCGATCTCCCACTACTAAAATCAACATTATAAAGGTAACATAAATCCTTACAATTAATACCAATATATTCCGTAATAATAACCATACATTACCCATTCAAACCATCCCTGATACTCGCCTTGTCTCCCTTTCCATAACATGCGAGCATAATTCATCCACCCTAGAGGATTCACACCGGCTGCGCACAGACCCGCGTAACAGCCACCTCATCCCCCAAGACAGCATACCCACCTTCCACATCAACCGCTTTCACCAAACGTTGCTTTCGACTACTACAATCGAAACGTCAGCAACACCACCCCCCAGCCGGACATTGACATACCACTCGATTCAGCTCAAGGTATCAAGGTAACCATTATACCTACAGATACCCACGTGCTCAACGCACGTACACCTTAGCCATATAACTATGTAATCTCGCACTTATATTAGCATATTGTCATTTAGAATTTTTTTTCTCTCCAAAAATTATCATTAAGTAATACTCTTTAATCTGCCAATTACCAATATACATATATATTCAACAGTTAATACTATTACATTATTACCAACTTCCCTGTATGTATATAGCATATATACACCTTTTTTTGGTTATTATACCTTTCTCATAAATTAAACAAATAGCTCTTATATGTTTAAAATTCAATATTTACATAGAACTTATACATTTTTATCAATGTAACCTATTTTACTGCTGTAAAATTTTTTTTATGACATTTTATTACTATTTTATATATACACATATATTTTTATGATTTTTGTAATCCCATTATACTGTATAACCGTTGACATACTATATCCCCCTTCCCATATCTAAGCATAACATATTACCCTTAGTTACTATATACCTATTATTCATATTTTAACAGCTCCTTTTTTCTTAGATTACAAATCAAAACTAACTATTAACTAATACATGACTTAACAACATGGCCTTTGCCACCAGGTCAAAACTAAAACAAAGCTTACATAGCGTCTTCTCAAAGTCTAGAGAAGAAAAACACCAAAATGACATATCCAGTGACAAAGAGGAAATACACACAGAAGACTTAATTGGCAATGACAAACCAGACCATTTTTACCTATATCCACAGGTTGACAATACCTCTAACCAGTTAACCAATGACCAGTTAAATAATCCTGACAAAACTAATCCTAATGCAGATACCCCAATAGACCCTCCTTATGAGAACGATGTCTTACCTTTTTTCAACCAGCTTCCTCAAGTAGACCCCTTTCACCCCTCACAATCACAACCACCCATTCCTCCCATCCAACCAAATATGCAAACAAAACCTCCTATAAACCATAATCCATCCAACCCCCATATCCCAACACATAATAACCCCCCTCCCATTCAGCAACAGTACCAAAACTTCCCCCTTTCTTCCCCCCATACCCCACCTGTTCAAACCCACTCCACACCATACCACCAACCACCACCTAACCTTCCTCCAAACCCACAATATTACCCTTACCCACTACCTCAACCAACAATAATTAACAATTATCAAACCATAACCCCCCTCACAGAAATCCCAACCTTTTCCCAAGATAGTGGACTATCCATTACAGATTTCTTGACAGCATGTGACCTGTTCTTCTCCAAGAACATCCAATACTCGGAGACAGATAAAATAAATTTGTGCCGTCAGAAAATAAACCCATCTGACATTTGCCGTTCAAAGGCAAGGATGCTAGACAGTTTAGTTGCATGTGGAATCACTTATCAGGAATATAAACGCCACCTTCTTAAGGTCTTTCATAACAAACAACCTAACAACATTTCATTTCTCATCACTTTCCTCAATAACACTAGAGTCCAACCACATTCCATTACTAACATTATGGATTTTGTTGCAAACGGAATGAAAGAGGTCAGAGAAGACCTAGAAAATAACTCTCCTTGGACTCACACTGATCAATTTGGTCAAAATGTAATCCCAACAAAACACCTACTAACATTCCTTGAAATAGCTTCCTATCTCTCCCAACTCCCTCCAAAGTGTTTAAAGGAAGCCTCCAAAAGGGAACTAGACACTAGAAATCCTCTAGCTTATACCTATATCTTAGATATCATGAATGCTTGCAATGTATCCTTAGATACCCCCAACCATCTCCCCAGACTAAATAGCCTTCACTCACAGCAACCCCCATTCATCAAACAGTCACAACACAAAAGACTGCATACAGCAACAACAATACCCGCAGGTACAACACCACCCTATCCCTTGCTCAGTTCATGGAACCATTTCCCACACCGATGCCCAGTGTTGGACACAGCAAAAGCAACACACGCAGGTACAACACCACCCTATTCCTTGCTCAGTTCATGGAACCATTTCCCACACAGATGCCCAGTGTTGGACACAGCAAAAACAACACCCACGCTCAGTGCATGCTACTACCTCACATACGAATGCTCAGTGTCAAATTCAGAATCAAAACAAACAAGTTCCACCCCCCTTTAAACACCCACTCCTATCTATACCAACACATCCAATCAAATACTGCAACCTACACCAAACATCAACTCACTCCAACAAAGAGTGTTACCTACAGAAAACACAACAACAACCGTATCAGAGAACTAACAACCTATTCACCACCCCTCGACAAACAGCTCCCTCCAACACGACAACCAATACTCAACAACGATTGGGGGAACGTGTACCAGCCTCACGCACCAAACCACCATAGGAATATCTCATACACAACACAAATACCTCACCCTAGAAGTAAGCTTAGACCAACTTAAAGTTGACATGATGGTTGATACAGGAACAAACCTGAACATCATCCCAAGAGCTCTGTATGAAGCATTAAATGACCCACCCCAAATTCAATTTTCCAATATGGAAGGACTCCTAATAGAAGGGAGCACAATTTCTCTACACGACACCATAGACTTAAACATTGAAGTCAATAATTGTAAGGTAGGTCTCACACCTTTCCACATAGCTGATGAATGGAGTCTTGATCAACAAGGTATAATAGGACTAAACTCATTGAAGATTTGGAAAACTAAGATAGACTTTGAGACTAACAAAATCTCCTTCCGAGATGTAAATAATGAGTCAACAGTTCCTGAGACACCCGACTCAGACACACAACATCTCTCATGTCTACCTTCCTTCAATACTCCCAATCCCACTAACAGCTATTTCTTCCGACCACCCCCTTATGTCACCTCAAAGGCACTGATGTCTAACACAGTCATCATACCCCCTAGACATTCAATAACAGTCCCACTATACATACCCGGTGCAATAGACCATCAGGACGTCATAATCGACTCAGACACGTCCAGGATTAACAACATAACCATTGAGTCCTCCTGGGACACAATATCAGAAAATAAACATACACTAGCTATGTTAACAAACATCTCAGACCAACACCGTAAAATCAGGAAGAATACAAACATCTGCGCAGTCCATCTCCATAATTCCCCTATCCAGGAACCACTGCCGCAACACATCAACCAAGTAAGACCAACACAACCCCTTCCCCCTATTCCCCCAGACCAAATCACGACATCAGCTGACGGAGAAAGTCATAACGAGCTATTAGCTCTCCTACAGAGGAATAGATCAGCTGTCGCCTTAGAAGACGAACCACTAGGCAAATGTGATATAATCAAACATCACATCCAAATTCCCCCAAACACCACCCCTTCATACACCCCCGCTTACCGCATACCCCACAGTAGGAAATCCCAAGTCAATGACAGTGTACATGAGATGATACACCAAGGCGTAATTTCCCACTCAGACTCCCCATGGAACAGTCCCCTCTTTTTGGTCCCTAAGAAAGACGGAACCTTACGCCCTGTTGTTGACTTCAGAAAAGTTAACAACCTAACTCAATCTGACCCACACCCCCTCCCCGCCATGCAAGATGTACTACAATGCATTGGCAACGGGAACTCTGTTTTTTCCACAATAGACCTCAAGTCAGCCTTCTGGCAGGTCGAACTAACAGAGGAATCAAAACCCGTAACTGCATTTTCCACTGACAAAGGACACTTTCATTTCGAACGTATGCCCTTTGGCCTTAAGAATGCCCCCTCAACCCAACAAAGGTTGATGACCCGCATTTTCAGTGACATGATAGGAATCTCATTATTCGTCTATTTAGACGACCTCATTATATATAGTCCCACAGAAAGAGACCACCTTAACACTTTAGGGATTGTCATCAAACGTCTCAAACATACGGGATTAAAGATTCAATTAAAGAAATGTAGATTCCTCATGAAGGAACTCACCTTCCTAGGCCATAAAGTGGATGCAAAAGGGATCCACACAACCACAGATAAAATAGATACAATAAACAATTTCCCAACCCCCAGAAACGCTAATGAAACAAGAGGTTTCATTGGGTTAGCCTCCGATTACAGACACTTCATAAGAAACTTTGCTGATATTGCTTCCCCTCTGACCAAATTCACAAGGAAAGGCGAGCCATTTCAATGGTCAGAAACAGAACAGCAAAGTTTCGACACTCTCAAACACGCACTCACCACAGCCCCTGTACTAGTTTTCCCTGACATGAAGAAAGAATTCTTTCTTTACACAGACGCCTCCTCTAAAGGAATAGGCGCAGTCCTACAACAGAAAGATGACAATGGCAAAGAACACGCCATAGCATACGCAAGTAGAGTCTTAAACAACACTGAAAATAACTACTCAACTACACACAAAGAAGGACTTGCAATCATATGGGCACTAAAACACTTTAAATACCTCATTTTAGGCTACAAGATTACCATACTAACAGACCACCAACCCCTAGTCTATCTTTTTAACTCCAAAGACTTACATGGGAGAGTTGCTAGATGGAAAACAACTCTCCTTGATTACGATCCCATGATCGTATACTTAGCTGGGAAAGCTAACGTAGTGGCAGACTGCTTGAGCAGACAAACTCACATCACCCCCATAACCCAAACCACATGCATACCTATGCAAGAACTCAGAGATGAAACTGACAGAGACCCAATATGGTCTCCAATAAAACAGCATCTCATCTCACAAACCCCCTTACACTCCCGACCACCTGTCCCTATTGAGGAACTCAATCTGGTCGACGGAGTCATAAGGAGAACCATTAATACAAGAGAGGTTACTGTTATCCCCAGAGCCGTAGTCCCCAAGCTCCTACACATATTGCACGACAGTGCAATGGGAGGCCACTCGGGCAGAGATAAGACACTAAACACTGCTAGGCACACATATTACTGGCCTTACATGAAAAGAGATATAACCACACACATAGATTCTTGTGTAACTTGCAACCAATTCAGAGGCCCTAACCTGAAGCAAATCAACATAAAAGATATCCCACTCCCTGCTGAGCCATGGGAAACACTTGGCATTGACCTACTGAAAATGCCAACGAGCCATCAAGGTTCCAATTATGTACTCACAGCAGTTGATTATTTCTCTAAATACACAATCTTAATACCACTCCAGGACAAAACAGCAGAGACTGTAGCCAAAACCCTGGTCAACAATATCTTTTGTAAATACAACATACCACACACAATGTTATCTGACAATGGCTCAGAATTCAAAAATGAGGTGATGCGCGAAATAGCACATCTCTACAACATTGACCAAACATTTGCCACTGCATACCACCCCCAGGGAAACGGTCTGACTGAGCGAACAAATCGCAAGGTCCTAGAAATTCTCAGACCATTGGTCAATGACCTCATGGACACTTGGGAAGATTGGCTACCACAGGTACAAGCCAGTATCAATAGCACAGTCAATTCCGCAACAAAGATGTCCCCACATGAGATCATTTTCGGCCAACCAATGCGCCTACCCTACCAAATATTCAACCAACCACCCCCACCCTTATACAACCTAGATAACCTCGCACACTGCATCAAAAGAGGTATGCAAACAATTTACAAAAAGTTAGAGCAAACCTGAAAGAAGCCCAGGAAAAGACAAAGACAAAACAACACAAACGGTCAATTCCACTTGACATAGCACCTGGCGACACAGTCATGGTAAAAGACTCAGGTAGAACAAACAAACTCAAACCAAAATTCCTAGGCCCCTTCATAGTCACAAGTTCACTCCCTAACAATGTTTTCCTACTAACAGATCCTTCTGATCACACCACCTTCACCATACATGGAGAGAAGTTAAGAAAGGTCAAACTGAACCTCGACCCAATCTCACCTCCCATCCACAACCCACCTATCACAGACACACACCAATCACCAATACGCAAGTCTCATCCCATGACTCTGCGTCGACGCAACTAAACATGCACTCTAGCTCTCGCCCCTGAAGATGCAGGACGTCATGTATCTATCAGTGGAGGTTAAAATGGCCCATTTCCAATAAGAACTCTTTTCCACATATCTATCAAAACTTCTCTACTTCCTTCCGACCAATATAACCTTAGCGAGAGTCAGATAAACATATCCTCATTCACTGAGACATAACCTTCATCCTCCAAAAGTAAATACATCATTAATTACCCACCTTAAACATCGACTACTTTTGACATGGACTCATTCGACTTACATCATAGGACTCTTCCATATAACTCCACGGCCCTTTACCTCTTAATCATTCTCTTTATACTAATAATAATAATCATATTCTGTTGCATGAAGTAACACCTTCCAAAACCTTTCCACCTCCTTACCCAAATTATTGTAAACCTAGATTAAGTTATTCTTGTGTCTCACCCAATATCTTAAATACCATAAACATTCTTACGGAAACTATATATCCATACTATGAAATAAAACAAGTGCAATGTGACACACCAAACTGACCATAGAACAGTGTTTAGAAAAACAACACTCCCAACAATGATAGTGTTAAACCATAAAAACCATAACATTTAAAAAGTGAATTAAACAGTGTATGTGAAATCCAATATAACATGTAATCTGGTGAGACACAACGTTACACTTCTGAGACACAACATCGCTACCCCTATTTACAGTGCATGATCCCCCTTGGGACATCAGAATCACTTCAACAACACCCCCCCCCCATCTGCACATTTTTAATCCCACAGGATTTTGTGTCTCTGAATTTTTTGTTCTCGATGTATTACCCATATAAATACTTTTGTAAACCATGTACCTTAGGTGCCGGGAGCCACCTAACCCCAGGGGGAGAGCGATATGTATACGCCACCATATACATGATGAGTAATATCACTCGCTCACATCACTCGCTCACACCAGCCCAGTCATATAACTCACTCACTCACTCACTCACTCACCGTCCGCCGACGGTCAAGCACCATTTCGCTGACCAATCTGCCGACAAAGCACTTCCTGCCGCGCCACCAGTCACCATGCACACACGAACACACGCGATCACACAAATAACCACACAGTAATAAACACATTATTACGTATACTGACGAACCTCCCCTGGATATATATTATAGTCTGGCTGTCAGACTAAATTATAAACTAATTATGTAAATTAAAATAAGATGTGACGAACTAAATCCAGCTCGCATAAACAATTCAGTTTATACGAGCGTGGCACCTCACAAAAGGAGTTTCCGGCCTTCTTAAGGCAATGCACGGAGCTCGGAGAGAGTCGGTTCTTAGTGACGTGCCTTAGTGATAAGACTGTGTAATAGTGTCTGAACTAAGTTTATACTGGATACGACAATAAAGAAACAAAAACTTAGAGGCGTTTGTGCAGTGGACCCCTTATTGTGATGATGTGACGACCCCGTTACATTTTGTGTCTACAAGTGACGTTGGATGGAAACGATGTAACGATACCGTTACACCCGTCCCGTTACACGCGTGATTCTTGTCTTCTGATTTTAAGTTGTATTAAAATTAAATTACTGTCTGTGATCAAATGTGGTTGTTAAAGGGTTTCATTTTGTAAATAAAATTTTAAAACGAATACCTCTTTCCCGAACCTGGATAATAATCAACATAAATTAGATATAAATATTTTCGCCTCTTCCAATTCATAACAGTAGGCGAAGTTCTGCCATTCTCCCCTCCTCCATTCATGACAATGCCAATATACCCGCACAGTCACGTTTTATTATGTATACATTGTGGCAAGTCATCAATATACAAAGTATCAGCGTGTACATAAATAATCACAACACAAATTACGCAATCTTTGAAATGTAATTTAGTACAAAGTAGTTCAGTTCCATTAATTCTTGTAGCCATACATAAATTAGTTGGAACACTATTCTCGACAAAAAACTAGTCAAACCTCTTGTATTATCTGTTTAATTAACAAATAGATCAAACTTTTGATATCCAGCCAATTTGAAGTTTACACCAGTACCTACTTCTTGGAACAATATATTCATCCGCCTTACTAGTCAAAACATACGAGTGGATATCAGTAGCTCTTTAATATATACTGTTAATATTCCGTGTAATACATTTTAACTAATTTTCCTCAATTTCTTTGAAAATCCTCACAAATTTTCTCTGTCGATTCAATTACCTTTGCTAAGTTCATCATTTGGGCTTACAAAGTATTGTCTTACTGCACTGACCAAAAGGGTTACATTGTTACCAAATAAACTATAATCTACCTGCACTCTCTCATTGGTTTTGTTACATTCCTCATTTTCTTTTGAATAGTTTGTCTATTTGTTTAAAAGAATCAGGTCCCTTGCTACGTTTATTTTCCCTTGGCTCTTCATTCACGTTTCTTTCCTGTTTGCACATTCATTCAACCAGCTTTCCTTTTTCATGAACAAGTTTTTCAATTCCCTTGGTTCACTAACAAGTGTTTCTACAATATTGATTTGTGTGCTTTGCAATTCAACATTCTCCTGCAGTTGTTATGTCTTTTTTTTCTTGCCTTTCCTTTTCCCTTCGTTCCCATACATTTCCAACCGTCCTGTTTTTGCCAACAGGTCGCTTGTTTTCTGGCTGCTTTGCTACCAGTTTACCTGTACCACTTGGATGCTACACAATCTTGAATTTGCATCATGCTCTTCTCCACAACTGTAGCATTTTGGGACGACCTTCTCTTTGTTCTTAATCTTTTCACTACATTCTCTCGAGTCGTGATTTATACCACAGCACTTACATCGATAGTTGTTCTGACATTTATACGCTAAGTGTTCCCATTTATAACATATTTCAGGAGATTCATGATGTATAGCTATATATTTTTTCAGGTATATTATCCTTCATTAGTGCACGCATTTGGGGCTTTGTTTCCACCCATTCCGCGTATCTTACTTCTCGCCTTTTAGCTCAAACAACCCT
>NC_134780.1:40526161-40531161 GCF_046742065.1 Oratosquilla oratoria
GGTGTTGGAGATAGACCCCCATAACCATATATATTCTGATACCCTATCACTCCAGGTACTTGGATAATTATATTTCATTTCCCCCCAAAAATTATTTTGGTTAGGGTTAAGGGTTAAATTAGGTGGAGTATGGTTAGGTGAGTGATTATTCAAGAACTACTCCTAGGTTTTTGCAGATAGACCACTATAATCATATATATTCTGAAGCCTTATAACCCAAAGTACTTGGACTACTAACTTTCATTTGTCTGTCTGTCTGTCTGTTTGTTCGTTCGTTTGTTCAGGAACTCCTCCTAGGCCCTAGGAGGAGTTCGTGAACAAACAAGCAAAACTCTAGGGCCTAGGGTTTTGGAGATAGACCCCCATAACCATATATATTCTGATACACTATCACTCCAGGTACTTGAATAACTATATTTCATTTCGAAAAAATAAATAATTTTGGTAAGGGTTAAGGCTTAAATTAGGTGGGGTATGGTTAGGCTAGAGATTATTCACTAACTCCTCCTAGGTTTTTGCAGATAGACCCCTATAACCATATATGTTCTGAAACCTTATAACACAAGGTTCTTGAATTACTATCTTTCATTTGTCTGTCTGTCTGTTTGTTTGTTTATTCACGAGCTCCTAGGGTTTTTGAGATAGACCCCCATAAACATATATATTCTGATACCCTGTCACTCAAGGTACTTGGATAACTATATTTAATTTTACTCGGAAGTTTCGGGCACGAGCTTAGGACATGGTCAATGTTCTGTTCAGTTTCTCCGCACTCGCAGGATGGGTCGGTTTTGAGGCCCCATTTAACCAGATTGTCACCAGTTCTGGCGACTCTGGATCTTGCTATATTTAGTGTGGACTATTCGCGTCTTGGTAACAGTGTCCCATCTGAGAGCTCTTCACTGGGTCCTTGCACTGTACTGTTAGGGAGAGTTGTGCTGTCAGACTCCTTTAACAGTGTAATTATGATGACAGGGTGTCTACGACAGAATGTCGAAAAACAGAATGTCTAATTGTCAAAATGTCGACATAATAGATGGCCAAATGCGACATAATATTGAAATATGCATTTCACTTATTATTCGGTCATGTGTGCCTTTTATATTAGTGGTACTTGAGTAATCATGACTAAAAGTGGCTGTTTGAAGATAGATATTGTTTTGAAGAAAATTTAACTCGGCAATAAAAACCGATATTTCCCAAATCACTCGACCCATCATGGCCGCCCGGCATGATTTTTATTTATTTATTTAACAACAGTCACTTATACCATTTCAATTGAAATTAAATTGATTAAGGGACTATTAATGAAACCATAGTGAATTGCGATTGCCATATTGCAGTTGATAAAGACCGATGTTTCCCAAATCACTCGACCCATCATGGCCGCCCGGCGCGATTTTCTTTAACATAATAACTTAACAAGTCACTTATACCAGTTCAATTGCAATTAAATTAATCAAAGGACTATTATTGAAACCACAATGAATTGCGATTGCCTTATTGCAGTTGATAATGGAATCACACAAAACAAAATTTAATGTTTATTTCTATGTATACTACAATCGAAGACACATCAATGATTACCCTATTCCAGTTGGTGATGAAATCACACAAAACAAAGTGTTATTTTTATTTGATAACCTATTTTATATGTAAACTTCTTTTCACATTTATTTATACAAGTGAAATGATATCCTAACGTGATATTTTGTCCTCCACTATCAATACATCTCATCGTGATTTTTTGTCCTCCACTGTCATTACATCTCATTGTGATATTTTGTCCTTCGTCGACATTCTGTCCGGTATCCCTCTCTAAAATTATATTTTGTCCTCCACTGACATTACATCCCAGCCTACAGATTGGGAGACAAAATTAAGCGAAAGACCTGTAGATCAGATGTGGGAAATATTTCAAAATACGCTTACTAAGATGATTCATACTTACATCCCTGTTAAGGACAGACATCCCCCAAATCAGGCTCGCCCGAAATGGTTTGACAAAGAAACTGAAAAAAGTATTGCTAAAAAGAGACAGGCTTATAAGAAATACAAGTGCTCGGGCGCATCTAATGACTATCAAATTTATGTATAAATACAGAGATTCAGAAAAAGACAATAGAAAAACGAAAACGACAATACGTAAACGAAACACCTCAAAGTGAACTCAAAACGGAAACCTGTGAAAAATCTAGGGTGAACTTACTACGGTAAATATAACAAAAGAAAAAAATTAAAATGTGTATAGAAAAGCTCAGTTAATAAAACACCAGGGCCTGGCGGTTGGAATCTTAAAGGAAATGAAAAATTATACTGTTGTTCCATTAGAAATTATTTTCAAGAAATCCATCATATCCGGAGATGTCCCAAGAGAAGCTAGCTAACGTAACTCCCATATTCAAAAGAGGTGACAAAAAGAAACCAAATAACTATAGGTCTATAAGTTTGACTTCAATCGTAGGAAAAATAATGGAAACTATCATCAGATATGCTATCGAACATCATTTAGAAAGTAACCGTTTGATAAATGATAGCCAGCATGGTTTCAGACGGAAACGTTCTTGCGTGACTAACTTACTCGAATTCTACAACACAGTTATCTCGAATTATGACAAAAGAAACAATATAGATTTAATATATCTAGACTTTGCAAAAGCTTTTGATACCGTCCCACACGAAAGACTACTTACTAAATTAGCTTTACACGGAATAAGTGGTAACCTATTAGGTTGGACTAGTAATTGGTTGAATGGTCGAAAACAGAGTTGTTTTAAATGGAAAAACTTCTAGATGGAAAAATGTTACAAGTGGAGTTCCTCAGGGTTCCGTTCATGGGCCACTTCTATTCATAGTATATATAAATGATATAGACCATGGACTAAAATCTACTGTTTCCAAATTTGCTGATGATACAAAACTGTGCGGAGTGGCAAATGATCACTCAAACCAATTAGATATTCAAGAATATTTAGATAAATTACAGCAATGGTCTGAAAAGTGGATAATGAAATTTAACACAAGTAGATGCAAGGTAATGCACATAGGTAAAAATAACAGTAAGTACGATTACAAGTTATTTGGAAATTCGTTAACAAAAATGGATAGTGAAAAAGATCTCGGCGTAATTATCAGTAACGACCTCAAATCATCCAAGCAGTGTATTTCAGCCTTTGAGAAAGCAAATAAGATTCTGGGACTGATTGCGCGATCTTTTGATTTCAAAAGTCCATCACTCATTAACAAGCTATATAAATCGTTAGTTCGTCCACATTTGGAATATGCTGTTTCCGTATGGTCACCGAATCTCATTAAAGACATTGACAGACTGGAAAAAGTACAACGGCGAGCCACAAAACTGATTCCAAATATCAAAAATAAATCATACGAAAATCGACTAAGACATATGAATCTGTTTTCCCTAAAAAGGCGTAGACTCAGAGGTGACTTGATACAGGTCTTTAAGATTTCAAAGGGAATTGCCAACATCAAAAGTGACAAAATTTTCACATTGAATGAGAATCAGACAAGAAACAATGGTCTCAAACTGTCCGGAAATAGATTCAATTTGGAAGTAGGTAGAAACAACTTTGCCAACCGTGTAGTTAATGAATGGAATAAACTTCCTGCACAGGTAGTGGAATGTAGTTCAGTTCGAAGCTTTAAGAATCATTTAGATAAATACCTAAGTAAGATGCTGTAATGATTATAATTTATCTTATATTATTTGTTTTTGTTTTGTTATCATTTGTCTGTCTGATTTTCATTTATCATTAGCTATATGTCAAATTATTATCATTTACTATTTACTTGTTTGTTTATTATTTAGCTATACCTATGCATTTATTTATGTATTTTATTTGTTATTTACATTATTATAGTTTTTATTTATTATTTTATTATTGATATGATTTTTTTCTCGCATCCGAACTAGATATGGACCAAAAGGTCTCCTGTCGGCATGCTCCGTCTTTGTGATCCTTTGTAAGTGCTGGTACAACAAAAGTTGTATGGAGTTAAAAGACAAAAGAGACAAAGCTTTGACCAAATCGAAGAAAGACAAAAGACCTGAAAAATGGAAAATATATACTTGCTATAGAAGTGAATATGTACAAGTGTGCAGAGAGGAAAAGAGAAAATATGAAAAAGATGTCATAGAAAAATGTAAAGATCAACCAAAAATATTTTACAGATTTGTAAACAACAAACTGAAAAACAAACAAGAATTAGAGAGATTAAGACAAGGAGGAGTTGAATACACAGAGGAAATATAAATGGCAGAAATTATGAACAAGCATTTTAAATCGGTGTTTACAAGGGAGAACGTACAACCTGGAGAGATTGAA
Source organism: Oratosquilla oratoria (assembly GCF_046742065.1). Taxonomy (NCBI): domain Eukaryota; kingdom Metazoa; phylum Arthropoda; class Malacostraca; order Stomatopoda; family Squillidae; genus Oratosquilla; species Oratosquilla oratoria. The sequence goes on from NC_134780.1 coordinate 40,530,508, forward strand.
TGGGAAGAGAAAGTCCCCCCTATGAAAGAAATAGAAGTAACAACGAATGAAATAATGAAACACTTGAGTAATCTTGATGTCAGAAAATCGCATGGACCAGATGAAATAGCAAACTGGATTTTGAAAGAATGCAGGAGTGAACTGGCAGACAAAATACATAGCATAATAAACAGTTCCTTGAAAGAAGGAAATTTTCCAAAAGATTGGAAAAAGCAAATATAGTACCTATATATAAAGGGGGAAATAAAGAAGACCCTACCAACTATAGACCAGTCTCTCTAACAAGTACAATAGCAAAAATTTGTGAAAGAATGATCAAAAGTAGATGGGTAAAGTATTTAGAAAAAAACAACGTGCTAAATCCAAGGCAATTTGGATTCAGACAAGAACGATCATGCGTCACCAATTTAATATGTTTCTATTCAAGGCTAATAGATATAACACAAGAAAGAGGTGGATGGGCTGATTGTGTATTTCTAGACCTAAAAAAAGCTTTTGACAAAGTACCACATAAGAAGCTGCTTAAGAAATTAGAAACTGAAGGAGGAATACAGGGCAAACTGCTTAAATGGATGGAAGACTTTTTGCAAGAAAGAAAAATGAGAGTAGTGATAAGAGACAAACACTCGAATTGGGATGAAGTGATAAGTGGTG
>NC_134780.1:40533661-40583661 GCF_046742065.1 Oratosquilla oratoria
ACCTTCACTCCACCCTTTCCTGCCACATTTGCACCCAAATATCTAAAACTATCCATTTCCTCCAGTTGCTCTCCCTTAATGCTCACTTCCAGATTACTGCCACTTTCACCCCTTGTACATCTCATCACCTTACTTTTACCCACATTTATCTTCAGCTTTCTTCTATCACACACTCTCCCAAACTCTGCCACCAGCTTCCTCAATCCCTCCTCCGATCCTGCCACAAGCGCAGTGTCGTCCGCAAACAACAGCTGGCTCACCTCCCACTTTTCTCCATTTTCCTTAACCATCTCCAATCCCTGACCCACTACCCTTGCATTCACCTCTCGCACCACCCCATCCATGTATAAGTTGAACAGCCAGGGTGACATAACGCATCCCTGACGAAGTCCCACCTTTACCTCAAACCACTCACTCTCTCCATTTCTAATCCTGACACAAGCTCTACTACTCTCATAAAAACTCTTGACAGCTCCCAGAAGCTTTCCTCCTATCCCATATATCCGCATAACCTCCCACAGTGCCTTTCTGTCTACCCTGTCGTAAGCCTTTTCCAGGTCCATAAAGGCCCAGAAAACATCCTTCCCCTTACCTATAGCTTTCTCACATATCTGTCTTACCACAAAAATCTGATCTACACAACCTCTACCTGTCCTAAATCTACACTGTTCCTCACCAATTACTCCCTCTGTTCCTCTCCTAATCCTCTCAATCAAGATCCTCCCATAAGCCTTCCCAACTACACTTAACAAGCTAATCCCTCTGAAACTACTACATTCACACTTATCCCCCTTTCCCTTGTAAAGTGGAACTATACACGCACTCCTCCAGTCCTCTGGCACTTTACCCTCTCTCCAGCAAACATTAAATAACCTCACCAACCAGTCCATGTATATATATTATATATATATATATATATATATATATATATATATATATATAAATGTATATATCTACTATAATAAAGTAGTAGCCTCTGTCTGTCTGTCTGTCTGTTGTTTGTTTGTTCACAATCTCCTCCTAGGGTTTTGGAAATAGACCCCCATAACCATATATATTCTGATACCCTATCACTCCAGGTACTTGGATAACTATATTTCATTTAGAAAAAAATATTTTGGTTAGGGTTAAGGGTTAAAGTTAGGTGGGCAATGGTGTGGTAATACGCCACTACTGTAGTTAACCATTAACGCGCGTCGCATTTTTGTGACATAGGAATTACTATGATTAAACAAATGTGTCCATAAATATTATTTATATTTGTGAAATTAATGTTGCCATAAATCATGATAACCTTTGTAAGGAAAAAGCATGAAAATGTAAAATTGCAAAGGATTACAAAAGATTACAAAGGCGGAGCATGCCAACAGAAGATCTTTTAGTCCATATGTAGGTCGAATGCAAAAAAAAAAAAAAAAAAATAATAATAATAGATAGATAAATGAAAAAATGAAAAATATAATAATGTAAATAATGAATAAAATGCATAGATAAATGCATAGGTATAGTTAAATAATAAACAAAATTGCAAATAGTAAATAATAATAAATTGGCATATAACTAATAATGATTGTATAATTTTACCAAATGTTGAAATATTGGTTATTTTCATTTGGTTTTATTGCGGGCGGAAATGCAATAACGGAGTCATAACCAACTCCGACTCAGCAGAGGTCAGACGTCGCTCTCCGTTCCAGCTCTCTCAACAAGCGCCCAGGAATCTTCACTGGCCGGTCGCGGCGGAGGAGACTTTTCTCCTTTGCTGCTGCCGGTCTGGCACAAGGCTGACCTCTTCGTCGACGTCGGCAAGCCGGTTTACACCAAAGACAAATACACACATTTTCCAAGCCACGTAATTCTCTGCTTTCAGAGTTGTACTTGGAATAAAAGAGAGATACACGCACACTTTCTCGCTGGCTTAGCAGAGGTCGCCCTTAATCCAACTCTCTCTGATTCAGAGCCCTTAACTCTTCGCCGGCCGGTAGTGGGGGAAGATTGCCGGGTCTCTCCTGTCGACCAGCCCGCACCCACACCTGACCTCTTAGCTGACGCTAGCGAGCGGGTTTACACTTCTGACATTTACAGATAATTCCCAAGTCACGTAATTCTCTGCTTTCAGAGTTGTGCTTGGAAGGAGAATGATAAAACAACAGTCACCCGCTTGCCCCCCTCGCAATGCCATCGGTTCCACTCTCCTGACTACGCTTTGGATATCGGCCACTCAACGCTCAAGCCTAACCTGGGGCTAATCAGGACCGCTCAAGCCTAACCTGGAGCTAATCAGGACCGCGCCACCTAGCTGGGATTAATCAGCAACGCCACACGCGGGAAGTGAACTCCACTCACTTCCCGTAAGATACATACACACACCTCTCACGAACATAACCACGCCCCACGCTCAAACATCTACACGTACTTCTTCTGCTAAAATTCGCTTCCTTTATAACTTTCTCTTATACTACATTTTCTCATTTCAGTTTACCTCCCACTAAAGATTTTTCCGTGTTTCAATTTTTCTCTAATACTATGCCTCCTACCATTTTCTCAACTTTTGGTGATTTTAATCCCAGGCGTCGGCGCCGCCGTCCAAGTTCCTTGCCCATTTATCCCGAGCCACGACCATCAACCACCCCTAATCGCTCAAGAAAAAGCGCATTTATGGCAATAGCCCTCTTTCATACACTACTATCTTTTCATTTTCTTAAAGACTTTCTTCCCCTCCCGCAAAAAAACCGATCCCGTGCGAGCGGGCGGTCTTCTCCCGCAAGTCGCAAGTCAAAAGATATTTAAAATTAGTTTTAATTCTTCTCTTACTGCCGAGTACCGTTCACCATGTAGTGTTAATAATCCACTACAACTGTTAGATTAAAGATTATTCACGAACTCCTCCTAGGTTTTTGCAGATAAACCTCTATAACTATACATATTCTGAAACCTTATAACCCAAGGTACTTGGATAACTATCTTTCAGTTGTCTGTCTGTTTGTTTGTTTGTTCACGAACTGCTTCTAGGGTTTTGGAGATAGACCCTCATAACCATATATATTCTGATATCCTATCACTCCAGGTACTTGGATAACCATATCTAATTAAAAAAGATTGGTTAGGGTCAAGGGATAAAGTTAGGTGGGGTATGGTTAGGTTAGGGATTATTCACGAACTCGCAGCAACGCGCGGGTAATTTGGCTAGTAGATATATATACATATATATATATATATATATATATATATATATATGCATATATATATATATATATATATATCTATATACCTATATATATATGTGTATATATATATATATATATCATTTAGACAAAATGTTGTAGCACATTTGTAAATAATCACGAAGAACCCACAGTCGGAATAAAAGGAAACTTTATAAGAAAGTGTAACTTCTATATGTCGGCTAATAACTATAGCCCTCTTCAGGAAAGTACTTTCCTGAAGAGGGCTATAGCTATTAGCCGAAATATGGAAGTTACACTTTCTTCTAAAGTTTCCTTTTATTCCGACTGTGGGCTCTTCATGATTAATATATATACATACATGCATATATATATATATATATATATATATATATATATATATATATATATATATATATATATATATATATATATATATATATATATGTAAGGTATTTACATAACAACCAACTCTAACATTAATCAGAACGTGGGAAATATAAAATGGACAAAGTACACAGCTAAATATGCAACAATGAGAAATTGCCCCAACACAGCGCCAACATAACATGGGGTTTTGTCCTAGTTTGATTTAATTTATTTAATTTATTCCATTTGCCCCCTCTTTTGTTCAAATTACATTAATTTACATCACATATAACATGGTCACACTTTACTCATATTATCATAAAACGTGACATTTCGCCACATCTTAGGGGTTTTATCCAAGTTTGATTTAATTTATATAATTGATTCCATCTTTCCCCTCTCTAGTTCAGATTTAATTTATATCACATATAAATGTTTAATTTCTGTTCTATTAATGTGGGTTTCTTTTCACAACATGGTCACACTAAGGATTACAAAGGCGGAGCATGCCGACAGGAGACCTTTTGATCCATATCTAGGTCGGATGCGAAAAAAAATCATATTAATAATAAAACAATAAATAAAAACTATAATAATGTAAATAACAAATAAAATACATAAATAAATGCATAGGTATAGTTAAATAATAAACAAACAGGTAAATAGTAAATAATAATAGATTGACATATAACTAATAATAAATGAAAATCAGACAGACAAATGATAACAAAACAAAAACAAATAATATAAGATAAATTATAATCATTACAGCATCTTACTTAGGTATTTATCTAAATGATTCTTAAAGCTTCGAACTGAACTACGTTGCACTACCTGTGCAGAAAATTTATTCCATTCATTAACTACACGGTTGGTAAAGTTGTTTCTACCTACTTCCAAATTGAATCTATTTCCGGACAGTTTGAGACCATTGTTTCTTGTCTGATTCTCATTCAATGTGAAAATGTTGTCACTTTTGATGTCAATTCCCTTTAAAATCTTAAAGACCTGTATCAAGTCACCTCTGAGTCTACGCTTTTTTAGGGAAAACAGATTCATGTGCTTTAGTCGATTTTCGTATGATTTATTTTTGATATTTGGAATCAGTTTTGTGGCTTACCGTTGTACTTTTTGCAGTCTGTCAATGTCTTTAATGAGATTCGGTGACCATACGGAAACAGCATATTCCAAATGTGGACGAACTAACGATTTATATAGCTTGTTAATGAGTGATGGACTTTTGAAATAAAAAGATCGCGCAATCAGTCCTAGAATCTTATTTGCTTTCTCAGAGGCTGAAATACACTGCTTGGATGATTTGAGGTCGTTACTGATAATTACGCCGAGATCTTTTTCACTATCCACTTTTGTTAACGAATTTCCAAATAACTTGTAATCGTACTTACTGTTATTTTTACCTATGTGCAATACCTTGCATTTACTTGTGTTAAATTTCATTAGCCACTTTTCAGACCATTGCTGTAATTTATCTAAATCTTCTTGAATATCTAATTGGTTTGAGTGATCATTTGCCACTCCGCACAGTTTTGTATCATCAGCAAATTTGGAAACAGTAGATTTTAGTCCATGGTCTATATCATTTATATATACTATGAATAGAAGTGGCCCAAGAACGGAACCCTGAGGAACTCCACTTGTAACACTTTTCCATCCAGAAGTTTTTCCATTTAAAACAACTCTCTGTTTTCGACCATTCAACCAATTACTAGTCCAACCTAATAGGCTACCACTTATTCCGTGTAAAGCTAATTTAGTAAGTAGTCTTTCGTGTGGGACGGTATCAAAAGCTTTTGCAAAATCTAGATATATTAAATCTATATTGTTTCTTTTGTCATAATTCGAGATAACTGTGTTGTAGAATTCGAGTAAGTTAGTCACGCAAGAACGTTTCCGTCTGAAACCATGCTGGCTATCATTTATCAAACGGTTACTTTCTAAATGATGTTCGATAGCATCTCTGATGATAGTTTCCATTATTTTTCCTACGATCGAAGTCAAACTTATAGGCCTATAGTTATTTGGTTTCTTTTTGTCACCTTTTTTGAGTATGGGAGTAGCGTTAGCTAGTTTCCATTCTCTTGGGCCATCTCCGGATATGATGGATTTCTTGAAAATAATTTCTAATGGAACAACAATCTCATTTTTCATTTCCTTTAAGATTCTTGGATGCCAACCGTCAGGCCCTGGTGTTTTATTAACTTTGAGTTTGTCTATACACCTTTTGATTTTTTCTTTTGTTATATTTACCGTAGTGAGTAAGTTTACCCCAGACTTTTCACAGGTTTCAGTTTGGAATTCACTTTGAGGTGTTTCGTTTACGAATACCGAGCTAAAATAATTGTTTAAGATATTACACATTCCTTCATTTGAATATTCAAGTTGACCGTCAGCAGATAATAGTAGACCAATGTGATTCCTAACAACCTTTTTATCTCTAATGTAACTATAGAATTCTTTGGGATTCTCTTTGGATTTATCAGCGATGTTCATTTCGTATTGTCGTTTTCTTTTTCACTATACTCATATTATCATAAAATGTGACATTTCGCCACATTTTAGGACACCTCAGACACTCTATTCCCACACATATAACGGCTTGATTTCTGGATTGTTAGTTTGAGTTGTATTTCGCATCATGGTTTATTGGTTTAACATGAGTCATATCATACTCATGAAATTATAAATTGTAACATTACGACACATTATAAAACAACACCTCACACATACTGTTTCCGCACTCACACAATAATTTATTGTAAACTCCAATGGACCCCCACTAAGAGGGACCGCGGAGTCAACCCACTATGTATACTACCAGGTTTATTCTCAGAATATCATTCCTCTGAAGAAGCTACAAGCGAAACCGGTCAAGAATAAACTCGGAACGAGACCTGTGACTCTTTTTTCCACCTTTTTCAATATATATATATATATATATATATATATATATGTTTATACACACACACACACACACACACACACACACACACACACACACACACACACACACACACACACACACACACACACACACACACACATATATATATATATTCACTATAAACCCACTATCGGAGAAAAAATGACGGAAGTACAGGGAAACTGTATATTTCAACTACTATCTGTAGTCCTCTTCAGCAGAATGCTTGCAAGAAGTTAAGGTACAAGTATATATGAGGAAGTGAGGGGTACATAAAAGGGGATGGGGAAAGTGGGGGGACTCAGGTTACATGCCCTTGAAATAGTTGGGTCAAGGAAGGACAAATGGTGGTATTTTGTCCGACCGCTCTTGACATTATTTTGTTGACCGCTAACTTCGTAATACAATCTGGGGGCCACTGACCTTTTGAGGTATTAAAGTTAGGATAATGTTTTATTAGAGAAGATTCTACAATTTTCCTTCGATAGCTACAGTGTGATTTAAAAATAATTGATGCATTATCCCAATCTAATCTATGGTCTTTTTGGCTGGCATGAAGGAACATAGTGGAGTTAACTTGTCCATATTTTATGGAATTTTTATGTATAGAAAATTTCAAAAGCCGCTTTACTACAAAATGATAAGAGTTTGAGTTGCCGACTATGGAATGAACATGCCCAAACTTTTCCAAGCTTATACCAGGCTGTCAAAAATTTTTGTGTTAAGGAATCTGTGCGGGAATTTCATCGAAAGGTGATTAAGTTCAATGATTCTCTACGAAACAACAAAGATTTTCAAGCGAAGCGAGCAGCGCCACAGGCCAAGCAACCACGGCGCAGCCGTGGCTGGCGAAGCCAGGTGCTTGTAACCTCTAAAATAACATTATTCATATTCTTCCCTATAGAATTGACAATAAAAGTAATTACGTAACCCATTATGTATTTGACTGAAATTCTATTGCAGATTTTTTCTTGGAAATTAAAATATACTGTAATCTTTGTGAAAGCTACTCATGAAATTTCCTTGTAAAGTCACAACATCTTTGTCTATATCTAAGAATAACTTAAAAAAAAATATTACTCCCGGCTGTCTTTTAATGAACCCGGGTGTATGTATGTCCCCCACTGAACCGGCAAAAAGGGACACGTGTGAAACCACACAACAATTGAGAGTAAATACACAATTTTCTCTTCAACTCTTAGAAGTAATCTCAAGTCACAATTTATGGGCAAGTCGGTATATCTACGGTAAAACTTTATAAAATGTGATCGAAGAAAGTCAAGAGTACAATCATCTATTGAACTACGTACCGTGTCGCTGAACCGTACAGGGAGACTCGAATGTGCCTACTGCCATCTATCCTCCACCAACGTGATTGAAACCATGAGAAAAGTGTGATGAGAGAGCCCAAAACATATGTTCACTAAAAAGTGTGATAAGAGATTGACATGCAACTGGCAAGATATAAGGAGTGACGAACTTTATGTTGGGGGTGGGGAGAGGTGGAAATTGTGGTTGACGGTGAAAGCGATAAGAGGGACAGAAATCATATTACATTGAATGTTAATAATTGGAGCTCTCTCCCTAATGTGGATGGCTTCAATTATTTTTAGTTCTTTAATTTTGGCACAGTGTGCAACTATCCTAGTGTTATCCACGATTGTCTTCCTATCGATTATAGCCTGGTGGTATTGGAGGTGGTGTTGTTTAATTGCTCCTTGTTGTAAATGTAGGGACAACCGTCTACTCAGTTGGCATGTCGTGAACCCAATGTAAGAAGAATTACGGGGTGCGCAGTCCCCAGTAGTACAGCGATATTCATATATGACATTGGTTCTCGATAATATGCCGCCATTGCCAGACAGATTGTTTTTCATAACAAGGGAACAGGTACGGGGGTTGTCATAGAATATAATAACTTTTAAGTTATCATAATCGCCTATTGGCTTACAATTTCTATGTATGATGTCTTTTATGTGTTTCTCATCTTGGCGGTACGAGCTACAATAAATATTCTGGTAAAATACAGTAACGGTCTTGGCTTGGTCCGGTGTTTTCACAGCCACTTTACGTTCTAGTAAATCCTTAGTTACACTATCAAAGTCTTGATTAGAATAACCATTATTTACTAGCATCTGGCGCAGGTAAGTAAGTTCTAAATGGAGCATATGCCAAGAGGAACAAATGGAAATTGCCCGCCGGACATATGCCCTAATAACGCCTTTATTATAATTACGAAAACATTCACCAAGACCGTTCATGCATTTACCGCTATCCGTGGGCTTGCGATATACCATAGTTTTAAAGTTATTAGATGTCGCATCCACCAAAACATCAAGAAAAGGGATCTTATTATTAACATTGAGCTCTGTAGAAAATTGTAGCCCTGAAATGGCTTGGAGATTAGATCTGAGCTCTTCTAGTAAATGCACGTCAGAAACACAAAGATATCATCAACATATCTCAGATATAAATGTGGTTTCATGGTTAGGGAATGTAAGGCTTCAGTTTCTACGTGAGACATAAAGGCTTGAGCATAAAGGACCCCCAAAGGAGAGCCCATGGCGACGCCATCTATTTGGACAAAAAGTTTACCTTGAGGACATTTGAAAGGGGCTTCGGTAGTGCAAGCAAGAAGCATCTCCTTCATGATAGTTATAGGCATTTTAGGTGGTGGTAGTGTCGGGTGATGGTAAACATAGTCTAGAATAATCTCAGTAGTTCTTAAAACTGGAATGTTCGTGAAGAGACTGTGGGCATCGAGGGAAGCCATAATTCCTACGGGGTTGTTACTCCTTAGTACATCAATGAACTCGTCTGTAGATCTGAGTGAATAATTTATATCTGAGATATGTTGATGATATCTTTGTTTTGTGTTTCTGACGTCAATTAAATATGGAAGACTATGGAAGGCTTGTATTTGCCCACCCTCCTGGAATGAGACCTACTGTGAGGAAAATTGAAAATCTCAGTAAGAAGATTAACCAGTGCCAAAATACTGTCGTGTTTAATTCAGTGTGTATTAGTGAGAATCTGCGCCCTAATTATACAATATATATATATATATATATATATATATATATATATATATATATATATGCAAAATAACCATAGGAGAAGGGAAACTTGTAGACAGTAGCCTAAGTACTTTCGTATATTACATCTTCAGACTAAATGACAGACATACAGAGTTATGTTTAAATGTAAGTATCAGGTATTAACCATGGGGGGGGGGACAATACAATGCATGAAGGAGGGATGACCTTACCGCTATCGACCTAACCATCACATAAGGTCCAATCTAGCCGAAACATTTTGGCGACCAGTTGGGTTACCAATTTATCACATTTAAAATGTCCATAGCTTAAGTTTATATTTTTATCAATCGTGCCTGATATTACCCCTTTAAACTCCGATGACAAGATTCTTGTCATTTGGTCAAATAAAACAAAAAATTATAAAACACCAAAATGTTTGATCAAACACCAGAAAAATATGACGTCAGTCCTCGCGCGGTCAAGCCGCATCAGATGATATTCGGATGTACGGGCCGGCGAGAGGCCTACCATATCCGGTTTTTCGTATCTACATCACAAGCGGCTGACATGAGTTGAATGGGTTAAGCAGGATTCTATTATATTTCTTTCATGTAGACTTTTCCCTTTGGCTGAAATTGTTGCCTAAGGCCAATCAATATGATGGTTGTATAATGCTTTATGTTGAAATAACGCATTATTTTCCTGGGCAGATATCACACTATATTTATGTTGGGAAATCCTTGTTTCCAAGTTTTCCCCAGTTTGTCCAATATAAAATTTGTTACAATCTTGGCAAGGAATTTTATAGACCACACCGTTATTGTTAGGAGGGCTGTTCTTAATTAAAGTTTTCTTAATGGTGTGGTCATATCTAAAAGTTACTTTGATATCCAATTTCTTGAGTAAGTTGATAATACTAAGAAAATTTTCATGAAAAAGAACACGTGTATTAAGTTGTTTTTTTGGTTTCCTTTTTCTTGATTGCAAGCTTTATAAAAGCGTTTATTGGTGGTATTGTGACATTGATTAAGAATATGAGTGGGATATTTTGACTTTTCCCCAATATTCCGGATAGTTCTAATTTCGTCATCAATAAATTCAGAATCTGAAATCCTGTAAGCTCTCAAGTACATGGCAATAAAAACTGATCTTTTTACATTGATATGGTGATTGGAATAAAAATGAACATAGGAAAGAATATTGGTAGGTTTTCCATAGACTTTTGTTTTCAGAGTACCATTATCTCTAATTATTTCAACATCTAAAAAGGGCAAGCTGTTGTTATTTTCTATTTCAATAGTGAAGCTAATGGAGGGTACCAGTGAATTTAGATTAATAAGGAAATCATCAATAGATAGGTTGTTAGGCCAGAAACACAAAACATCGTCTACATAACTGAACCAAATAACTTTTTCATCTTTAATAGTTGGTAATAAATATTTTTCAAAATATTCCATGTAGATGTTAGCTGAAACCTGTGAAAAATTGGTAACCGAAATGGTCACCAAAATGTTTCCGCCAGATTGAACCTTATGTGTTGGTCAGGTTGATAGAGGTAAGGTCATCCCCTCCTCCCGCATTGTATTGTCTCCCCGCCCCCACATGGCTGCTACCTGATACTTACATTTAAACACAACTCTGTATCTTTGTCATTTAGTCTGAAGATGTAATATACGAAAGTACTTATTGTCTACAAGTTTCCCTTCTCCTGTGGTTATTTTGCATTTTTGTAGTCTGAAGATGTAATATACGAAAGTACTTACTGTCTACAAGTTTCCCTTATCCTGTGGTTATTTTGCATTTTCGTAACACGGTGATGTGATTGCTTGCATATATATATATATATATATATATAATATATATATACACATATATATATATACATATATATCCATATACACATATGTACACACGTTCTACACACACACACATACATACATATATATATATATACATATATATATATATATATATACATACATACATACATACATACATACATACATACATACATACATACATACATACATACATACATACATACATACATACATACATACATACATACATACATACATACATACATACATACATATACCAAGGCTTTTTTCTCCTTACAAGGGAGGTAGCAAAAAAAAAACAAAAAAAAAAACGGCATAAAACCACTCCCACCCATTCCATCCCTATCACACTCCACTCCCCTACACCCTCTTCCCTCCCTCTTATCTTGGCACCTCCTAGATGACGGGTCATCTCCGCATCTTGTCCACTGTCCTGGGTCAGAGGCAGTGCCGCAAGGACATCCACAGCAAGGCCGCTTCATTAAATTGGCGACCCCCTCCCTCTTCGTCCCCTCATACAGAAAAGAAGACGGGAAGAAATCCCTTCGGGCTGCGTCAAATTTTTCTCACACATACTCCCTCTCCCCTCACCCCCCACAGCACCTCTTCCACCTCATGGATCACATCATCCATACACAACCATTCCCCACTCACCCCTGTCTCTTGTCCTCTCCCGTCCTTCCTCAACAGACATTCCCCTTTTCCCCAAAGCCCCTTTTTACCCTATCCATCCATCTCATCCTCGGTCACCCCCTCATGTTCACTCTTTCCACACCTCTTTCACTAGTCTTTCTTCACTCATTCTCTCCATGTGTCCAAACCATCCCAATACTCTTTCGTCCATCCTATCTCCCAGCTCCCTTTCCACCCCTGTTCTCCTCCTCACTCTCTCGTTTCTCATTCTATCTAGCCTAGTAACCCCTGTCATACTTCTCAGACACATCATCTCAAACACATTCAAACTCCTTCTCTCTTCCTCTCTTATGTTCCATCTGCTCCATACAGTGATGTCGGCACAATCACTCCTTCATATAATCTCCTCTTAGCATCCATTCCCAAACTATTTCTCATTACACTTTTTAATCCACCAATCTACATTCTACCTCCACCGCCATTCCTTCTTTTCCTGCCACGTTCGCACCCAAGTATCTAAAACTATCCACTTCCTCCAGTCTCTCTTCCTTAATACTCACTTCCAGTCTGCTGTCAATTTCACCCCTTCCACAAGGCAGTCATATTTATCCCATTACATTGTAAATAATTTGAAAAGTTTAAAGGAAAATGTTAACCATGCACATATTCTCAATGCATAATACATCATAACATCGCATCACATATTCACCCCATGATACTACAAATAATTTTGAAGTTCCAGGTAAATGTCAAAATAATACATAGTGGTACGTAAAATATCCCCAGAAAAAATCTCCATGGAAAAGTCTAAGGAAAATCCCCAGAAAAAATTATCCAGGGGAAAATATCCAGGGAAAAATTCTCAGGGAAAATTCCTTAGATGAAAAATCCCTAAATTATAACATATAAAATGAAGATAGAAAATGAGATTTTAGATTACATTTATTTCTTTTAAAAAGTTAACCATGCACAGATTCTCAATACATACATTATAACAGTTAGTCAGATATACATATATATATATATGTATATATATATGTATGTATATATGTATATATATATATATATATATATATATATATATATATATGCATATATATACAGACGCTCCTCTACTTACGTTCATTCGTTTTACGTTTTTTCGATTTTACGTTTGAACTGACTAAAAAAAATTGTAATTTTTTTTTTAGTGAATTCTTTAGTTAAGCGCGCTCTCTGTAGTTCAAACGATACTTACGCATGACGCTGCGTCCATTGTTTACATGGCGCAAACGACAGACTGAACGTGCCTTGCCTCATCATCATCATCTTCCTCCACCATCTCAATTTATGTTGCTTGAATTTAATTTATTTGAAATTAATGTTATTATTTTACAATGTTATGTGTATATTTAATGATTTAGGGTTGTTTTATAAGATACGGTAATAGAATTTACGGATGTATAGTACAGTAACAACTTACGTTCGGCCGTTCGGAACGTAACTAAAACGTAAGTTGAGGAGCGTCTGTATATATATATATATATATATATATATATATATATATATATATATATATATATATACATATATATATATATATATATAAATATATATATATATATAATAAAGTAGCAGCCTCTGTCTGTCTGTCTGTCTGTTTTTGATTGTTTGTTCACGAACTCCTAGAGTTTTGTAGATAGACCCCCATAACCATATATATTCTGATACACTATCACTCCAGGTACTTGGATAACTATATTTCATTTTGAAAAAATATTTTGGTTAGGGTTAAGGGTTAAAGTTAGGTGATTTATGGTGTGGTAACACTCCACTACCGTAGTGTCCCCTTAACTCGCGTAGCATTTTTGTGACATAAGAATTAATATGATTAAACAAACCATTGTATGTGTCCATAAATATTATCTATAATTGTGAAATTAATGTTACCACAAACCATGACAGCTTTTGTAAGAAAAAAGCATGTCAATGTAAAATAATTGTATAGGATTACCAAATATTGAAATATTGGTTATTTTTATTTAATTTTAGTGCGGGCGGAAATAGATGATTCACAAAATCCTCCTGGGTTTTTGCAGATAAACCCCATATAACCATATATATTCTGAAGATAATTAAACGAGATACATTTATTCATCTTTTAGCTATAGACATTCATTGTCAAGCGCACATACACACGCACGCAAAAGAATGTGTAAATATGATATTTGTGTTTGTGTATGCAAGTATTTTCAAACTAGGGTTTCCCAACCTTGGGGCGGGGGGGCACATCTGGGAGGGGGAGTGTTTAAAGCTATATTTCATTTCCAAATGTATATATATATATATATATATATATATATATATATATATATATGTATATATATATATATACATATATAAATATATATATATATATTGGTTAGGGTTAAGGGTTAAAGTTAGGTGAGGTATGGTTAGGTTAGGGATTATTCACGAACTCGCAGCAACGCGCGGGTAAATAGGCTGGTGTATATATATATATATATATATATATATATATATATACATATATATATATATATATATATATATATCTGAATAGAATCGTCAATGACGACGATGTCAATCATAATTTCCGACAGCAGTCGACTCAATTCCTGCGGGTGTAGATTAACCCTGAGGTTGAAGGATTATGTAGCCTCGATAGCGTGGTTGGTAGAAGCATAGACTTGCTAACGTACAAGTCCTCGGTTCGAGTCCTGGGACAACTGTCGGGAATTATGTGATATATATATGTAATACAATCATAAGACATTCATATTCATCCCATCACATTGCAAATAATTTGCAAAGTTTAAGGGAAAATGTTAACCATGCACAGATTCTCAATGCATGATACAACATAACATCACATCACATGTTCATCCCATGACATTGCAAATAATTTGAAGTTCCAGGTAAAGGTCATAATAATAACAAAATGGTACGTGAAATGTTTATAGCGTGTCAGAAATGGGAATGGATTTTTACTGTTCTCTGTGATGGATATTGTGGCCTATACCACGAAGGAAAGTCTTGTATATCCATATTTCCAGGGAAAGATCCCCAGGTAAAACATCACAGGGAAAAATCTCCCAGAAAAAAATCCCTGGGGGAAAATCCCCAGGGAAAAAAATCCTAGGGTGTTGGAGATAGACCCCCATAACCATATATATTCTGATACCCTATCACTCCAGGTACTTGGATAATTATATTTCATTTCCCCCCAAAAATTATTTTGGTTAGGGTTAAGGGTTAAATTAGGTGGGGTATGGTTAGGTGAGTGATTATTCAAGAACTACTCCTAGGTTTTTGGAGATAGACCACTATAATCATATATATTCTGAAACCTTATAACCCAAAGTACTTGGACTACTATCTTTCATTTTTCTGTCTGTCTGTCTGTTTGTTCGTTCGTTTGTTTGTTCAGGAACTCCTCCTAGGCCCTAGGAGGAGTTCGTGAACAAACAAAACTCTAGGGCCTAGGGTTTTGGAGATAGACCCCCATAACCATATATATTCTGATACCCTATCACTCCAGGTACTTGGATAACTATATTTCATTTCGAAAAAATAAATAATTTTGGTAAGGGTTAAGGCTTAAATTAGGTGGGGTATGGTTAGGCTAGAGATTATTCACTAACTCCTCCTAGGTTTTTGCAGATAGACCCCTATAACCATATATATTCTGAAACCTTATAACACAAGGTTCTTGAATTACTATCTTTCATTTGTCTGTCTGTCTGTTTGTTTGTTTATTCACGAGCTCCTAGGGTTTTTGAGATAGACCCCCATAAACATATATATTCTGATACCCTGTCACTCCAGGTACTTGGAGAACTATATTTAATTTTACTCTGACGTTTCGGCCCCATTCATATATACCGCTCTGAACTTATTTGGCCTTGAAAGGATTTTTGTTTTGTTTTATTCATCTAATATATGCAAATATATTGTGACGTTACGAGGGAATTTCAAGAATATCTTACACAAAAATTATAGTATATTTTCATTTCCAAGAAAATATCTTCGCATTGGAATTTCAGTCAAATACATAATGGATTACATAAATATTTTTATTGTAGTTGTACAGGGAAGAACATGAATAATGTTATTCTGGAGGTTATGTTCCTTCTGACCTAAGGTCATCTGCTTATCTTTGTACTTGGATGACCACCTTGAATGGGGAGATCTGACCTTGATTTACAAAACCATCTAATTTTAGCATTTGTTATAAAATCTTATATAAAATTACAATTTTATCTGTGATGAACTGTGCTTTTGGTACTTGGATGGCCATCTTCAATGGGGGAGATCTAGCCTTGATATGTAAAACCATCTTATATTACCATTGGTTATATAGATGAACTGTGCTTTTGGTTTAGACTTTTTTTTCTGAGTCACATCTATCCTGCAAAGACAACTGAGCCAACATATTAATTCTGCCCAAGCCTTGTTTTTCAGGAAGATAGTCAGCAGGAATAGCAGAGACTGTAATTATGATCAGCATAGCTTATCACGCCAGACAGCCATTCAAGTGTTCTTTGGTTAATTTTGACCAGGTCAATGTTGTCTAAATTGGTTGAAAGCGGGCACGAGCTTAGGACATGGTCAATGTTCTGTTCAGTTTCTCCGCACTCGCAGGATGGGTCGGTTTTGAGGCCCCATTTAACCACATTGTCACCAGTTCTGGCGACTCTGGATCTTGCTCTATTTAGTGTGGACCATTCGCGTCTTGGTAGCAGTGCCCCATCTGAGAGCTCTTCACTTGGTCCTTGCACTGTACTGTTAGGGAGAGTTGTGCTGTCAGACTCCTTCAACAGTGTAATTATGATGACAGGGTGTCCACGACAGAATGTCGAAAAACAGAATGTCTAATTGTCAAAATGTCGACATAATAGATGGCCAAATGCGACATAATATTGAAATATGCATTTCACTTATTATTCGGTCATGTGTGCCTTTTATATTAGTGGCAATTGAGTAATCATGACTAAAAGTGGCTGTTTGAAGATAGATATTGTTTTGAAGAAAATTTAACTCGGCAATAAAAACCGATATTTCCCAAATCACTCGACCCATCATGGCCGCCCGGCATGTTTTTTTATTTTTTTATTTAACAACAGTCACTTATACCATTTCAATTGAAATTAAATTGATTAAGGGACTATTAATGAAACCATAGTGAATTGCGATTGCCATATTGCAGTTGATAAAGACCGATGTTTCCCAAATCACTCGACCCATCATGGCCGCCCGGCGCGATTTTCTTTAACATAATAACTTAACAAGTCACTTATACCAGTTCAATTGCAATTAAATTAATCAAAGGACTATTATTGAAACCACAATGAATTGCGATTGCCTTATTGCAGTTGATAATGGAATCACACAAAACAAAATTTAATGTTTATTTCTATGTATACTACAATCGAAGACACATCAATGATTACCTTATTCCAGTTGGTGATGAAATCACACAAAACAAAGTGTTATTTTTATTTGATAACCTATTTTATATGTAAACTTCTTTTCACATTTATTTATACAAGTGAAATGATATCCTAACGTGATATTTTGTCCTCCACTATCAATACATCTCATCGTGATTTTTTGTCCTCCACTGTCATTACATCTCATTGTGATATTTTGTCCTTCGTCGACATTCTGTCCGGTATCCCTCTCTAAAATTATATTTTGTCCTCCACTGACATTACATCCCAGCCTACAGATTGGGAGACAAAATTAAGCGAAAGACCTGTAGATCAGATGTGGGAAATATTTCAAAATATGCTTACTAAGATGATTCATACTTACATCCCTGTTAAGGACAGACATCCCCCAAATCAGGCTCGCCCGAAATGGTTTGACAAAGAAACTGAAAAAAGTATTGCTAAAAAGAGACAGGCTTATAAGAAATACAAGTGCTCGGGCGCATCTAATGACTATCAAATTTATGTATTAATACAGAGATTCAGAAAAAGACAATAGAAAAACGAAAACGACAATACGAAATGAATATCGCTGATAAATCTAAAGATAACCCCAAAGAATTCTATAGTTACATCAGAGATAAAAAGGTTGTTAGGAATCACATTGGTCCACTACTATCTGCTGACGGTCAACTTGAATATTCAAATGAAGGAATGTGTGATGTCTTAAACAGTTATTCTAGCTCAGTATTCGTAAACGAAACACCTCAAAGTGAACTCAAAACGGAAACCTGTGAAAAATCTAGGGTGAACTTACTACGGTAAATATAACAAAAGAAAAAAATTAAAATGTGTATAGAAAAGCTCAGTTAATAAAACACCAGGGCCTGACGGTTGGAATCTTAAAGGAAATGAAAAATTATACTGTTGTTCCATTAGAAATTATTTTCAAGAAATCCATCATATCCGGAGATGTCCCAAGAGAAGCTAGCTAACGTAACTCCCATATTCAAAAGAGGTGACAAAAATAATCCAAATAGCTACAGGCCTATAAGTTTGATTTCGATTGTAGGAAAAATGATGGAAACCATCATCAGAGATGCTATCGAACATCATTTAGAAAGTAACTGTTTGATAAGTGATAGCCAGCATGGTTTTAGACGGGAATGTTCTTGCGTGACTAACTTACTCGAGTTTTGCAACACAGTTATCTCGAATTATGACAAAAGAAACAATGTAGATTTAATATATCTAGACTTTGCAAAAGCTTTGATAACATCAAAGTGACACAATTTTCACACTAAATGAGAATCCGACAAGAAACTATGGTCTCAAACTGTCAGGGAATAGATTCAGTTTGGAAGTGGGTAGAAAGAACTGCAGAGAGAAAAAAACTTCCGCAATTTTGAGCAATCGACTACACTTATCGCCAGAACGTCAGCGGCTATCCAGTTTAATATTACTAGTATTATTATTACTCTCATAACCATTGCTACTTATTCTATTTAGTTATTTACCTATTCATTTAATTAGCTAATCAATTTATTTATCTGTCCATCTTATGTACCTTTTTTCATTTTTCATCCGACCTCCGTATGAATCTATGGGTCTGTAAATATACTTTGTTCTTCTCCATTCCAAATCCTTGTATGTGTTGTGTTGCACATACATTCATGTTACCACAAATACTCCCTACAGATCCAGAGGAAACAGGTGGCGGGCACAAGTGTTTTCACCGTTGGTGTCTTTCTCTGTGGTGGCAGCACCATCGACCCCGGTCACACACACGCGATTCAAAAGAATTCGTTTGAGTAGAAACGACTTCATTTGCAAACTTTTATTTTTCTCGTATCTCCAATTGCCAGATCATCTTTACATTATATATTGAGAAGCTGAATGACGAACTAAGAAAAGTTAAACTAAACGAATGTTAGACACATCGTTAAGTAGTCCTGATGGACGTCTAGAATACTGCAAGCGTTATCATCTTGTTCCTTTTCAAATTGACAACACTTGAACTGACGAGAATCGTCTCCGTCTACAGGGGTGGAATTACTTGTAGGCCTATTCGTCCACGAGAGACGACGTTCGTTGAGTTCAAATGTGTGAAGCGAGGCACGCAAGTGTTCCTGGTGTACACGTTGTTGCTTTTTTTCCGAATTGATGATGTCAGAGTTGCGACGTGGGTCTTTTCTAGCGCTCCTATCCTTGGTGGTGTCTATCGCGACGAGGATGTTGGGGTTATAATGAGGTGGTCAAGGAGAGATGTAAGGAGGGAGAGTGGCAGAACAGAGGATAGTAAAAATTAAAAGTGATCACCATTCTTTTCCGAGTGAGAGTTAGTCTTCAAACATAAACTAATGCTGTTAGGTGATACCAATGTCCTTAAAACAATGACCACATCAAACATACAGTCAATACCCCATACATCTCGTGGGATTTGTTCAGATACATGTTTTATAATTATTAAGAGTTATCACCATTCCTTTCCGAGTGGGGGTTAGTCTTCAAACATAAACTAATGCTGCATGACTCTGGCCCGTGGGAAGACACTAAGATTGATAGAAAAAATTACTATATAAAACATACAGTCAGTACCCTATACATGCTTTCTTCTGTGATTGTTCAGAGATATAGTCTATAATTGTGGCGACGACGCCACAAAACAATTCACGAGACGCACGCTGACAGCTGATTGCCCACCCGAGCGTCTGGGCATCTGCCAGAAGGCGCCAAGTCCTTGGTCGTCAACACTCCACATCGTGACAAAGAAGGATGGCTCCCTCCGCCCATGCGAGGACTACTCGTAGGCGTCTCAACACTAAAGCAGAACCAGACCACTACCCACTGCCAATATCGCCGACATCACATCTTTCCTCCACGGCGCAAAAATCTTCTCAAAGCTGGACCCTCTGAAGGGGTACTACCAGGTCCCCATGCACACGGAGGACGTTCTTAAAACAACCAATAGTTTCAGCGTTCACTACATGGTTACTAAGTCTATTCCATATGTTGACCACCCTAGTAGTAAGCCAATTCTTTCCCCTTTCCTTCTTAAATCTAAATTTGTCCAATTTAAATCCATTACTGCGAGTCCTGCCCTGTTGTCTTAATATGATGACCTTGTTTGCGTCACTCTTGTTGAAGCCTTTTGATCCATTTGAACACCTCTATTAGATCACCCCACACTCTGTGTCTTTCCAGAGAGTGTAAGTTAAGGTGTCCATGCATCTGCCCATGTATCATTTTGGTCATTCTCCTCTGTACTGATTCTAGTGAATTGATGCCCATTCTATAAGACGGAGACCAAAACTGTACCGCATAGTCAAGGATATGTCTAACTAATGCTAGAGTTTTATAATTACCTCTGCACTTCTATTCGTAACTGTCATGGCAATGAAACCTAGTGCTCTGTTGTCTTTATTCCCGGCGCTAATGCACTGTTTCTTGGATTTAAGGTCAGGACTCACTAGAACTCCTAAATCTCTCTCGTACTCAATTTTCTCTAAAAACATGTTATCTAATCTCTATCTATTTTCGGGGTTGTGTAGCCATACGTTTAACACGCTGCACTTTGAGATATTGAAGTCCACTTGCCATGACACCAACCATGTGAACAATAAGTTAGGATCATCCTGCAGAATCTCGGCGTCGTCTCCTGACCTAATCAGGCGTCCTATGTTAGTGTCGTCCACAAACTTACTAACATCACCATTAATCCCATTGTCCAAGTCGTTTGTGTACATAATGAACAAAAAGGGACCCAAAACCGAGCCTTGGGGAACTCCACTAGAATCACTCTCCCATTTGGATTTTACCCCATTTATGGTGACCCGCTGTTTTCTGTCACTGATTCAAGCTCTAATTCATTCTAACACTTTTCCTCCTATGCCATGGGCTTTGATTTCATTTAGTAATGTCTGGTGGGACACTTTGTCAAAAACTTCGGCGACATCACGTACGGACAAGTGAAAATGATGACCTAGATAGTAATCCATCCAGGAAGAAGAAAAACCGGCAACATGAATAAAACGCGGTTGGCTTCCAACCGGCGAATGAAGGAAGGAGATTACTAAACACTGAGTGGCAAAAACGAAGAACGAAACATTGAAGAACAACAAGATACTGGTATTGGACGTAGCGCTAAAGAGTTGGAAACGGAAGGCACGTATGGTGAAAGAAAAATAATCCATTTCCCCAACAATCTTGAAATGGACTTCAACAAGAAACTGCAGTGGGCTCTTAGGTTGAACAAAACGCATCCAGAATTCATGTAAGTACAGACCGTACAAAACTGTGAGGAACGATGAAGCAGTCAATATACTAAGTACCAGGGGATTTGAGAAAGTGATTATGGAAGTTCCCAAGGAAAATTCCAATATTCAATGTGCATGGATCCGTAGGACTTGTTAGCTGATAAAAGGGTTGCTTGGGCTAAAGGCGAGAAGGTACGTGGGAAGGGTGGAAACAACGCCCCAAGTAATTGCAGTAATGAAAGATAATATACCTGAAAAATACTTGTACCATGCTTAGGATATAATAAAATAGCTATATATCATGAATCTCCTGAAATATGTTATAAGTGTAGTCAATGGGGACACATAGCCAGAAAACAAGCGACCTCCTGGCAAAAACGGGCTGCTTGAAAATGAATGAGAACGAAGGGAAAAGGAAAGGAAAAAAAATGCAGGAGAATGTTCTCTTGCCGAACACACAAATCAATGTTGTAGAAACACTTGTAAGTGAACGAAGGGAATTGAAAAAATATTCGCACCCAACTATCTTCTTTACTCCAGTCTTTCTCCCTTGATTTTTCCAGTCTGCTGCCACTTTCTCCCCTTGTATATCTCATCACCATATTTTTACCTACATTTATCTTCAACTTCATTTTTTTCGCACACTGCAGAGGCAGTGCAATGTAGTTCAGTTCGAAGTTTTAAGATTCGCTTAGATAAACACCTAAGCAAGATGCCTGCCATTTGTTTATACTATATATTTATTATTATTTGTCTGTTTATTATTTCTTTGATTATCATTTATTATTATTTACTGTTTACCTGCTTGTTTATCATATAATTTTACCAATCTATTTATTCATTTACTTATTATCATTTATATTAGTATACTATTTATTTATTTGTTTATTTATTTATTTATCAGTATTATACACACACACACACACACACACTTTCAACGAACGGACGGCTTGAAGAACGTTCTGAAGAAAAGTGAAGATTGTGGATCCCAACGCAAAGAGAAGTGCCTTTTTGTATTTGCAGGGTGGGGGGAAATTGCTCGTGGGGTAGTGGGAAAGTAAGGAAAGAGGAGAGGGGGAGGGATTGCTGGGGAAATGGAAGGTAATGAGGAGGTGGAGGAAATGGCCCTGACGGGCCGCCGAAAGGTAGACAAACGACCCCAAGACGAGTTGGATAATGACGACATGTCTAATAGGAATGTGAAGATTAGAGGTATAGATAGGAGCAATATAGCAGAAAGTGATGAGAATATTTTCAGGGGATTTAAAGAGAGTGGGGGGGACACAAACCCCCCCCGACTGACAAGACTAGAGAAGAAGGTTGATAAGGTGATCGAGGACTTGGAGAGTAGGTTAGGTCATATGAACACCATTTTACAAAGGGTTGAAAGATTGGAAGAACTGGAAAAGGCGAATAAAAACTTAACTGATGAAATAGAAGACCTAAAAAGACAGTTAAGAGAGGTAAAGGTGGAGAATGAGGAATTGAAGAAGAATAGTAAAGAAAACAGAGAAACGATAGCTAAAGAAAGTAAAAATTGGAAGAAAACCCAAGAAGGAAATAAGATTTCATTCACTGACATAGTCAAACAGCAATTGAAAGAACATACTGAAGACTCAGTTATTAAAGTGATGAGACAAAAGGAGAATATAGTAAGGGATTTAGCAGACAAGAAGAAATGTATAATTATATTAGGAATGGAAGAGAAACACAACACAGATAGAACCACAAGAATCAAAGAGGAAAATGAAAAAGTAAGCCAATTACTAGAATCAGTTCAGGAAGATGAACCAGAAATTATGAAACAAATCGAAGAGAAATTTAGACTCGGAAAGTATAGCACAGACAAGACCAGACCAATTAAGATTAAATTCAAGTCACAAACAACGGCAGAGAATATCTTATCCAAAACAGGGAAACTAGCAACAAGTGAACAATACAAAAAGATATGGATAAAAAGAGAAATGAATAAAGAGGAAAGAGAGGAAGAAAAGCAGAAAAGACTGGAAGCTAAGGCAAAAAACGAGAACAGAACGGAGTCAGAGAAAGAGAGATTCTATTGGAGAGTAGTGAACATGAAACTAAGGAAGTTCGACATACAAAAGAAAAACATAAGGGAAACAGAGAACACAATGGAAGTGGCAGAAAACTAAGAGTGTCTTACACAAATATAGATGGATTAATAACAGGATTGAATGAGCTGAATGATTATTTGAAAGAAAAAGAACCGGACATAATGGGAATTGTAGAAACAAAATTAAAAGGCCCACTACCACCCAACAGTGTAGGACATGATGCATACAATTATTGGATTAGAAACAGAGAGAAAAAGCAAGGGGGTGGAGTTATGTTCCTGACTAAGAAGGATATAAACGTGAAAGGTGTCATATATGGAAAGAATACAGTAGAGATGATTATGATAGAAGTGGAAGACAGAGATAAGAAGAACAGAAAATTTGTGATCAATTATGTGCCTCCGAAAACAGCCTCATGGGAGGAGAGTGAATATAAAAGTATGTTAGAGGACACAAAGATAGCATTAACTAAAATAATGGAAGACGGAGGAAGAATAGTTATGATGGGCGACTTTAATTGCAAAGAAATCTGCTGGGAAGAAATGACAGTAAAGAGTGGTGATGACTCATGGGGAAATGCTCTACTTGAGATGATTACTGACCATTCAATGACACAATGGATACAAGAGAACACTAGGTATAGAAATGAAGAAGAACCATCGAGGCTAGACTTAATAATTACATCTGAACCTAGAATAGTGGACAAGATTGAATATAAAACACCAATAGGTAAAAGTGACCACATATTGATTGAACTGGAACTTAATGAAGAAAAATATATGAAAAGAAATGAACAATATAGAAAAGGAAGAATGATGTATGAAAAAACAAACTTTGATAAAATAAGAGAATTCTTCCAACAAGAAAACTGGGAAGAAATATACAAAGAAGAAACATCAGTGGAAGAGAAATGGAATATTTTGACAAAAATTTACAAAAAAGGAGTGGAAAAGTATGTCCCAAGACAAAAACAAGAAAAAGAATATGTAAAATGCTGGTACAACAAAAGTTGTAGGGAGTTAAAAGACAAAAGAGACAAAGCCTGGACCAGATGGAAAAAAGACAGAAGACCTGAAAAATGGAAAATATATACTGGTTATAGAAATGAATATGTACAAAAGTGCAGAGAGGAAAAAAGAAAATATGAAAAAGATGTTATAGAAAAGTGTAAAGATCAACCAAAACTATTCTACAGATTTGTAAACAATAAACTGAAAAACAAACAAGACTTGGAGAAATTAAGACAAGGAGGAGTTGAATACACTGAGGAAATGGAAATGGCAGAAATTATGAACAAACATTTTAAATCAGTGTTTACAAGGGAAAATATACAACCTGAAGAGATTGAGTGGAAGGAAAAAGTCCCCCCTATGGAAGAAATAGAAGTAACAAAGAATAAAATATTGACACACTTGGGTAATTTTGATGTCAGAAAATCGCATGGGCCAGATGAAATAGCAAACTGGATTCTGAAAGAATGCAGGAATGAACTGGCAGACAAAATACATAGCATAATAAGCAGTTCCTTAAAAGAAGGAAAAGTTCCAGAAGATTGGAAAAAAGCAAATATAGTACCTATATATAAAGGAGGAAATAAAGAAGAACCTACCAACTATAGACCAGTCTCTCTAACAAGTACAATAGCAAAAATATGTGAAAGAATTATCAAAAGTAGATGGGTAAAATACTTGGAAAAAACAACGTACTAAATCCAAGGCAATTTGGATTCAGACAAGGACGATCATGCGTCACCAATTAAATATGTTTCTATTCAAGGCTAATAGATATAATACAAGAAAGAGATGGATGGGCTGATTGTGCATTTCTAGACCTAAAAAAAGCTTTTGACAAAGTACCACATAAGAAGTTGCTTAAGAAATTAGAATATGAAGGAGGAATACAAGGTAAATTGCTAAATTGGATGGAAGACTTTTTGCAAGAAAGAAAAATGAGAGTAGTGATAAGAGATCAGCACTCAAAATGGAATGAAGTAATAAGCGGTGTCCCGCAGGGAACAGTTCTGGCCCCAATAATGTTTGCTATATATATTAATGATATGGATGAAGGAATTGAAAGCTATATGAGCTTCTTTGCAGATGATGCAAAATTACTGAAAAGAGTGAAAACTGAAGAAGATTGTGAATCACTACAGAGAGATCTAAATAAAGTACAAGAATGGAGTAGGAAGTGGGAGATGGAGTTCAATACAAAAAAGTGTAGTATAATGGAATTTGGAAAAAGCAAAAACAGAATAACAGGATCATATAATTTGGGAGAAGAAGGAATAAAAAAAGTAGAAAATGAAAAGGACCTGGGAGTCATTGTTATGAATAATATGTCACCTGAGAAACATATAAATAAGATTTTTGGAGAAACTTATAATTTAATAAGAACAATCAAAGTGGCATTTACATACCTGGATGAAGAAATGGTGAGGAAAATCCTAATCACCCTGATAAGACCAAGATTGGAATATGCAGCAACGATATGGTCACCAAGTACAAAAAAATGTATAAAAAAACTTGAAAGAATACAAAGAGCAATTACAAAATTGGCACCAACACTCTCAAAACTATCATATGAAGAGAGACTACAAAAACTTAAACTACAGACACTAGAGCAAAGAAGAGAGAGAGGAGATTTGATAGCTATTTACAGAATCATGAAAGGCATAGAAATTACTGATAGAGAGAATCTGATAAAATGGGATGACAGAAATACAAGAGGACACGGAAAGAAAATAAAAAAAGACAGCTATAGAAGAGATTTGAAAAAGAACAGCTTTCCTCACAGAGCAATAGACAGTTGGAACAAGTTAGATGAGAAAGTAGTGTGTGCAAAAACAATACATGAATTTAAAAATAGTTTAGATAAAATGAGATATGAAGACGGGACCCCACGAGCATAGCTCCCCTTCCCGTAAAATACAACTAGGTAAATACAACTAGGTAAATACACACACACACACACACACGCACACACACACACACACACACACACACACACACACACACACACACACACACACACACACACACACACACACACACACACACACACACACACACACACACACACACACACACACACACTTTCAACGAACGGACGGCTTGAAGAACGTTCTGAAGAAAAGTGCAGATTGTGGATCCCAACGCAAAGAGAAGTGCCTTTTTGTATTTGCAGGGTGGGGGGAAATTGCTCGTGGGGTAGTGGGAAAGTAAGGAAAGAGGAGAGGGGAAGGGATTGCTGGGGAAATGGAAGGTAATGAGGAGGTGGAGGACTTGGCCCTAACGGGCCGCCGAAAGGTGGACAAGCGACCGCAAGACGAGCTGGAGGATGACGACATGTCTAATAGGAATGTGAAGATTAGAAGTATAGATAGGAGCAATACAGTAGAAAGTGATGAGAATATTTTCAAGGGATTTAAAGAGGGTGGGGGGGACACAACCCCCCCCCCCCCGACTGACAAGACTAGAAGAGAAGGTCGATAAGATGAACGAGGACTTGGAGCGTAGGTTCGGTAATGTTGACAGTATGATACGAAGAATTGAAAAATTGGAAGAACTAGAGAGGGCGAACAAAAACTTAACTAAGGAAATTGAAGAATTAAAACAACAGTTAAAAGAAGTAAAAGATGAGAGTAAAGTCTTAAATGAGAATAATATGGAGAACAAGGAGGGTTGGAAAAAAATTCATGAAAATAGCAAAGTTGCATTCACTGACATAATCAGACAGCAAATGAATGAACAAACTGAAAACTCAGTTATTAAAGTGATGAGACAGAAGGAGAATATAGTAAGAGACTTAGCAGACAAAAAGAAATGTATAATTATATTAGGAATGGAAGAGAAACATAACCCAGATGGAACCACAAGAATCAAAGAGGAAAATGAAAAAGTAAGAAATTTACTAGAATTAGTTCAGGAAGATGAACCAGAAATAATGAAACAAATCGAAGAGAAATTCAGGCTAGGGAAATATAGTACAGACAAGACCAGACCAATCAAGATTAAATTCAGGTCACAAACTACGGCTGAGAATATCTTATCCAAAACAGGGAAACTAGCAACAAGTGAACAATATAAAAAGGTATGGATAAAAAGGGAAATGAATAAAGAGGAAAGAGAGGAAGAAAAACAGAAAAGACTTGAAGCAAAGGAAAAAAACGAGAACAGAACGGAGTCAGAAAAAGAGAGATTCTATTGGAGAGTAGTGAATATGAAACTGAAGAAAGTCGACATACAAGAGAAAAACAAAAGGGAAACAGAGAACACAATGGAAGTGGCAGAAAACTAAGAGTGTCTTACACAAATATAGATGGATTAATAACAGGATTGAATGAACTGAATGATTATTTGAAAGAAAAAGAACCAGACATAATGGGAATTGTAGAAACAAAATTAAAAGGTCCACTACCACCCAGAGTGAAAAAGGAAGGGGGTGGAGTTATGTTCCTAACTAAGAAGGATATAAACGTGAAGGGTGTCACATATGGAAAGAATACAGTAGAAATGATAATGATGGAAGTAGAAGACAGAGATAAGAAGAACAGAAAGTTTGTGATAAATTATGTGCCCCCAAAAACAACCTCATGGGAAGAGAGTGAACATAAAAGTATGTTAGAGGACACAAAGATAACATTAAACAAGATAATGGAAGAGGGAGGAAAAATAGTTATGATGGGCGACTTTAATTGCAAAGAAATCTGCTGGGAAGAAATGACAGTAAAGGGTGGAGACGGCTCATGGGGTAACGCTCTACTCGAGATGGTTACTGACCATACAATGACACAATGGATACAGGAGAACACTAGGTATAGAAATGAAGAAGAGCCATCGAAACTAGACCTAATATTACATCCGAACCTAGAATAGTGGACAAAATTGAATATAAAACACCAATAAGTAAAAGTGACCACATACTGATTGAACTGGAACTAAATGAAGAAAAATATATGAAAAGAAATGAACAATACAGAAAAGGAAGAATGATGTATGAAAAAACAAACTTTGATAAAATAAGAGAATTCTTTCAACAAGAAAACTGGGAAGAAATATACAAAAAAGGAACAACAGTAGAAGAGAAATGGAATATTTTGACAAAAATTTACAAAAAAGGAGTGGAAAAGTATGTCCCAAGACAAAAACAAGAAAAAGAATATGTAAAATGCTGGTACAACAAAAGCTGTAGGGAGTTAAAAGACAATAGAGACAAAGCCTGGACCAGATGGAAAAAAGACAGAAGACCTGAAAAATGGAAAATATATACCTGCTATAGAAATGAATATGTACAAATGTGCAGAGAAGAAAAGAGAAAATATGAAAAAGATATCATAGAAAAGTGTAAAGATCAACCGAAACTATTCTACAGATTTGTAAACAATAAACTGAAAAACAAACAAGACTTGGAGAAATTAAGACAGGAGGGAGTTGAATACACTGAGGAAATGGAAATGGCGGAAATTATGAACAAACATTTTAAATCAGTGTTTACAAGGGAGAACATACAACCTGAAGAGAACGAATGGAAAGAGAAAGTCCCCCCTATGGAAGAAATAAAAGTAACAAAGAATGAAATATTAACACACTTGAGTAATCTTGATGTCAGAAAATCGCATGGACCAGATGAAATAGCAAACTGGATACTAAAAGAATGCAGGAATGAACTGGCAGACAAAATACATAGCATACTAAATAGTTCCTTGAAAGAAGGAAAAGTTCCAGAAGATTGGAAAAAAGCAAACATAGTACCTATATACAAAGGAGGAAATAAAGAAGAACCTACCAACTATAGACCAGTCTCTCTAACAAGTACAATAGCAAAACTTTGTGAAAGAATTATCAAAAGTAGATGGGTAAAATATTTAGAAAAAAAACAAAGTGTTAAATCCAAGGCAATTTGGATTCAGACAAGGACGATCATGCGTCACCAATTTAATATGTTTCTATTCAAGACTAATAGATATAATACAGGAAAGAGATGGATGGGCAGACTGTGCATTTTTAGATCTAAAGAAAGCTTTTGACAAAGTACCACATAAGAAGCTGCTTAAGAAATTAGAAACTGAAGGAGGAATACAGGGCAAGCTACTAAATTGGATGGAGGACTTTTTGCAAGAAAGAAAAATGAGAGTAGTGATAAGAAATCAGCACTCAAAATGGGATGAAGTAATAAGCGGTGTTCCGCAGGGAACAGTTCTGGCCCCAATAATGTTTGCTATATATATTAATGATATGGATGAAGGAATAGAAAGCTATATGAGCTTCTTTGCAGATGATGCAAAACTACTGAAAAGAGTGAAAACTGAAGAAGATTGTGAATCACTACAGAGAGATCTAAATAAAGTACAAGAATGGAGTAGGAAATGGGAGATGGAGTTCAATACAAAAAAGTGTAGTATAATGGAATTTGGAAAAAGCAAAAACAGAATAACAGGAGCATATAGATTGGGAGAAGAAGGAATAAAAAAAGTAGAAAATGAGAAGGATCTGGGAGTCATTGTTATGAATAATATGTCACCTGAGAAACATATAAATAAGATTTTCGGAGAGACTTATAATCTAATAAGAACGATCAAAGTTGCATTTACATACCTGGATGAAGAAATGGTGAAGAAAATCCTAATCACCCTGATAAGACCAAGATTGGAATATGCAGCAACGATATGGTCACCAAGTACAAAAAAATGTATAAAAAAAACTTGAAAGAATACAAAGAGCAATTACAAAACTGGCACCAACACTCTCAAAACTATCATATGAAGAGAGACTACAAAAACTTGAACTACAGACACTAGAGCAAAGAAGAGAGAGAGGAGATTTGATAGCTATTTACAGAATCATGAAAGGCATAGAAATTACTGATAGAGAGAATCTGATAAAATGGGATGACAGAAATACAAGAGGACACGGAAAGAAAATAAAAAAAGACAGCTATAGAAGAGATTTGAAAAAGAACAGCTTTCCTCACAGAGTAATAGACAGTTGGAACAAGTTAGATGAGAAAGTGGTGTGTGCAAAAACAATACATGAATTTAAAAATAGTTTAGATAAAATGAGATATGAAGACGGGACCCCACGAGCATAGCTCCCCTTCCCGTAAAATACAACTAGGTAAATACAATTAGGTAAATACACACACACACACACACACACACACACACACACACACACACACATATGTATATATATGTATGTATATATATACACACACATATATATACACACACACACACACACACACACACACACACACACACACACACACACACACACACACACACACACACACACACACACACACACACACACACACACACACACACACACACACACACACACACACACACACACACACACACACACACACACACACACACACACACACACACACACACACACCACACACACACACACACACACACACACACACACACACACACACACACACATATATATATATATATATATATATATATATATATATATATATATATTATATATATATATATATAGTTACATTAGAGATATATAGGTTGTTAGGAATCACATTGGTCCACTATTATCTGCTGAGGGTCAACTTGAATATTCAAATGAAGGAATGTGTAATATCTTAAACAATTATTTTAGCTCTGCATTCGTAAACGAAACACCTCAAAGTGAATTCCAAACTGAAACCTGTGAAAAGTCTAGGGTAAACTTACTACGGTAAATATAACAAAAGAAAAAATTAAAAGGTGTATAGAGAAACTCAAAGTTAATAAAACACCAGGGCCTGACGGTTGGAATCCAAGAATCTTAAAGGAAATGAAAAATGAGATTGTTGTTCTATTAGAAATTATTTTCAAGAAATCCATCATATCCGGAGATGTCCCAAGAGAATGGAAACTAGCTAACGTTACTCCCATATTCAAAAAAGGTGACAAAAAGAAGCAAAATAACTATAGGTCTATAAGTTTGACTTCAATCGTAGGAAAAATAATGGAAACTATCATCAGACATGCTATCGAACACCATTTAGAAAATAATCGTTTGATAAATGATAGCCAGCATGGTTTCAGACGGAAACGTTCTTGCGTGACTAACTTACTCGAATTCTACAACACAGTTATCTGGAATTATGACAAAAGAAACAATATAGACTTAATATATCTAGACTTTACAAAATCTATTGATACCGTCCCACACGAAAGACTACTTACTAAATTAGCTTTACACGGAACAAGTGGTAGCCTATTAGGTTGAACTATTAATTGGTTGAATGGTCGAAAATAGAGAGTTGTTTTATATGGAAAAACTTCTAGATGGAAAAATGTTACAAGTGGAGTTCCTCAGGGTTCCGTTCTTGGGCCACTTCTATTCATAGTATATATAATTGATATAGACCATGGACTAAAATCTACTGTTTCCAAATTTGCTGATGATACAAAACTGTGCGGAATGGCAAATGATCACTCAAACCAATTAGATATTCGAGAAGATTTAGATAAATTACAGCAATGGTCTGAAAAGTGGCTAATGAAATTTAACACAAGTAAATGCAAGGTAATGCACATAGGTAAAAATAACAGTAAGTACGATTACAAGTTATTTGGAAATTCGTTAACAAAAGTGGATAGTGAAAAAGATCTCTGCGCAATTATCAGTAACGATCTCAAATCATCCAAGCAGTGTATTTCAGCCTCTGAGAAAGCAAATAAGATTCTAGGACTGATTGCGCGATCTTTTGATTTCAAAAGTCCATCACTCATTAATAAGCTATATAAATCGTTAGTTCGTCCACATTTGGAATATGCTGTTTCCGTGTGGTCACCGAATCTCATTAAAGACATTGACAGACTGGAAAAAGTACAACGGTAAGCCACAAAACTGATTCCAAATATCAAAAATAAATCATACGAAAATCGACTAAAACATATGAATCTGTTTTCCCTAAAAAAGCGTAGACTCAGAGGTGACTTGATACAGGTCTTTAAAATTCTAAAGGGAATTGACAACATCAAAAGTGACCAAATTTTCACATTGAATGAGAATCAGACAAGAAACAATGGCCTCAAACTGTCCAGAAATAGATTCAATTTGGAAGTAGGTAGAAACAACTTTGCCAACCGTGTAGTTAATGAATGGAATAAACTTCCTGCACAGGTAGTGCAATGTAGTTCAGTTCGAAGCTTTAAGAATCATTTAGATAAACACCTAAGCAAGATGCTGTAATGATTATAATTTATTTTATATTATTTGTTTTTGTTTTGTTATTTGTCTGTTTGATTTTC
Source organism: Oratosquilla oratoria (assembly GCF_046742065.1). NCBI lineage: Eukaryota > Metazoa > Arthropoda > Malacostraca > Stomatopoda > Squillidae > Oratosquilla > Oratosquilla oratoria. The sequence continues at coordinate 40,566,703 of NC_134780.1, forward strand.
ATTTATCATTAGTTATATGTTAATTTATTATTATTTACTATTTACCTGTTTGTTTATTATCTAACTATACCTATGCATTTATTTATGTATTTTACTTATTATTTACATCATTATAGTTTTTTTATTATTTCATTATTATCGATTTTTTTCGCATCCGACCTAGATATGGACCAAAAGGTCTCCTGTCGGCATGCTCCGCCTTTGTAATCCTTTATATTCTCATCCGACCTAATTATGGACCTAAAGGTCTCCTGTCGGCATACTCCTCCTTTGTAATCCTTTGTTCAAGAAAATGGAAAGCTGGTTGAATGATATGTGCAAACGGGAAAGAAACATGAATGAGGAGGCAAGGGAAAATAAACATAGCAAGGGACCTGATTATTTTAAACAAGTAGAGACAAACTATTCAAAGAGAATGAGGAATGTAACGAAACCAATGAGAGAGTGCTATAAGTGGTCAGTGCTATAAGATAATCTTTTATAATCCCAAATGATGAACTTAAAGCAAAGGTAATTGGAACGACAGAGAAAATTGGTGAGGATTTCCAAAGAAATGGAGGAAAATGAGTTGAATTGTGTTACATGGAATATTAACAATATATATCAAAGAGCTACTGATATCCCGTCGTGTATTTTAACTAGTAAGGTGGATGTATATATTGTTCCAAGAAGTAGGCACTGGTGGTGCAGACTTCAAATTGCCTGGGTATATAAAAGAAATGAACTATTGGTTAATGTAACAAATAATACAAGAGGTTTAATTACTTTTGTCAAGAATAATATACCAACTAATTCATGGTTTCCATATCGTTGGATGGCTATATCCTACAAGTTTAAGGAAACGGTTATTCTAGGCCTCACACAAATTGTTTGTACAGTCATTATTTTCAATAATTGCGCTATTAACGTTCCACATTTTTGTGGAAACCGAAGGAGCTGTTCGCTTGAATCTTATTCATCCATTTGGTGCACGAACGCGACTAAACGATCCATTTACATAGCTGTCATCAAAATACTGAACAATGTCCATCTCGGTGTCATTGGCAATATCATCGAGATGATTTACTCCTTCGACAATGTCCCTCTCCGGTAAGAAGGCTAATGCACTAATCTCATTACAGAACAAATGAAACTGTTCTTCATCACGATACAAATTAGATAATCCCAATGTCTGAATTTTCCCCCCACATGCTTTGATCCACACCGGGCCACAATCACATTTAAAAGTTTTTCGTATGTCTGTTGGCTTTTAGTGGTTAGGAATGTATAAGCCACTGATATCGCACTATCGCCAAACGGTACTCTTATCACGCATAGTTGTTCAAAAAGTCTTGGTGCCATTTGATAGTTTCCATCCATAAACCATTTCTTGGACTCTGATAGCTTCTTCAGGCCTTCGTCACTGACGAAGATGATCATTCGTCCTTCACTGTGGATACGCTCTTTGTTATCGTACAGTAAAAAGCGATCGCCATCTTTTGTTTCAGTTCATTCGCCATCCAGGTTGATCTCATCTAAAGATGCTGGTTCCTTCGGCATGTTCTTCCTTCTTACTCTGCTCTGGCAAAATTGAGCGAAAGACCTGTAGACCAGATGTGGGCAATATTTTAAAATACGCTCACTTAGATGATTCATACTTACATTCCATTTAAGGACAGACGTCCCCCAAATCAGGCTCGCCCAAAGTGGCTCGACAAAGAAACTGAAAAAAGTATTGCTAAAAAGAGACAGGCTTATAAGAAATATAATTGCTCGGGTGCATCTAATGACTATGAAAGTTATGTATCAATACAGAGAGATTTAAAAAAGACAATAAAAAACAAAAACAACAATAAGAAATGAATATCGCTGATAAATCCAAAGAGAATCCCAAAGAATTCTATAGTTACATTAGAGATAAAAAGGTTGTTAGGAATCACATCGGTCCACTATTATCTGCTGAGGGTCAACTTGAATATTCAAATGAAGGAATGTGTAACATTTTAAACAACTATTTTAGCTCTGTATTCGTAAACGAAACACCTTAAAGTGAACTCCAAACTGAAACCAGTGAAAAGTCTCGGGTAAACTTACTCACTACGGTAAATATAACAAAAGAAAAAATTAAAAGGTGTATAGAGAAACACCAGAGCCTGACGGGTGGAATCCAAGAATCTTAAAGGAAATGAAAAAAATGAGATTGTTGTTCCATTAGAAATTATTTTCAAGAAATCCATCATATCCGGAGATGGCCCAAGAGAATGGAAACTAGCTAGCGTTACTCCCATATTCAAAAAAGGTGACAAAAAGAAGCAAAATAACTATAGACCTATAAGTTTGACTTCAATCGTAGGAAAAATAATGGAAACTATCATCAGACATGCTATCGAACATCATATAGAAAGTAACCGTTTGATAAATGATAGCCAGCATGGTTTCAGATGGAAACGTTCTTGCGTGACTAACTTACTCGAATTCTACAACACAGTTATCTCGAATTATGACAAAAGAAACAATATAGACTTAATATATCTAGACTTTGCAAAATCTATTGATACTGTCCCCCACGAAAGACTATTTACTAAATTAGCTTTACACGGAATAAGTGGTAGCCTATTAAGTTGGACTAGTAATTGGTTCAATGATCGAAAACAGAGAGTTGTTGTAAATGGAAAAACTTCTGGATAGAAAAATGTTACAAGTGGAGTTCCTCAGGGTTCCGTTCTTGGGCCACTTCTATTCATAGCATATATAAATGATATAGACCATGGACTAAAATCTACTGTTTCCAAATTTGCTGATGATACAAAACTGTGCGGAATGGCAAATTATCACTTAAATCAATTAGATATTCGAGAAGATTTAGATAAATTACAACAATGGTCTAAAAAGTGGCTAATGAAATTTATTACAAGTAAATGCAAGGTAATGCACATAGGTAAAAATAACAGTAAGTACGATTACAAGTTATTTGGAAATTCGTTAACAAAAGTGGATAGTGAAAAAGATCTCTGCGCAATTATCAGTAACGATCTCAAATCATCCAAGCAGTGTATTTCAGCCTCTGAGAAAGCAAATAAGATTCTAGGACTGATTGCGCGATCTTTTGATTTCAAAAGTCCATCACTCATTAATAAGCTATATAAATCGTTAGTTCGTCCACATTTGGAATATGCTGTTTCTGTATGGTCACCGAATCTCATTCAAGACATTGACAGACTGGAAAAAATACAACGGTAAGCCACAAAACTGATTCCAAATATCAAAAATAAATCATACGAAAATCGACTAAAACATATGAATCTGTTTTCCCTAAAAAACGTAGACTCAGAGGTGACTTGATACAGGTCTTTAAAATTATAAAGGGAATTTACAACATTAAAAGTGACAAAATTTTTACACTGAATGAGAATCAGACAAGAAACAATGGTCTCAAAGTATCCAGAAATAGATTCAATTTGGAAGTGGGTAGAAACAACTTCGCTAACCGTGTAGTTAATGAATGGGATAAACTTCCTGTAGAGGCAGTGCAATGTAATTTAGTCGAAGCTTTAAGAATAATTTAGATAAACACCTAAGCAAGATGCAGTAATAATTATCATTTATCTTATATTATTTGATTTTGTTTTGTTATCATTTGTCTGTTTTGATTCTCATTTATTATTAGTTATCTGTCAATTCATTATTATTTTCTATTTACCTGTTTGTTTATTATCTAACTATACCTATGCATTCATGTATGTATTTTGTTTGTTATTTACATTATTATAGTTTTTATTTATTAATTTATTATTACTATGTTTTTTTTCGCATCCGACCTAGGCATGGACCAAGAGGTCTCCTGTCGGCATGCTCCGCCTTTGTAATCCTTATTACCTTGGTATAAACTGCCATTGATGACATTCTAGCTTTAACATCATCATCTTGCATGTTGGACACGACCTTGGTGAATATTTGATCGGGAGCGTCTAATGTGTTCTCGGCTGTCTGTTATATCTTCTCTCTTGTCTTAATTGCTTTAATTTCTGTCGTATCGTGTATTGTTTCGTATAAGAATAACTTTGGTTTTTCTTTCGCCGACGTGATGATTTCAATATTGACACTTTGACATTAACTGATTGATTTGATGAAGAGATATGATTTTGAGGATAGTTGGCTAGTTAAAGAGAGTTGTGTTTTAAGAATTTGGAGAGTTGTGGTATTGGAGGAAAGGAATTAGGATACGAACGCAGGAGAGGCTGCATAAATGTGTCTTTTATACCCTTTGATGGTAAGTATAGTTTGTTTGAAGACGTCTAATCATTACGAATATAACTACTGAAGAGGATTGCAGTTTGCAATCGAAATATATAGGTTCCCCGTCTCCAGTCTTTTTTACTCCAACAGTGGTTTTCACGTGATTACGAATATACTTCATATGAACCGTAAATCATGTAGTCGTTTTCGGTGGAGACATTATGTACCGGATCGGATTGGAGCTATACAATAAGAAATGACAATTACTCAAGTAAATTAAAAACGAGCAAAACGATAATCTTGCATTGTTATACGTCATACTGTTAATTGTTGCTTGATTACAATCTGGGATCATATATTTTTTTTTATTCGCCTATTCCATGCGAGGTCGTCACTTCTGATGAGTGGCCGCTAATCATCTTGGTCCCTTCCTTCGTCTCCCTTCTATCTAAAAACCACCACATGCTCGGTGTCCCTCTTGTCGCTTTCACCACCATTTCCACCACTCCTCTCCACATCAATTTCGTCATTCTTCATAGCTTGTCAGTTGCGTGATAACCTCTTATCACGCTTCTCAGTGAACATATGTTTTGGGCTCATTGTTACAACCCCGTCGGTGGAGAATAGTTGGCAGTTGTCACACTCGACTCTCCCTGTACGGTTTGGAGATACAGCACGTAGTTCAATAGATGTTTGTACTTTTGACATTCTTCGATTATATTTTATAAAGTTTTACCGTAGATATACCGAATCGCCCATAACTTATGACTTAAGATTACTTCTAGGAGTTGAAGAGAAAATTGTGTATTTACTCTGAATTGTTGTTTGGTTTCAGCTTGCCAAACATCGATTCCTCTTGCAGTTTTCACATCGATTAGTGGTCAAGTCGTTTCGCCGGTATTCGGGTGGATATAAAAGGGGATAGTTTTCATAAGAATCCCTGCGAAAATAATCAAAAGCATCTATGTTATAAGTATCCCCGCGAAAATGTCTGTTTCCCGGAAATATGCGAGGGCGCAGGAAACCGGCCGCGGATTTATTTTTCCTTTCAATCGACATGTCCACTGGGTAGTGGCTTAGGTTTCATTGTCGAAAGGGGCAACGGACGCTGAAGGTCATACGATGGTGCAGCTAACGATTATATTCAGATGCTATTAATACATACATATACCAAGGCTTTTTTCCCCCTTCCAAGGGAGGTAGCCAAAAAGGGAAAGGCATAAAAACACTCCCACCCATTTCATCCCTAAATACACTCCACACCCCTCCCACCCTTCCTCTCATCTGAGCACCTCCTGGATGACGGGTCATCCCTGCACCCTGCCCACCGCCCTGGGTCAGAAGCAGTGTCGCAAGACACAGTACATCCACAGCAAGGCCGCTTCATTTAATCGGCGACCCCCCCTCTCCGTCCCCCTTTGCATATAAGGCGAGGACGGGGAGATGCTATTAATACTACCGGTAAATCACGTTGTGCTGGTACCACAAGTGGGACGAGTTGGCAACGGGACAACTTGACCTGTTGTCTTTACATTTGTGGAGGTTACGTGTGGGTCTCGTCTCTCGACGATACTTGAATACATAATTTGGTCTTGCCTTACAAGTAGTAAGTTAATGCAGAGGTTGGTCACTTACATTTTCAGTGTAACTACGATCATTGTGTTCAGAATATTTCTAAGCAATATCCATATTTCTAACAGTTGGTTGTTCATAAAGTTCAGACTTTTGTGGTAAATATAATTTTCTGGTTGCCATTCCTTGTATGTAGGTAGTGACTGCACAGATGTTAGGTACTTTTCTGGATAATTGTTAATGTCGACATATCATAATTTCCTAACCTCAAATTGTTTCTCAGAACTTGTTTGGGCAAGAAGTCTTCTCTATAATGATTTCATTGCAGATCATTCATTTCTGAGGAAATTGCAAAATTCTTGACGGGGTGGGGAGCAAATTAAGCTTTTAGGAGTAACACTGAATCTATTAAGTTGCACACATTTCTTTTGGAAATTGTTAGCTTTACTTTCCACATTGGTCTCTCTTGCATATATTCTTTAGATAAAATACAAGCAGTTTTCTCGCTTTTAAGGCGCTTTTAAATATACGTGTCGGCTATTTTTCCATGTCATTGGATTTGTTTTTTATGGGAAACTCCCATTTGGATTATTTACTAAATCCTTCTTCCCTTGTATAAGTCACAGCTTTCCTGCGAAGACACCTGGGGCAACAGATTGATTTTGTCGACGCCTTGCTTTTCAGGAAAGGCTAAGATAATCAGCAGGAATGGCAGAAACTGTAATTATGGTGACAGGGGGTACTGGATTGGTGGGCCATGGCATTAAGCTTGCACTGGAGGAGGACAAGAAGCCAAATGAGAAGTGGATCTTCCTTTCTTCCAAGGATGCTGACCTAAGGTATTAGATATGTGTATCTCTGGTTTACTTATCCAGCTCTGACCAGCATTCCATTCGGCACTACTTGTCAAATACAATTGATTTATAATCGGCACTTTCTATTCGTATAGTATATATAAATGATATAGACCACGGACTAAAATCTATTGTCTCCAAATTTGCTGATGATACAAAATTGTGCGGGATGGCAAATGATCACTTCAGTCAATTAGATATTCAAGAAGATTTAGATAAATTATAGGAACGGTCTGAAGAGTAACTAATAAAATTTAACACAGGTAAAAAGAAGGTTATGCACATATGTAGAAATAACAGTAAGTACGATTACAAGTTATTAGGAAATGCGTTAACAAAAGTGGATGGTGAGAAGGATCTAGGGGTAATCATCAGTAACGATCTCAGATTATCTAAGCAGCCTCTGAGAAAGCAAATAAGATTCTAGGACTGATTGCGCGATCTTTTGACTTCAAAAGCTCATCTCTCATTAGCAAGCTATATAAATGGTTAGTTCGTCACATTTGGAATATGCTGTTTCTGTATGGTCATCGAATCTCATTAAAGATATTGAAAGATTGGAAAAAGTACAAAGGGGAGCCATAAAACCGATTCCAAATATCAAAAATAAATCATACGGAAATCGACTAAAACATATGAATCTGTTTTCCCTATAAATGCGAAGACTCAGAGGTGACTTTATACAGGTATTTAAGATTCCAAAGGGGATTGACAACATCAAAAGTTACAAAATTCCTACACAAAATGAGAATCCGACAAGAAATAATGGTCTCAAACTGTCAGGAAATAGATTTAATTTGGAAGTGGGTAGAAACAACTTCGCCAACCGTGTAGTTAATGAATGGAATAAACTTCCTGCAGAGGCAGTGCAATGTAGTTGAGTTCGAAGCTTTAAGGTTCGTTTAGATAAACATTTAGACAAGATGCTGTAATGACTGCCATTTATTTGATATTATTTGATTATTTGTTTGTTATTATTTGTCTATTTATTCGCTTGATTTCCATTTATTATTATTTATTTGTCAGTTTAAAAGTATTTACTATTTACCTGTTTGTTTATCATTTAACTATACCTATGTATTATTCATTTAATTTATTATCATTTATATTATTATAATTTTTATCTTATTTCATCTATTTTTTTCATTTTTATATTTTTTCGCATCCGACCTAGTTATGGATCAAAAGGTCTCCTGTCGGCATGCTCCGCCTTTTAATTCTTTGTAATCCTTTGTCTTTCCATATTATTATTTAATTAAGATGGTTGGACATTTTTCAGATTAGTAAAAACTCATGACAAGACCAGGAACGGGGTTAGAAAACATCATCTGCTACCTATGGCTTTTTTTACTGGTTAGGGTCAGTGATTCTTTCATAGAACATACATTACATATACAAAGGCCTTGATAGCCCTCGTAATGGAGGTGGCCAGGTGAGCACATACTGTGCTGTGTGAGATAAAAATATAAGCACGGGGGGGGGGGGGGTCCCTAGTCTCCTTGCTCCCTTCTATTTAGTCACATTTCACAACATACAGGGTGAACACAGCATCAGTCTGGAATACTAAAGGTTGTGGAATAATAAAGAGATGGTATCACAGGAGTGGTAAAGAAGGGTAGCAATAAGGAGATATTGTTGAAGTTGAAGTCGTCAGCATTCCACTGGGATCCGGGCCGGATAGCGACTGTCAAAACAGCGACAGTCATAATAGCGACTTCATAAGGGCGACGTAATCAGGTGAGCGACTTTCAAAACGGCGACTGTCTTAATGGCGACCGCATTATAACAGTGACTGTAATAATAGCGACTTTACTGTCGACCGGTCAGAATGGTCGCAGATTTATGTTTCAATTGCTTGTGTTTTCGTGTTTGTATTTACGCGTTCAGTTGTGTTTACTTTGTGAGATAGGTTCAGAATGAAATATGCTCAAAAGGTCGCAGACTTATGTTTCTATCGCTCATATTTATTTGTTTGTGTTTACATGTTTGTGTTCACTTCGTGAGATAAGTTCACTGAAGTGAATTTACTGGTCGGTTGCTCGGTCGTCGGTTTTTTAATTCTTTTAATAATGTTTTTCTTTCAATAATAAGTAAATAATAATAGCAACATTTAGGATTGGCCGAAACGTCGTACCCTGCAGAGTTCTGGCCGAAACGTCAGTTGCCGAAACGTCTGTGGCCGAAACATCCTATATTCGATGCGCTCCCCTCCTGCATGCTCATAATGATGTTGAACTTCTGGACTGGGTTGTTCAAAATAATTTTTTGCACTATCTTGGCGTTGAATCTATCTTGACATTAAACATCATGGTAACACAGAGCGTTACCATGACTTTTAACAACAAGATAAACTAACGCCAGAATTAGTTTTTGAACAACCCAACCCTAGACTCCTTGTTATGATATGTTATCAATGTTAGGCAACTTTTTGTGCAACAATAACACCATTTACCTTAGTCCACACATGAAAGCTGTATAATTTTAATTTAGATAATTTGGTGCACTGTATAATTTCAATTTAGATAATTTGTTTCATAAATTTAATTTCGTTTTCACACAGTATGTGCAAAAATATTGTCACTTGAAATGATATATATTTCTTTAATTCTTTTAATAGTATATTTTCTTTCAATAATAAGTAAATAATAATAACAACATTTGGAGGACAGGCCGAAACGTCCTACGTCGGTTTTTTTAATTCTTTTAATAATATTTTTCTTTCAATAATAAGTAAATAATAATAGCAACATTTAGGATTGGCCGAAACGTCGTACCCTGCAGAGTTCTGGCCGAAACGTCAGTTGCCGAAACGTTTGTGGCCGAAACATCCTACATTCGATGCGCTCCCCTCCTGCATGCTCATAATGATGTTGAACTTCTGGACTGGGTTGTTCAAAATAATTTTTTGCACTATCTTGGCGTTAAATCTATCTTGACATTAAACATCATGGTAACACAGAGCGTTACCATGACTTTTAACATCAAGATAAACTAACGCCAGAATTAGTTTTTGAATAACCCAACCCTCGACTCCTTGTTATGATATGTTATCAATGTTAGGCAACTTTTTGTGCAACAATAACACCATTTACCTTAGTCCACACATGAAAGAAATATGATTTTAATTTAGATAATTTGGTGCACTGTATAATTTCAATTTAGATAATTTGTTTCATAAAATTAATTTCGTTTTCACACAGTATGTGCAAAAATATTGTCACTTGAAATGATATATATTTCTTTAATTCTTTTAATAATACATTTTCTTTTAATAATAAGTAAATAATAATAGCAACATTTGGAGGACTGGCCGAAACGTCCTACCCTGCAGAGTTCTGGCCGAAACGTCAGTGGCCGAAACATCATACATTCCATGCGCTACCCTCCTGTATGCTCATAATGATGTTGAACTTCTGAACTGGGTTGTTCAAAACAAATTTTTACATTATCTTGGCGTTAAATCTATCTTGACATTAAGTATCATGACCATCAAGATAAACTAACGCCAGAATTAGTTTTTGAACAACCCAACCCTAGACTCCTTGTTACAATATGTTATCAATGTTGGGCAACTTTTTGTGCAACAATAACACCATTTACCTTAGTCCACACATGAAAGTTGTATGATTTTAATTTAGATAATTTTGTGCACTGTACAATTGCAATTCAGATAATTTGTTTCACAAATTTAATTTCGTTTTCACATAGTATGTTCAAAAAATATTGTCACTTGAAATGATATATATATATATTTCTTAATTCTTTTAATGATATTTTTTCTTTCAATAATAAGTAAATAATAATAGCAACATTTGGAGGACTGGCCGAAACGTCCTACCCTGCAGAGTTCTGGCCGAAACGTCAGTGGCCGAAACATCATACATTCCATGCGCTACCCTCCTGCATGCTCATAATGATGTTGAACTTCTGGACTGGGTTGTTCAAAACAAATTTTTGCATTATCTTGGCCTTAAATCTATCTTGACATTAAGCATCATGAACATCAAGATAAACTAACGCCAGAATTAGTTTTTGAACAACCCAACCCTAGACTCCTTGTTATAATATGTTATCAATGTTAGGCAACTTTTTGTGCAATGATAACACCATTTACCTTAGTCCACATATGAAAGTTGTATAATTTCAATTTAGATAATTTGTTTCATAAATTTCATTTCATTTTCACACAGTATGTGCAAAAAATATTGTTACCTGAAATGATGTATAAGTAATTTTTTTAATTATTTTAATGATATATTTTCTTTCAATGATAAAAAAAATAATGATAGCAACATTTGGAGGACTGATGATGTGATAATGTCGCTGTTATGACAGTCGCTCTTATAATACAATCGCTATCATGTGGTCGCTGTTGTGATGGTCGCTGTTTTAAAAGAATCGCGATTGTGAAGTCGCTCTATTGACAGTCGCTGTTATGACAGTCGCTATTCGGAACCCGAGCCCATTCCACTATAGGAACAATCTGTCGCCGTTAGGCCATTGCTCTCTTTCACGTAGATTTGCAGTTGTGGGAGACACTGGTTACATGTAGAAACCTAAAAAATGCTACTAATATACCAATGAAATGTCATTTGTCAGTCCCATTTCATATTCAGGTTATTAGTTTTATTCTCTTTATCTATCTGTTTATTTATTGACCAGAGATCGTGAGGCTACAGAACTCCTGTTTGAGAAGTATAAACCAACATACGTTATTCATTTGGCGGCTAGGGTTGGAGGCTTGTTCAATAATATGGAACATAATTGTGATTTTTATGTAAGTATTGCTCTTGTTTTTTTTGGAAGTGCATGAACACCCTTGGGGTCTGTTTATTATACAAATTTATGGCTCACATCTTGCTGACTGAATGGTCAGAAAAGATAGATTATGTTTCTTGTTTTACATTTTATGGCTAAAATGATATGTAAAGTGCATGCTCAGAGCCTTCTTTGTGGATGTGGCTAAGAAATCCCACGAATGCCCAAAAATAAAAGAGTTCAGTAAAGCCTTTTAAGGCAAATAAAACTCACCGAGAGCTTACTTTTGATTCATCCACGTTCTTTATACGTCATTGTATAGGTTTATATAAAGTAGATGTTTGTGTATGCTGTAATGATTATAATTTATTTTATATTATTTGTTTTTGTTTTGTTATCATTTGTCTGTCTGATTTTCATTTATTATTAGTTATATGTCAATTCATTATTACTTACTATTTACCTGTTTGTTTATTATTTAACTATACCTATGCATTTATTTATGTATTTTTTTTTATTTACATTATTATAGGTTTTATTTATCATTCTATTATCATTATGATTTTTTTTCGCATCCGACCTAGATATGGACCAAAAGGTCTCCTGTCGGCATGCTCCGCCTTTGTAATCCTTTGTAGTATAGTATACACACACATGTAACCTCCCTTTCCTATGTACAGGACAAAGAGGCCTTGATTGTGGCAGTGGGAGATACTAGGATAATGTGATTGGCAGTAATCATGACCAGGGTTTGATTTTGCCTTGAAAATTAGTAGAAAAAAAAGACAAGTACATAGTTATGTAATCTTCTTGCAGAAGTAATGGTTTATAGAATAGTTCAATTTGAAGATCTAGTTGGGTGGGCACCTAAGCACTGAACTGTAATGCCTGCTGCTTATTTTCTTTAAATAATTTATTTGCTTCTTTATGCATGTTTCTGCAACAGGCCTAAAAGGTCTGTCAGGATGCTTTAACATTGCAGTCCATTGTATGGTAATGTGATTTAATGCCTTGAACTCCCCCACTCGGAGAGGGGTAATCAGGCACCTCCTTACAGAGGACTTTTTGAAGCATGGAATTTAATGTGGTATGTCCTTACTGAATATCTGAAAATTCCATTTATATTATTCTGTCTTCACTTCTTTTCTTTCAGAGAGTGAATTGTCAAATTAATGACGTTGTTCTAGATTTGTGCAAAGAGTACAAAGTTCAGAAAGTTGTGTCCTGTCTCTCTACATGCATTTTTCCTGATAAGACCACATATCCAATTGATGAAACAATGGTGAGTATGAATTAGAACGAAGTCATAGATTTATGTTCTTCTTGACTGTTAATGACTCAGTGTTGAGTTTCATGCATTTCATGCTAGAGCATTCCAATTTTATTTGTGTGCAATTATTTGTATGGAGATTATTATAGCTGATCTCATGGCTTATTGAGGAAAAGGTTTTTATTTATTTCATTTGTTGATTTTTTATTATTATTTCGTATTCTTTCTAGGTCCACAATGGCCCTCCCCACCTTTCTAACTATGGATATAGTTTTGCAAAGCGAATGGTTGATGTTGTGAATCGTGTGTATAATCAACAACATGGTTGCCACTTTACATCAATCATCCCTTGCAATGTTTTTGGGCCACATGACAACTTCAAATTAAAAGAGGGGCATGTATTGCCAGGTCTTATACATAAGGTAAATAAAAGTTATGAGAAATATGTATCTGATGATCAACATATATTGCTTGTCTATCTGTCTCTATATATCAAAGGTTTCAACCCCTGTAAGGGAGTTACCCTCCTGTGTTTATTGTTATCTAGTGAAAGAGAACGAGTAATACAGCAGTGACTTTATATTTTATAATGCGAGTAGTGTGATGCATTGTACATTAGGCATCCAACGTTTCACTCGAGAATTTGACTTGTATTGAAGAGGTTAGCATGGCAACCCTCCCTCCCTTGGCTTCATACAAAATTAGAGATGATAAGAAATCCCACTGACCTGCATCAATTTATAGTCCATTTGCAATCATTCTCCACTCGTTCCTTCCTCTTGCCTTCTCCCTTCCCTGCTCAACAGACATTCCTCTTTCACAAGTAAAACATAATTTACCACATACTTCTGATTTTTTCTCCACACCAGGCTTACCTGGCAGAGCGGGATGACCAGCCATTTGTCATCTGGGGTTCTGGGAAGCCTTTGCGTCAGTTCATTTACTCTGTAGACCTTGGCAGACTCATAATATGGGTTCTCCGGGAGTATCCAGAAATTGAGCCAATGATATTGGCAGGTTAGTATTATCCTATGGATATTGTGGAACCATGGTTTGTATTATGGGCCATAAGGTGCCCTAGTTGCAAGCGTTATCATTGTATTTTATAAACCCTTCAACAGCACTCCCCTGCACATCTTCTTGGTGATGAACCCACAGTAGATCTTGTCATTGGTGCAATATTGTCAATACGGATAGAAGATTTAGGTGAGAGGTTAGTGGCTGGCAAGTAATTAGAACCTTCCACAGATCTTTCTGGGAAGAGACTTTGGATTGTCGTCTGAGTTGTGTCAGTGTGGGACTGGTTCTGCCACCAGCTCAAAGTGGAAGGTGAGGAGAGCAGTTGCAGGACGCCAACTCTATAAACATGTAAAAAAAAAAAAAAAAAAAAAAAAAAGTATGGATTGGTTGCGCAATCCTTGACTTCAAAAGTCCATCTCTCATTAACAAGCTATATAAATCGTTTGTTCGTCCACATATATGCTGTTTCCGTATGGTCACCGAATCTCATTAAAGACATTGCCAGATTGGAAAAAGTACAACGGTGAGTCAGAAAACTGATTCCAAATATCAAAAATAAATAACGCGAAAACCGACTAAAACATATAAATCTGTTTTCCCTAAAAAAGCGTAGACTCAGAAGTGATTTGATATAGGTATTTCAGATTCTAAAGGGGATTGGCAACATCAAAAGTGACAACACTTTTACACTCAATGAGAATCCGACAAGAAATAATGGTATCAAAATGTCAGGATGAAGATTTAATTTGGGTAAAAATAAGTTCGCCAACCGTGTAGTTAATGAATGGAATAAACTTCCTCCGGAGGCAATGCAATATAGTTTATTTCGAAGCTGTAATGACTGCCATTTATTTTATATTATTTGTTTGTTATTACTTGTCTGTTTATTATTTGCTTGATTTTCATTTATTATTATTTGTCTGTCAATTTATCATTATTTACTTTTTACCTGTTTGTTTCTTATTTAACTATAATTATGCATTTATTTATTTTATATATTATTATTTATATTATCATAATTTTTATTAACTTTATTTTATTTTATTAATTTATTTGTCATTATTATATTCTTTCGCATCCGCCTTTGTAATCTTTGGAGGTGAATTGTAGAAAAAAAGGCAGGGGTAAATGGTAGAATGGTAGGAAAGATATTTGGGGGTGAATTCAAGGAGAAGGTTGTATGGAGGTATGATTGCACTTATGGTGCTACATGGAGCAGTGAAGCAGTAAGGGAGTCCGAGATAAAGTGACTGAATGAATTTTTGACGAGGGGCCGAGATATAAAGGATGGTTGGATGGGTTTTGTATGATACGGAGGGATCAAGGACGGGTTCCTGCACGTGGTGGCCCTGATAGATAGATAGCAAAGTTGATCATTTTCAAAACAGACAACCTCCACATTTCCTTCAGGAGATACAGCCTGAGGAGCTGCCACTTGGTCTCTGGATTGGGCACAGGATTTCTCCTTATCAACCTCGGCTGTATTTCTTACTTTTTCACACGTGGAGAGCTGACAACCAGCAACTGCTCTACTCACCCTATCACTTTGGGCTGGCGACAGAAGCGGTCCCACGCTGATTCAACACAGACAACAGTCCATTTTTTTTCCCCCAGGGAGATCTGCGGGAGGTTGTGAGGACCATTGCCAGCCATTGTGAGACTCGAGGCAATGATTGATAGGATGTGCAATTTATCTTGGCCACCCCCTTTATAAGGAGGGAAGGCCTATTGGTACACGTATAACATTTGTAGAAATCATATGCATTATTCACTTGACATAAAGCAGATATTTTCATTTTTGCAGTGGATGAAGAAGATGAAATTTCAATTAGCGACGCAGGTGAATTGGTGGTCAAGGCCTTTGGATATCAAGGAGAAATTGTTCATGATATCAGCAAGAGTGATGGCCAATTTAAGAAGACAGCCAGCAATGCTAAACTAAGAAAATATCTTCCAGATTTCAAGTTTACTCCCACCAAACAAGCTATTGAGGAGACGGTAGACTGGTTCAAGGTAAATTATGAAACTGCTAGAAAATAATTTTTAAATAATAGTGTCATAGACTTGGTTTTAAAAAGGTGATAAATTGATTGCACATTGCAGTCTTGTAATTGGCTGAATATATTTGTGATTGTCTTTATATTGTGTTTTCATGTGTTGGTTCATATATGTATTGATAGAAGAGCCTAAAGAATCATGAAAAACCTAAAGTTCAAAGATCTTTAATGTGTAATCCATTTAAGTATTTTGTGTGGTTATGTTGATTTTGCTGTTTTCGAGGTATCCATTGCATTGATTAATTTACGGAACTTGAGCCAAGTCCCCGCTAAGCCTCGTACAGCGCTGCATGATGCAGTTGGAATTGTTGACTGCAGCGCCGAGTGTCCACAATGTTTGTCACTACATGGAGTGTTGCATCACTCACCTCCAAACATTGTCGAGGGAAGGATGTGTGTCCACATTGTCTAGTTCAGCGTTTTTCAAAAATAAAATGGGTTGCGACAAAAATAAAGGGAATAAAAATACGCAAGTGAGATGATGATGAAAAATAAACATTTACTGAAATATCTCTCTTATTTTTTCTCTCTTTCCCTCTACCTTTCCCCTTCTTTTCCTTTTTCCTTCCCTCACTATATATATATATATATATATATATATATATATATATATGTATGTATATATGTATATATATATGTATATATATATGTATGTATATATATATATATATGTGTGTGTATATATATATATATTATATATGTATATATATATATATATATATATTATATATATATATATGTATATATACATATACATATATACATATACATATATATATATATATATATATATATATATATATATATATATGTATACATATTCTTATTTGATGGGTGACGATAGAATGGCTAGTTGTCGGCAGTTCCGTACCATTTTATTTTTTCATTTTTCCCTGTTTTCCTAATGTCATATGCTTACCTTTTTTATTTCTATTAGTCTTTACTAATTTTTAGTGAACTCAGAGTTACTCTCCGCACTTTTAGATATCGTACTATATCTATATCTATATCTATATATATATATATATATATATATATATATATATGTGTGTGTGTGTTTGTGTGTGTGCGTGTGTGTATGTGTGTGTGTGTGTGTGTCTTTTTACATATAAACACATTATATATTATACATACATACATACATATATATATATATATATATATATATATATATATATACATATATATCTTAGTACTACTAAAAAATTAATTG
>NC_134780.1:40588661-40616161 GCF_046742065.1 Oratosquilla oratoria
AATGCGAAAAATTATATACAATTTTTCGCAAATCGGTAGAAGTATGAGGAGATAGTCATGGAGTTGGAGCAGTGTACGCCCAAAAATGTCTCCACCCAAAATGTCTCCTGCTCCATTTTCAGTATATAAAATATCTCCTGGACAGAATGTCTCCTAATTTTTCTATATTTGTTTAATGGTACATATTTCTATATTTATGAAATAGTTATATTCTATATTCATGTTTTGCTGTAAAAATATTTAGGATATGAAATTGAGGAGTTATTCCAGTCCTACTCTAAGATCAAAAGGATGATATAATTTCAGACAAAATCCCACATTCTATTTATTCTGTATTTATTTTTAGATATGTTTTTGGATACACATGTATTTTGATATATTTGATGAATATGTGATGCACTATTAAATTAATAAGCAAGTGATCTGTCCTTCGATCTAGTAAGACAACAGTAAGACAATACATTTAAGATTAAGTAAACTAATTAACCTAATCAGTTAGTTTGCTGTCCTTTTGATCTAATAAGACAATACATTAATCCAGTTATACGATATGTCAATAAATCGTAGCTTAATTTCAATTCACTTGAACGAATGAGTCAGTTTCATTAAAGTATTAATTAGTGTCCTTTAATCTATTTTCACAATATATCGTCATATATACTGCACTAGATCGCACTTGCCAGTTTTTTTACGTGAAAAATTGTTATTCATATATTTCTTGCGAAAAAAAAAACTTGCTCAATTTTTGGACCGACATTTTAAAGGGCACTTAGAAAATGAGGGGGAACGCGTCCGTCACCCCCCCCCATTAGATCTGGCACTGAATATCAATATATATATATATATATATATATATATATGGATGTATATAGTATCCGCAAAAAGTATAAAGCGCTCCCATTGAAATAAAGGCTAAAAAGCTCTCTGAACTTTTTGCGTTTCCCGCCGCTGTCAGGCAGTTTGTCATTATTATTTTACATCTGGCAACTCAGCCAGCTTGCGTTTTCCCGCCCCAGTGCTCTTTGAGCGTTTGTGTAGAGGGGTTGTTTTATTTTTTGCTCCATACAAACGTAGGGACTTAGTGCACGTTCGTCAGTAATCACAACAGAAATATCTCACAAACTGTGAACTAGATCACCTTTTTTCAATTTTTTTTTTTTACTGCGACCCACAGCAAGAACCACACTTTACATCGCGATCCATAATACTAAGGTGTAAAAAGACATATGTATATATATATATATATATATATATATATATATATATATATATATATATACATATACATACATGCACATATATATGTATATATATACATATATATATATATGTATACATATGTATGTATTTATATCATATACATAATAATATATATACATATATATACGTATATTTATATGATATATATATATATATATATATATACACATGTATGATACATAATGTGTGTTTATATATAAAAAGACACATATATGATAACATAAAAACTAGATAGAGTGCGATATCTAAAAGTGCGGAGAGCAAGTCTGAGTTCACTAAAAATTAGTAAAGACTGACATGAATATAAAAGGTAAGCATATGAAATTAGTAAAGGCAGGGAAAAATATAAAAAAAATTGTACGGAACTGTCGACAACTAGCTATTCAATCGTTAATCATCAAATAAGAATATGTATATATATGTATGTATGTATAGTGAGGGAAGGAAAAAGGAAAAGAAGGGGAAAGGTAGAGGGAAAGAGAGAAAAAATAAGAGAGATATTTCAGGAAATGTTAATTTTTCATCATCATCTCTGCCTCCTCCGCCTTGCTCTCACTTGCGTATTTTTATTTTCTTTATTTTTTGTCGCGACCCATTTTATTTTTGAAAAACGCTGAACTAGACAATGTGGACACACATCCTTCCCTCGACAATGTTTGGAGGTGAGTGATGCAACACTCCATGTAGTGACAAACATTGTGGACACTCGGCGCTGCAGTCAACAATTCCAACTGCATCATGCAGCGTTGTATGAGGCTCAGTGCGGACTTGGCTCAAGTTCCGTAAATTAATCAATGCAATGGATACCTCGAAAACAGCAAAATCAACATAACCACACAAAATACTTAAATGGATTACACATTAAAGATCTTTGAACTTTAGGCTTTTCATGATTCTTCATCCACTGCAAAAATGAAAATATCTGCTTTATGTCATGTGAATAATGCATATGATTTCTACAAATGTTATACATGTACCAATAGGCCTCCCCTCCTTATAAAGAGGGTGGCCAAATTAATTTCACATCCAATCAATTTTTGCCTCGAAGCTCAAAGTGGCTGGCAATGGTCCTTAGAACCTCTTGCAGATCTCCCTGGGAAGAAGAAAAAAAAAAAAAAAATGGACTGTTGTCTGCGTTGAATCAGCTTGGGACCGCTTCTGTCGCCAGCTCAAAGTGATAGGGAGAGGAGAGCAGTTTCTGGTTGTCAGCTCTCCATGTGGTGTGAAAAAAAGTAAGAAATACAGCCGAGATTGATGAGGAGAGATCTTGTGCCCAATCCAGAGACCAAGTGGCAGCTCCTCAGGCTCCATCCCCTGAGGGAAGTGTGGAGGTTGACTGTTTTGAAAATGGTCAGCTTTGCTATCTATCTTTCAGGGCCACCACGTGCAGGAACCCGTCCTTGATCTCTGCGTATCATACAAAACCCATCCAACCATCCTTTATATCTCGGCCCCTCGTCAAAAATTCATTCAGCTACTTTATCTCGGACTCCCTTACTGCTTCACTGCTCCATGTAGCACCATAGGTACAATCATACCTCCATACAACCTTCTCCTTGAATTTACCCCCAAATATCTTTCCTACCATTCTACCATTTATCCCTGCCTTTTTTCTATAATTCACCTCCAAAGATTACAAAGGCGGATGCGAAAGAATATAATAATGATAAATAAATGAATAAAATAAAATAAAGTTAATCAAAATGATGATAATAATATGAATAATTATAAATAAAATAAATAAATGCATAATTATGGTTAAATAAGAAACAAACAGGTAAAAAGTAAATAATGATAAATTGACAGACAAATAATAATAAATGAAAATCAACCAAATAATAAACAGACAAGTAATAACAAACAAATAATATAAAATAAATGGCAGTTATTACAGCTTCGAAATAAACTACATTGCGCTGCCTCCACAGGAAGTTTATTCCATTCATTAACTACACGGTAGGCGACGTTATTTCTACCCAAATTAAATCTACATCCTGACAGTTTGATAGCATTGTTTCTTGTCGGATTGTCATTGAGTGTAGAATTGTTGTCACTTTTGATGTTGCCAATCCCCTTTAGAATCTGAAATACCTATATCAAATCACTTCTGAGTCTACGCTTTTTTAGGGAAAACAGATTCATATGTTTTAGTCGATTTTCGTATGATTTATTTTTTATATTTGGAATCGGTTTTGTGGTTCTCCTTTGTACTTTTTCCAATCTGTCAATGTCTTTAATGAGATTCGGTGACCATACAGAAACAGCATATTCCAAATGTGGACAAACTAAGCATTTATATAGCTTGTTAATGAGATGAGCTTTTGAAGACAAAAGATCGCGCAATCAGTCCTAGAATCTTATTAGCTTTCTCAGAGGCTGCTTAGATGATCTGAGATCGTTACTGATAATTACCCCTAGATCCTTCTCACTATCCACATTTGTTAACGCATTCCCTAATAACTTGTAATCGTACTTACTGTTATGTGCATAACCTTGCATTTACGTGAGTTAAATTTTATTTGCTACTTTTCAGACCATTCCTGTAATTGATCTAAATATTTTTGAATATCTAATTGATTGAAGTGATCATTTGCCATCTCGTACAATTTTGTATCATCAGCAAATTTGGAGACAATAGATTTTAGTCCGTGGTCTATATCATTTATATATACTATACGAATAGAAAGTGCCGATTATAAATCAATTGTATTTGACAAGAAGTGCCGAATGGAGTGCTGGTCAGAGCTGTATAAGTAAACTAGAGATACACATGTCTAATACCTTAGGTCAGCATCCTTGGAAGAAAGGAAGATCCACTTCTCATTTGGCTTTTTGTCCTCCTCCAGTGCAAGCTTAATGCCAAGGCCCACCAATCCAGAACCCCCTGTCACCATAATGACAGTCTCTACCATTCCTGCTGATTATCTTAGCCTTTCCTGAAAAGCAAGGCGTCGACAAAATCAATCTGTTGCCCCAGGTGTCTTCGCAGGAAAGCTGTGGCTTATAGAAGGGAAGAAGGATTTAATAAATAATCCAAATAGGAGTTTCCCATAAAAAACAAATCTAATGACATGGAAAAATAGCCGACACGTATATTTAAAAGCGCCTTAAAAGCGAGAAAACTGCTTGTATTTTATCTAAAAGAATATATGCAAGAGAGACCAATGTGGAAAGGAAAGCTAACAATTTCCAAAAGAAATGTGTGCAACTTAATAGATTCAGTGTTACTCCTAAAAATTTAATTTGCTCCCCACCCCGTCAAGAATTTTGCAATTTCCTCAGAAATGAATGATCTGTAATGAAATCATTATAGAGAAGACTTCTTGCCCAAACAAGTTCTGAGAAACAATTTGAGGTTAGGAAATTATGATATGTCGACATTAACAATTACCCAGAAAAGTACCTAACATCTGTGCAGTCACTACATGCAAGGAATGGCAACCAGAAAATTATATTTACTACAAAAGTCTGAACTTTATGAACAACCAACTGTTAGAAATATGGATATTGCTTAGAAATATTCTGAACGCAATGATCGTAGTTACACTGATAATGTAAGTGACCAACCTATGCATTAACTTACCACATGTAAGACAAGACCAAAGTCGAGAGACGAGACCCACACAAATGTGGAGATAATAGGTCAAGTTTTTCCCGTTGCCATCTCGCCCCGTGCCAACTCGTCCACTTGTGGTACCAGCACGTGAACTACCTGTATTATTAATTGTTAGGACGAATACTGGACGTTTCGGCCTCATGAAACTGTCGCCCCCGGACGTATCGCCCTCATTTTTATACACACTTTTAAACACTTGTAAAATCAGTCGTTTTGTTTTATAACACGATATCAAATAGATTTTCCCAGATCAATACCACAGTTCATTATATATAAACGAAGAAAATGACAATAAGAATATATTTTACAATTTATTTGAGCAAACATTCTAAACCAAAAGCCCGGTTCATCACAGATAAAATTGTAATTCTATATAAGATGGTGAAATTAGATAAAATCTGATATATCAAGGTCTTGTCCCCCCATTTTAAGGTGGCCATCCAAGGACAAAGATAAGCGGTTGACCTTAGGTCAAAAGGAACATAATCTCTAGAGTAACTTTGATCATGTTCTTCTCTATAGAATAGATAATAAAAGTAATTCTCTAACCCGTTCTGTATTAGACTGAAATTCTATTGCGATATATTATGATTTTTTGTGTAAGATACTCTTGACTATAGATGCAAAAAAACAGTTTTTTAATCCCGTTTTTTTTTAAACTTGTTTTTTATGAGTTTTTTTGTTTTCTATTTTTTTTATTTCGTCCAAATTTGTTCAGATATTAAATATTTAGTATATAAAAACAGGTGCAAGATGTTATCCCTCCACATATGTGCATCTATCTTATTCAAAGAGGCATTAAACAGAGTATAGAAATAACCAAGTAATTAACCATTTTAGTCACTGTCAGATGCTGCAAGACTGCAACAAGTGTAGATACTGTATATGGGCCAGTATGGCTATTGGCTGGCTACCTTACAAAATTTACCTTTTATCTTAGCATACTCTTCAAAGATTAAACACCCCAATTTCCCATAATGACCCTGGACGTTGCCTAAACACAGATCCGCCACTTGGACAGTGGAAAAGGGGTTAACATAGTAATGGGGGGAAACTGTTGTACTCCCCGCCACCCATCAAGGCTCAGAGCTTAATTTCTACCTGACTTTTTGCTCGCTATCCCTTATACAATTATACATAAGTCCTTGAGATGCAACTCAGAATTTTTTTGTTTTTTTAAACATGGTTAATAAAAAAATTGACAAAAAGAACATGGATAATTTTGTTTTGTTTTCATATATTTTGCAGAGGAAAGAGAGAGAGAGAGAGAGAGAGAGAGAGAGAGAGAGAGTTCATGTAGTGGTCAATGGTAGACTAACAACCAGCTTCAAGCTGTGAGTGGTGTTGAGTGCAGTGACAAACTAACCAAAACTAACTCATATACTTATAAGTTACGTTATAACCCTATTATTAAATTAATTATTTTCATTTATTTATTCAGCAGAGGGCTTGTGATCCATTTATGTTATGTATGATTGCAGGTTAAAGTTAAGGGATAGCGAGCAAAAAGTCAGGTAGAAAGTAAGCTCTGAGTTTTGATGGGTGGCGTGGAGTACAACAGTTTCCCCCATTACTATGTTAACCCCTTTTCCACTGTCCAAGTGGTGGATCTGTGTTTAGGCAACGTCCAGGGTCACTATGGGAAATTGGGGTGTTTGATCTTTGAAGAGTATGCTAAGATAAAAGGTAAATTTTGTAAGGTAGCCAGCCAATAGCCATACTGGCCCATATACAGTATCTACACTTGTTGCAGGCTTGCAGCATCTGACAGTGACTAAAATGGTTAATTACTTGTTTATTTTTATACTCTGTTTAATGCCTCTTTGAATAAGATAGATGCACATATGTGGAGGGACAACATCTTGCACCTGTTTTTATATACTAAATATTTAATATCTGAACAAATTTGGACGAGATTGAAAAAATTAACATAATGTAATTAGATCACAAGCCCTCTGCTGAATAGATAAATGAAAATGATTTATTTACTAATAGGGTTATAACATAACTTATAAGTATATGAGTTAGTTTTGGTTAGTTTGTCACTGCACTCAACACCACTCACAGCTTGAAGCTGGTTGTTAGTCTACCATTGACCACTACGTGAAAGGATTCCTGCGTTCTCTCTCTCTCTCTCTCTCTCTCCTCTGCAACGTATATTAATTGTATTACTTGTCAAATACGAGTGATAGATGTCATTAGCAAGTCAAGAAAAATGTGTCGTCTGCTACACCATTTTGAGTACTTCGCTGTTTGTCACATTTTTTAAGGTAGTTACTATTTAGTAAAGAAAAAAAAAACATGTAAATGAACAGACACGAAAATGTAATAAAAAAGAATACTGGGCGAGTTTCTATTCTTGTCCGAAACATTTTTAAAACTGTTTCAAAACTAAGTGGGGTAACTGCACATTGTAAAATAAACAAAACACATCAAAACATGAAACCACAGAAAATGGAAGTGCCCTAACACCATAGAAAACCTTAAGTAAGGGGTATACTGGTTTATTCAATATTCTAACATAGAAAAATTATTGTGATATGGTTATTTTCCTTGCTGAGTTATTTTAAAACAAAATATATAAAAAAAACGAAAATATTCATGTTTTTTATCAATATTTTTTTGTAAAAAAAGAAACGTTAAAAAAACAGCACGTTTTTTTTTAGCTGCATCTCTACTCTTGACATTCCTTTTGTAACGTCACGTGAATCATCTGTATTATTAATTGCATCTGAATTTAATCGTTAGCCTCTATTTTGCAGAGAAAAACGACATGTAAGCGGCATGCTGGTGTAATGTTCAAGTGCAATAATTGCAACTAATTCCTAATCTTCCAAAAGGTAGGGTGGTTGGGAGGGTTAGGTGTGGGGTCTGAATGACAGTCACTTTCACATAGTAGACCCTAGGCATGCAATCATGGTGATCACTTTTAATTTTTACTCTCCTCTCTTGTTCTGCCACTCTCCCTCCTTACATCTCCCCTTGACCACCTTATTATAACCCCAACATCTTCGTCGCGATAGACACCCCCAAGGATAGGAGCGCTGGAAAAGACCCATGTCGCAACTCTGACAAAATAAATTCGGACAAAAGCAACAACTTGTACACCCGGAAGACTTGCGTGCCAGCTCAGTGCCACGCAGGCATTGCCACGCAGGGAGGGAGGTTGTCCTAAGTTGCGGTGTTGGCTGGGACATTTGAGCTTAACGAACGTCGTCTTTCGTGGACGAATAGGCCTACAAGTAATTTCACCCATATAGACGGAGACGATTCTCGTCAATTCAAGTGTTGTGAATTTTAACAACAGCAAGATGACAGCGCTTGCAGTATTCTAGGCGTCTCTCAGGACTATTTAACGATGTGTCTAACATTCGCATAGGTTTAACTTCTCTTAGTTCGTTATTCAGCTTCTCAATATATAGCGTAAAGATGATCCACGGCATTCATCCACCCTCCCCTATCTCACTCTTATACATCGCATATTCATTTCCCTTTTATCTTAGCTCCTTGTGGATGAAGGGTCATCCCTGTCCCCACCCATACGCAACGTCGCCATGTCATTTTTATCTCTTGTTCCGCTAAGCCAGTTGTATTCCAGGGGTTCACACTTTGTCGATGGCGGAAATGGAAGTAAAAAATGGACATAAGAATCCAGGAAATAATCCCACATATTTATTTCGATATTCAGTGGCAGATCTATGGGGGGTGACGAACTCTTTTTTTTTCAGAGTAGACCACTCAATCTGCGAACCTTAATGTACAAATGATTGATAATGATGATAAAAAAAAAAAAAAAAACACAAATTAAAAGTATAGCAAGCCATGTCAAGTATTCTCAATTTTTGGTGAATAGATCCTGGATTATGTAGTATGTAAACACTTATTTTGGTTTCATCAGAAGTTCTCTGGAAAAAAAAAATACTTTACCAACACCGTTACAATGGTGGTATTTTTGCTCACTAGCCTACATAGAACAAAATGACAAAAGACCACAAACAGCAGATGTGAGAGATGATATCTCCATCATTTGCCGGACAAATGTTCACCAATCAATACTTCCCCCAGCCAAAGGAAGGACGAGACCCCCCACAGTGATAGGCTACTCATTTAAAGGTCAGAAGCCTCTCTGAGATAGGTCACATACCCAAATTACTGACCTCTTTAATATTCCACTCAAGTTGATGAAGAGACAAGAAAGCTCGAAATCTGCAGATACTAGTCTAATAGATGAATACTGGACACTTTTGTTCCTCCTTGAACTATGAGAAAAAAAAAAAAAAGCCTTTCGCAATTTTGACCGATCAACAACACTGATCGCCAGAACGTCAGCGGCTATCCAGGTTAGTATTATCAGTATTATTATTACTCTCATAATCATTGTTACTTGTTTATATAGTTATTTACCTATTTATCTCATTAGTTAATTTATTTACCTGTCCATCTTATTTACATTTTCATTCATTTATCATCCCACCTCCGTATGAATCTTTGGGTCTGTAAATATACTTTGTTCTTCTCCATTCCAACTTATTGTATGTGTTGTGTTGCGCACACATGCTTGTTACCACAAATGCTCCCTGCAGATGAAGAGGAAACGGGTTGAGGGCACAGATGTGTTCACCTTTGGTGTCCTTCTCTGTGGTGGCAGCACCATCGACCCCGGTCACACACACGCAATTCAAAAGAATTCGTTTGTCAGATCATCTTTGCGTTATATATTGAGAAGCAGAATGACGAACTAAGAAAAGTTAAAACCTATACGAATGTTAAACACATCGTTAAATAGTCCTGAGGGACGTCTAGAATACTGCAAGCGCTGTCATCTTGCTGTTGTTAAAATTCACAACACTTGAATTGACGAGAATCGTCTCCGTCTATAGGGGTGGAATTACTTGTAGGCCTATTCGTCCACGAGAGACGACGTTCGTTGAGTTCAAATGTCCCAGCCTACCCTGCAACTTAGGACAACCTCCCTCCCTGCGTGGCAATGCCTGCGTGGCACTGAGCTGGCACATCAGCACCCGAAACATGTGTAAATCGAGGCACGCAAGTGTTCCTGGTGTACACGTTGTTGTTGTTTTTTCCGAATTGATGATGTCAGAGTTGCGACGTGGGTTTTTTCCAGCGCTCCTATCCTTGGTGGTGTCTATCGCGACGAAGACGTTGGGGTCATAATAAGGTGGCCAAGGGGAGATGTAAGGAGGGAGAGTGGGAGAACAGAGAGGAGAGTAAATAGTAAAAGTGATCACCATTCTTTTCCGAGTGAGAGTTAGTATTCAAACATAAACAAATGCTGCATGATATAAAAGTCCTTAAAACAATGACTACATAAAACATACAGTCAATGCCCCATACATGTTTTTTTTTGTTTTTTTGTGGGAGCTGTTCAGATACATATTTTATACTTATTAGGGAAGGCACTAAAATCCATTAAATAATGACTATATAAAACAGTCAGTACCCTATACAGGCTTTCTTCTATGGTTGTTCAGAGACATAGTTTATAATTGTGGCGGCCACGTCACAAAACGATTCACATCTTTCCTCCACGGCGCAAAAATCTTCCCAAAATTGAATCCTTTGAAGGGGTACTACCAGGTCCCCATGCACTCGGAGGACACTCCAAAGACTGTTGTAACCGTTTCTTAAGCCTTGTGGTCCGTTAAAATTTTGTAACATCTAATCTGTTCCAAGTCAAAATTACTTTGCGTGTCCAGGGTATACTGCAAGACAGTTATTATCATTCAGACTCCAAATCTATCTCTGCCAACCACCCTACTTTATTGAAGAATAGGTTTTATCTAAAATTATTGCAGTTGAATATTGTGACACCATGGTGCTTACATGTAGTCTTTTGGCAGATTGTTGTTACTTTGCTATAATTTTTGCACACATAACAATGCCATTTTTTTTGCATATGTTTTATGAGATTTAGAATGGTTAGTATTTATAGTCAGCTTACAATTGCAATGATTCACCAGCATTGTAACATCTAATCTGTCCCAGGTCAAAATGACCCGTCTCATAAACTCTCCGCCATACGAAGTACATAATTGATTACCTTGCATACCTAGGGTCTACTATGTGAAAGTGACTGTCATTCAGACCCCACACCTAACCCTCCCAACCACCCTACCTTTTGGAAGATTAGGAATTAGTTGCAATTATTGCACTTGAACGTTACACCAGCATGCCGCTTACATGTAGTTTTTCGTCAGACCGAACATATTGTGGTTACTTTGTTATCATTTATTCACATGTGACAACGCGTTCTCTTTGCAGCTCTTTCTTGAGACTAAGAATGATCATATTCTATAGATGGTCTTGCAGCTTCAGCAACTCGACGGGCATTTGGCGTCCTAGGTAACGATAACCTTCAAGACAATACAGGTTGGACTTAGGCCAATCCAAGTTCACGAAAGAAAATTCTTCTCTTGAAGGTAACTTTTCCCTTCCAGTTAGGTTGCATTATATTCCAAAGGACAAAAGCATTCGTTCGTTTGTTCGTTTGTTCGGTTATTCATTTATTCGTTTGTCCGTTTGTTCGTTTATTCGTTTATGGCCAAATTTTGGAAATGGTGTTGGAGCTATACAGTAAGAAATGACACAATTACTCAAGTAAATGAAAAACGACCAAAACGATAATCTTGCAGTGTTATACGTCATACTGTTAATTGTTGCTTGATTACAATCTAGGATCATATATTTTTATTTATTTGCCGCTTCCATGCGGGGTCGTCACTTCTGATGAGTGGCCGTTAATCATCTTGGTCCCTTCCTTCGTCTCCCTTTTCTCTAAAATCACCACATGCTCGGTGTCCTGTAGTGTTCTGTAGCCAACACGTATAATTACCCCTTCAGGACCCGTGATCGCAGAGTACGGGATAAACAATAGTCACCCCTTAGAACATGCGTTCGACTAAACATGATTTCAACTAAATTTAATTAATATAAATAACAATGTTCACTGTAACAACTTAATTTATTTTGTAAATAAAATAAAACATATCCCTCTACATCCTGTAAGAAGCATATTTATGTATTATAAAAAGATTTTGAATAATTGTATATGTAACACAAAGAATCCAGAATTTCGCCACAAATTTTGTAAATATCGTCATCACCATTTCCAATAAACAGATCAGTCATGGGATTGACTTTAAATATCCTAGCTTCCTCCAACAAGGACAAATGTAGTAACCACTACAGTCCCTCTTGTCGCACTCACCATCACCCCCCATTTCCACCACTCCTCATCTCATTATGAAATGGCAGTTGCATGACAACCTCTATTATTACACTTTTCAGTAAACATATGTTTTGGACCCATTGTTTCAACCACGTCGGTGGAGAATAGTTGGCAGTTGTCACACTCGAGTCTCCCTGTACGGTTTTGCGATACAGTACGTAGTTCAATAGATGTTGTACTCTGACATTCTTCGATTATACTTCATAAGGTTTTACCGTAGGTATACCGACTCGCCCATTACTT
Source organism: Oratosquilla oratoria (assembly GCF_046742065.1). Classification (NCBI taxonomy): domain Eukaryota; kingdom Metazoa; phylum Arthropoda; class Malacostraca; order Stomatopoda; family Squillidae; genus Oratosquilla; species Oratosquilla oratoria. The sequence goes on from NC_134780.1 coordinate 40,601,030, forward strand.
GTGACTTGGGATTACTTCTAGGAGTTGAAGACAAAGTTGTGTATTTACTCTCAACTGCGTACTGGCATAAGGGGCATTTAGACGGTCAAACGGTTTGACAAACCCGGTTTGTCAAACAAGTGTTTGAAGTGGTGTTTGACCGTGTGAAGAGGGTATTTGGTTGTCAAGCACGTTCGACAAACGTGTTTGACGACCAAATACCCCACTCTTGGTCAAACATCACTTCAAACACTGTTCGACCGTGTAAATGGCCCTTTAGTCTTCATTGTCGAAAGGGGCAACGGACGCCGAACGTCATACGGTGGCGCAGCCTAGATCTCTGCAAAATAGAGGCTAACGATTAAATTCAGATACAATTAATAATACAGATGATTCACGTGACGTTACAAAAGGAATATCAAGAGTAGAGGTGCAGCTAAAAAAAACGTGCTGTTTTTTTAACGTTTTTTTTTTTTTACAAAAAAAGATTGATAAAAAACATGAATATTTTCGTTTTTTATATATATTTTTTAAATAACTCAGCAAGGAAAATAACCATATTACAAAAAAATTTCTACGTTAGAATATCAAATAAATCAGTATACCCCTTGTTAGGGCACTTCCATTTTCTGTGGTTTCATGTTTTGATGTGTTTTATCTATTTTACAATGTGCAGTTGCCCCACTTAGTTTTGAAACAGTTTTAAAAATGTTTCGGACAAGAATAGAAACTCGCCCAGTATTCTTTTCTTATTGCATTTTCGTGTCTGTTCATTTACATGTTTTTTTTTCTTTACTAAATAGTAACTACCTTAAAAAATGTGACAAACAGCGAAGTACTCAAAATGGTGTAGCAGACGACAATTTTTCTTGACTTACTAATGACATCTATCACTCTTATTTGACAAGTAATACAATTAATATACGTTGCAGAGGAGAGAGAGAGAGAGAGAGAGAGAGAGAGAGAGAGAGAGAGAGAGAGAGAGAGAGAGAGAGAGAACGCAGGAATCCTTTCACGTAGTGGTCAATGGTAGACTGACAACCAGCTTCAAGCTGTGAGTGGTGTTGAGTGCAGTGACAAACTAACCAAAACTAACTCATATACTTATAAGTTATGTTATAACCCTATTAGTAAATCAATTATTTTCATTTATCTATTCAGCAGAGGGCTTGTGATCTAATTACGTTATGTTAATTTTTTCAATCTCGTCCAAATTTGTTCAGATATTAAATATTTAGTATATAAAAACAGGTGCAAGATGTTATCCCTCCACATATGTGCATCTATCTTATTCAAAGAGGCATTAAACAGAGTATGAAGATAAACAAGTAATTAACCATTTTAGTCACTGTCAGATGCTGCAAGTCTGCAACAAGTGTAGATACTGTATATGGGCCAGTATGGCTATTGGCTGGCTACCTTACAAAATTTACCTTTTATCTTAGCATACTCTTCAAAGATCAAACACCCCAATTTCCCATAATGACCCTGGACGTTGCCTAAACACAGATCCGCCACTTGGACAGTGGAAAAGGGGTTAACATAGTAATGGGGGAAACTGTTGTACTCCACGCCACCCATCAAAGCTCAGAGCTTACTTTCTACCTGACTTTTTGCTCGCTATCCCTTAACTTTAACCTGCAATCATACATAACATAAATGGATCACAAGCCCTCTGCTGAATAAATAAATGAAAATAATTAATTTAATAATAGGGTTATAACATAACTTATAAGTATATGAGTTAGTTTTGGTTAGTTTGTCACTGCACTCAACACCACTCACAGCTTGAAGCTGGTTGTTAGTCTACCATTGACCACTACATGAACTCTCTCTCTCTCTTTCCTCTGCAACGTATAATAACCGTATTGCTTGTCAAATAAGAGTGATAGATGTCATTAGTAAGTCAAGAAAAATGTGTCGTCTGCTACACCATTTTGAGTATTTCGCTGTTTGTCACATTTTTTAAGGTAGTTACTATTTAGCAAAGAAAAAAAAAAAGCATGTAAATGAACAGACACGAAAATGTAATAATAATAAAAAAAGAATACTGGGCGAGTTTCTATTCTTGTCCGAAACATTTTTAAAACTGTGCCAAAACTAAGTGGGGCAACTGTACATTGTAAAACAAATAAAACACATCAAAACATGGAAACACAGAAAATGGAAGTGCCCTAACACCATAGAAAACCTTAAGCGAGGGTTATACTGATTTATTTAATATTCTAACATAGAATTTATTTTATAATATGGTTATTTTCCTTACTGAGTTATTTTAAAACAAAATATATGAAAAAAACGAAAATATCCATGTTTTTTTTGTCATTTTTTTTAACATGTTTAAAAGAAAAATTCTGAGTTGCATCTCAAGGACTTATGTATAATTGTATAAGGGATAGCAAGCAAAAAGTCAGGTAGAAAGTAAGCTCTGAGCTTTGATGGGTGGCGGGGAGTACAACAGTTTCCCCCATTACTATGTTAACCCCTTTTCCACTGTCCAAGTGGCGGATCTGTGTTTCGGCAACGTCCAGGGTCATGATGGGAAATTGGGGTGTTTAATCTTTGAAGAGTATGCTAAGATAAAAGGTAAATTTTGTGAGGTAGCCAGCCAATAGCCATACTGGCCCATATACAGTATCTACACTTGTTGCAGGCTTGCAGCATCTGACAGTGACTAAAATGGTTAATTACTTGTTTATTTTTATACTCTGTTTAATGCCTCTTTGAATAAGATAGATGCACATATGTGGAGGGATAACATCTTGCACCTGTTTTTATATACTAAATATTTAATATCTGAACAAATTTGGACGAAATTAAAAAAAAGATAGAAAACAAAAAACTCATAAAAAACAAGTTTTTTTTATATAAAAAAACGCGATTAAAAAAACTGTTTTCTTTTTTTTGCATCTATAGTCAAGAATATCTTACACAAAAAATTATAATATATCGCAATAGAATTTCAGTCTAATACAGAACGGGTTAGATAATTACTTTTATTATCTATTCTATAGAGAAGAACATGATCAAAGTTACTCTAGAGATTATGTTCCTTCTGACCTAAGGTCAACCGCTTATCTTTGTCCTTGGATGGCCACCTTAAAATGGGGGGGACAAGACCTTGATATATCAGATTTTATCTAATTTCACCATCTTATATAGAATTACAATTTTATCTGATGAACCGTGCTTTTGGTTTAGAATGTTTGCTCAGATAAATTGTAAAATATATTCTTATTGTAATTTTCTTCGTTTATATATAATGAACTGTGGTATTGATCTAGGAAAAGCTATTTGATATCGTGTTATAAAACAAAACGACTGCTTTTACAAGTGTTTAAAAGTGTGTATAAAAATGAGGGCGATACGTCCGGGGGCGACAGTTTCATGAGGCCGAAACGTCCAGTATTCGTCCTAACAATTAATAATACAGGTAGTTCACGTGCTGGTACCACAAGTGGACGAGTTGGCACGGGGCGAGATGGCAACGGGACAACTTGACCTATTATCTCCACATTTGTGTGGGTCTCGTCTCTCGACTTTGGTCTTGTCTTACATGTGGTAAGTTAATGCATAGGTTGGTCACTTACATTTTCAGTGTAACTACGATCATTGCGTTCAGAATATTTCTAAGCAATATCCATATTTCTAACAGTTGGTTGTTCATAAAGTTCAGACTTTTGTAGTAAATATAATTTTCTGGTTGCCATTCCTTGTATGTAGGTAGTGGCTGCACAGATGTTAGGTACTTTTCTGGATAATTGTTAATGTCGACATATCATAATTTCCTAACCTCAAATTGTTTCTCAGAACTTGTTTGGGCAAGAAGTCTTCTCTATAATGATTTCATTACAGATCATTCATTTCTGAGGAAATTGCAAAATTCTTGACGGGGTGGGGAGCAAATTAAGTTCTTAGGAGTAACACTGAATCTATTAAGTTGCACACATTTCTTTTGGAAATTGTTAGCTTTCCTTTCCACATTGGTCTCTCTTGCATATATTCTTTTAGATAAAATACAAGCAGTTTTCTCGCTTTTAAGGCGCTTTTAAATATACGTGTCGGCTATTTTTCCATGTCATTGGATTTGTTTTTTATGGGAAACTCCCATTTGGATTATTTATTAAATCCTTCTTCCCTTCTATAAGCCACAGCTTTCCTGCGAAGACACCTGGGGCAACAGATTGATTTTGTCGACGCCTTGCTTTTCAGGAAAGGCTAAGATAATCAGCAGGAATGGCAGAGACTGTCATTATGGTGACAGGGGGTTCTGGATTGGTGGGCCTTGGCATTAAGCTTGCACTGGAGGAGGACAAAAAGCCAAATGAGAAGTGGATCTTCCTTTCTTCCAAGGATGCTGACCTAAGGTATTAGATATGTGTATCTCTAGTTTACTTATCCAGCTCTGACCAGCACTCAATTCGGCACTTCTTGTCAAATACAATTGATTTATAATCGGCACTTTCTATTAGTATAGTATATATAAATGATATAGACCACGGACTAAAATCTATTGTCTCCAAATTTGCCGATGATACAAAATTGTACGAGATGGCATATGATCACTTCAATCAATTAGATATTCAAAAATATTTAGATCAATTACAGGAATGGTCTGAAAAGTAGCAAATAAAATTTAACTCACGTAAATGCAAGGTTATGCACATAACAGTAAGTACGATTACAAGTTATTAGGGAATGCGTTAACAAATGTGGATAGTGAGAAGGATCTAGGGGTAATTATCAGTAACGATCTCAGATCATCTAAGCAGCCTCTGAGAAAGCTAATAAGATTCTAGGACTGATTGCGCGATCTTTTGTCTTCAAAAGCTCATCTCTCATTAACAAGCTATACAAATGGTTAGTTTGTCCACATTTGGAATATGCTGTTTCTGTATGGTCACCGAATCTCATTAAAGACATTGACAGATTGGAAAAAGTACAAAGGAGAACCAAAAAACCGATTCCAAATATAAAAAATAAATCATACGAAAATCGACTAAAACATATGAATCTGTTTTCCCTAAAAAAGCGTAGACTCAGAAGTGATTTGATATAGGTATTTCAGATTCTGAAGGGGATTGGCAACATCAAAAGTGACAACAATTCTACACTCAATGACAATCCGACAAGAAACAATGTTATCAAAATGTCAGGATGTAGATTTAATTTGGGTAGAAATAACGTCGCCTACCGTGTAGTTAATGAATGGAATAAACTTCCTGTGGAGGCAGCGCAATGTAGTTTATTTCGAAGCTGTAATAACTGCCATTTATTTTATATTATTTGTTTGTTATTACTTGTCTGTTTATTATTTGCTTGATTTTCATTTATTATTATTTGTCTGTCAATTTATCATTATTTACTTTTTACCTGTTTGTTTCTTATTTAACCATAATTATGCATTTATTTATTTTATTTATTATTATTCATATTATTATCGTCATTTTGATTAACTTTATTTTATTTTATTCATTTATTTATCATTATTATATTCTTTCGCATCCGTCTTTGTAATCTTTGGAGGTGAATAATAGAAAAAAGGCAGGGATAAATGGTAGAATGGTAGGAAAGATATTTGGGGGTAAATTCAAGGAGAAGGTTGTATGGAGGTATGATTGTACCTATGGTGCTACATGGAGCAGTGAAGCAGTAAGGGAGTCCGAGATAAAGTAGCTGAATGAATTTTTGACGAGGGGCCGAGATATAAAGGATGGTTGGATGGGTTTTGTATGATACGGAGAGATCAAGGACGGGTTCCTGCACGTGGTGGCCCTGAAAGATAGATAGCAAAGCTGACCATTTTCAAAACAGTCAACCTCCACACTTCCCTCAGGGGATGGAGCCTGAGGAGCTGCCACTTGGTCTCTGGATTGGGCACAAGATCTCTCCTCATCAATCTCGGCTGTATTTCTTACTTTTTTTCACACCACATGGAGAGGTGACAACCAGAAACTGCTCTCCTCTCCCTATCACTTTGAGCTGGCGACAGAAGCGGTCCCAAGCTGATTCAACGCAGACAACAGTCCATTTTTTTTCTTCTTCTTCCCAGGGAGATCTGCAAGAGGTTCTAAGGACCATTGCCAGCCACTTTGAGCTTCGAGGCAAAAATTGATTGGATGTGAAATTAATTTGGCCACCCTCTTTATAAGGAGGGGAGGCCTATTGGTACATGTATAACATTTGTAGAAATCATATGCATTATTCACATGACATAAAGCAGATATTTTCATTTTTGCAGTGGATGAAGAATCATGAAAAGCCTAAAGTTCAAAGATCTTTAATGTGTAATCCATTTAAGTATTTTGTGTGGTTATGTTGATTTTGCTGTTTTCGAGGTATCCATTGCATTGATTAATTTACGGAACTTGAGCCAAGTCCGCACTGAGCCTCATACAACGCTGCATGATGCAGTTGGAATTGTTGACTGCAGCGCCGAGTGTCCACAATGTTTGTCACTACATGGAGTGTTTCATCACTCACCTCTAAACATTGTCGAGGGAAGGATGTGTGTCCACATTGTCTAGTTCAGCGTTTTTCAAAAATAAAATGGGTCGCGACAAAAAATAAAGAAAATAAAAATACCCAAGTGAGAGCAAGGCGGAGGAGGCAGAGATGATGATGAAAAATTAACATTTCCTGAAATATCTCTCTTATTTTTTCTCTCTTTCCCTCTACCTTTCCCCTTCTTTTCCTTTTTCCTTCCCTCACTATACATACATACATATATATACATATTCTTATTTGATGATTAACGATTGAATAGCTAGTTGTCGACAGTTCCGTACAATTTTTTTTATATTTTTCCCTGCCTTTACTAATTTCATATGCTTACCTTTTATATTCATGTCAGTCTTTACTAATTTTTAGTGAACTCAGACTTGCTCTCCGCACTTTTAGATATCGCACTCTATCTAGTTTTTATGTTATCATATATGTGTCTTTTTATATATAAACACACATTATGTATCATACATGTGTATATATATATATATATATATATATATCATATATATATACGTATATATATGTATATATATTATTATGTATATGATATAAATACATATATATGTATACATATATATATATGTATATATATATACATATATATGTGCATGTATGTATATGTATATATATATATATATATATATATATATATATATACATATGTCTTTTTACACCTTAGTATTATGGATCGCGATGTAAAGTGTGGTTCTTGCTGTGGGTCGCAGTAAAAAAAAAAAAGTTTGAAAAAAAGGTGATCTAGTTCACAGTTTGTGAGATATTTCTGTTGTGATTACTGACGAACGTGCACTAAGTCCCTACGTTTGTATGGAGCAAAAAATAAAACAACCCCTCTACACAAACGCTCAAAGAGCACTGGGGCGGGAAAACGCAAGCTGGCTGAGTTGCCAGATGTAAAATAATAATGACAAACTGCCTGACAGCGGCGGGAAACGCAAAAAGTTCAGAGAGCTTTTTAGCCTTTATTTCAATGGGAGCTCTTTATACTTTTTGCGGATACTATATACATCCATATATATATATATATATATATATTGATATTCAGTGCCAGATCTAATGGGGGGGGGTGACGGACGCGTTCCCCCTCATTTTCTAAGTGCCCTTTAAAATGTCGGTCCAAAAATTGAGCAAGTTTTTTTTTTCGCAAGAAATATATGAATAAAAAAATTTCACGTAAAAAAAAACTGGCAAGTGCGATCTAGTGCAGTATATATGACGATATATTGTGAAAATAGATTAAAGGACACTAATTAATACTTTAATGAAACTGACTCATTCGTTCAAGTGAATTGAAATTAAGCTACGATTTATTGACATATCGTATAACTGGATTAATGTATTGTCTTATTAGATCAAAAGGACAGCAAACTAACTGATTAGGTTAATTAGTTTACTTAATCTTAAATGTATTGTCTTACTGTTGTCTTACTAGATCGAAGGACAGATCACTTGCTTATTAATTTAATAGTGCATCACATATTCATCAAATATATCAAAATACATGTGTATCCAAAAACATATCTAAAAATAAATACAGAATAAATAGAATGTGGGATTTTGTCTGAAATTATATCATCCTTTTGATCTTAGAGTAGGACTGGAATAACTCCTCAATTTCATATCCTAAATATTTTTACAGCAAAACATGAATATAGAATATAACTATTTCATAAATATAGAAATATGTACCATTAAACAAATATAGAAAAATTAGGAGACATTCTGTCCAGGAGATATTTTATATACTGAAAATGGAGCAGGAGACATTTTGGGTGGAGACATTTTTGGGCGTACACTGCTCCAACTCCATGACTATCTCCTCATACTTCTACCGATTTGCGAAAAATTGTATATAATTTTTCGCATTAAATTACTTAATATCCCAACCCGACTCAAATCACAAGCATTGCCTGGATTTGTCTAATAATTTGCATTCAGCATTTCCTTCATTTTTTATCAATAATGTCTTGTGAAGTACATTGTCTTTCTGGTACTATGTAACCTGGAAAGTAGACATAACCTAGCCACCGAGTGGGCCCAATCGAAGAGGCCCGCTGGGTGATTAATTATCGCTCCAGCTTCCAACTTTACCACTTCAACGGAAGGAAGGCTGACTGCAGCCCATGGTCCTTGAAGCCATAAGGTCCATCCCCCCACCCCTCCCTGCTGGATACATACTCTTTATTGGTGGTATTTTCGTGATCCTGGTTGCACAATCAAATTGCCAGTAGATTTTCAGGTTGAGCCTCCTGAACATGTGGGGAGCACGAGGAGGCAGATACCAGGATATTTACCGACATTACCCTACTCACTGCGACATATGCACCACAAACGGGCTGTGGTGGTGGCTACAGACACAGGTGTGGTAATGTCTATATACAACTGTACATCATGTATCTTAATGGCTTACAGGAGCTTTGGGTGAATAAATCACCAATGGACTTGTAGTTAAGCATGGTTTTAATGCTGCATATCTTACATATATACACAATTCAACACCTGGGCATTTAACATTAGTGGCGCCGATCAGCTGTTATAAATAGTGGATTTTCAGGGATATGCTTTTACTACTGCAAACGGGTTCTAAATAGATTAGTAAACCAACCATAACTACGTAACGACTTAAGTCATTCATATCGATATAATTTCTACGTTAGACAGACTTACCAAATACAATTTCCAATTGGACGTAATTGTTGTGAGAGTAGCGTGCATTGAGTATTAGGCAACCTGTTTCGTTTGTTTATCCATCAGTGATAAAAATTCACATTTTATGTTCAGCATATAAGTTGACGCCTATTTTTGGAGAGATGATTTTACACGACATATATTGTGCATAAATGAATAAATTTAGTTTATAAATTGACTATGCTGGAGAAGCATGTTACTAAAGGCCCGTCAACACGTTACTCAACTTTTTGGAGATTTACTACAGCAGCCTCCTTGCCTTTGAAACGTGAAGTGCAAAGAATACAAACGGAGAGACTCAAGTGCAAGTTTGTCGGTAATCACAGCAGAAATGTCTCACATTGTAAACTGTGAACTAGATCAGCGTTTTCCTAACTTTTTTACTACTACGACCCACCGCAAGAACCGCACTTTACATCGCGACCCATAATACTTAGGTGTAAAAAGATATATATATATATATATATATATATATATATATATATATATATATATATATATATATATATATATATATATATAGATATACATATATATATACATATATGTATATATATATATGTATATATGCATACATACATACATACATACATACATATATGTATATATATATATGTATATATACATACATACATACATATATATACATATATATATATATATATATACATATATATAATATATATATATATATGTGCTAATAAGAACACTGGTACGTGTGTTCACTTATGCAAAGTAGACCACTTGAAAAAAGAAACTAACGAAGCAGAACGCTTTTCGTATATTACATCTTCAGTGCACTGAAGATGTCATATACGAAACGCTCTGCTTCGTTACTTTCTTTTTCCAAGTGGTCTACTTTGGATACATATATATATATATATATATATATATATATATATATATATATATTATATATATATACATATATGTGTGTGTGTGTGTGTATAATGTCATATAACGACAAAAGGGGATAGGAGAATATTTAGATACTTAAAAAGTTAATGGGAATTTTTCCTAATAATCCCCAAACCCCTATCCCGGTCGTATCCAGGTTCTTTAAAAGAGGGGTAAGTTTTTAAATTTTATTACAACAACAACAACAAACAAACCCCAAAATTATGCACATCTGACTTTATAAAATATCATAGATTATGAAAATGAATTTACAAAAGATTAATAACAAAGAAAATTTCTAAAGATAAAAAGATCTACAAATTCAAATTCAAAATCAAATCTAAATTTAAAATTCACGCGAGATATAGCCCGAATAGAATTGATTGAATTCAAAACTGCAAAAACTGTTATTAACACAAAGATAAAATTTACATCACTTAATGAAGTTCAAAAATGAAATTAAAATAGGACACATACGGGTAAGAAAAGGACGAGCCAGAAAGACCCTCCTACATTCTAATTTCCCCAAAATGTGACCGAAGAAAAAATTATAAAAACCCCGTAATAAAATTGGCGCGTAAGAAAAAATAAAAAGGGTGGAGAGAAAAACAGAGATGAACGAAAAGTCTAATCGACAAGTTCAACTCCAAACCTATCCCAAAAGGTATTCAAACCACGGGAAATAGAAAACAAAAATAGGTCGCCCACGAGAAAGATTAAAAGACAAAAGCCTAAAAATTGATACGTCTAAAAATCTAATCTAACCCAAAAAAAGAAATTTCCACAGGGTTCAGAAAAAAAAGGACACTGGCAAAAGCCTACCGACACACCAGGTCCACAATTTGATATCTCAAAAGGGGGATCCTACACCTCTACACAAAAATCACGACTATTTACTATACTACCTAGGTGCCTTGCACACCTTAGGTGACGGGGGGGGGGATGTCTCCCTCAAGGAGACGAGAGCGATCTGCCCCGTTGCAGGGAAGAAAAAGAAAAAGCCAAGAAGCAAGGGGGTTCCTACTTTTAAAGGCGCCATGACCTGAGGTGGTCATGAATGCCGTAATGACAGAGGAAGATTTTCCTTATTCTATTTGAAAACGGTATAGAAAGATACGGCATAGAACCCTAATCCCATATAAGCTTTTCAAAGGAACCCACACAAACATATATGCAAATGCATACATACAAAATAAATCTTAATTCTAACATAATAACAAAAATTAAGTACATAATATACAATTGTATGGCCGGGCGACTGAGTGTTGCCATGCGCGGTCAAATTAAGATTACAAAAATTAAAAATGTCAAGACTCTACGACGCAGCGTATGTCTTGACAAAAAAGGGTACCGATTACAGAAATACAAAAGAGGAATGCATAAACGACCAGTTACAAGTGATCTGGTCTCATACAGAGAAAAAAAGAACATTCCACATTAAAATACAAAGACAATATTCAAACTGGCAATAAGCCTCGACGCTAACGTCCCCGGGTCTTGACCTAAGCGCAAGGGGGATTAGCTAAGACCTGACCTACTGTGGGTCAACTTGGCCAGGTGTGTGAGGGGGGGGGGGTGAAAGGACGTGCATGCCGACTGTGTGCGACCATCCACATCACGAAAGAAATCGCGTGACATTTTGTGATACGTGACAATATATATATATATATATATATATATATATATATGTATATATATATATGCGCGCGCGCGCGCGTGTGTGTGTGTGTGTGTGTGTATTTACCTAGTTGCCTAGTTTACCTAGTTGTATTTTACGGGAAGGGGAGCTATGCTCGTGGGGTCCCGTCTTCATATCTCATTTTATCTAAACTATTTTTAAATTCATGTATTGTTTTTGCACACACCACTTTCTCATCTAACTTGTTCCAACTGTCTATTACTCTGTGAGGAAAGCTGTTCTTTTTCAAATCTCTTCTATAGCTGTCTTTTTTTATTTTCTTTCCGTGTCCTCTTGTATTTCTGTCATCCCATTTTATCAGATTCTCTCTATCAGTAATTTCTATGCCTTTCATGATTCTGTAAATAGCTATCAAATCTCCTCTCTCTCTTCTTTGCTCTAGTGTCTGTAGTTTAAGTTTTTGTAGTCTCTCTTCATATGATAGTTTTGAGAGTGTTGGTGCCAGTTTTGTGATTGCTCTTTGTATTCTTTCAAGTTTTTTTATACATTTTTTTGTACTTGGTGACCATATCGTTGCTGCATATTCCAATCTTGGTCTTATCAGGGTGATTAGGATTTTCCTCACCATTTCTTCATCCAGGTATGTAAATGCCACTATGATTGTTCTTATTAAATTATAAGTTTCTCCAAAAATCTTATTTATATGTTTCTCAGGTGACATATTATTCATAACAATGACTCCCAGGTCCTTCTCATTTTCTACTTTTTTTATTCCTTCTTCTCCCAAATTATATGATCCTGTTATTCTATTTTTGCTTTTTCCAAATTCCATTATACTACACTTTTTTGTATTGAACTCCATCTCCCACTTCCTACTCCATTCTTGTACTTTATTTAGATCTCTCTGTAGTGATTCACAATCTTCTTCAGTTTTCACTCTTTTCAGTAGTTTTGCATCATCTGCAAAGAAGCTCATATAGCTTTCAATTCCTTCATCCATATCATTAATATATATAGCAAACATTATTGGCGCCAGAACTGTTCCCTGCGGGACCCCGCTTATTACTTCATTCCATTTTGAGTGCTGATCTCTTATCACTACTCTCATTTTTCTTTCTTGCAAAAAGTCTTCCATCCAATTTAGCAATTTACCTTGTATTCCTCCTTCATATTCTAATTTCTTAAGCAACTTCTTATGTGGTACTTTGTCAAAAGCTTTTTTTAGGTCTAGAAATGCACAATCAGCCCATCCATCTCTTTCTTGTATTATATCTATTAGCCTTGAATAGAAACATATTAAATTGGTGACGCATGATCGTCCTTGTCTGAATCCAAATTGCCTTGGATTTAGTACGTTGTTTTTTTCCAAGTATTTTACCCATCTACTTTTGATAATTCTTTCACAAATTTTTGCTATTGTACTTGTTAGAGAGACTGGTCTATAGTTGGTAGGTTCTTCTTTATTTCCTCCTTTATATATAGGTACTATATTTGCTTTTTTCCAATCTTCTGGAACTTTTCCTTCTTTTAAGGAACTGCTTTATTATGCTATGTATTTTGTCTGCCAGTTCATTCCTGCATTCTTTCAGAATCCAGTTTGCTATTTCATCTGGCCCATGCGATTTTCTGACATCAAAATTACCCAAGTGTGTCAATATTACATTCTTTGTTACTTCTATTTCTTCCATAGGGGGGGCCTTTTTCTTTCCACTCAATCTCTTCAGGTTGTATATTTTCCCTTGTAAACACTGATTTAAAATGTTTGTTCATAATTTCTGCCATTTCCATTTCCTCAGTGTATTCAACTCCTCCTTGTCTTAATTTCTCCAAGTCTTGTTTGTTTTTCAGTTTATTGTTTACAAATCTGTAGAATAGTTTTGGTTGATCTTTACACTTTTCTATAACATCTTTTTCATATTTTCTTTTTTCCTCTCTGCACTTTTGTACATATTCATTTCTATAACCAGTATATATTTTCCATTTTTCAGGTCTTCTGTCTTTTTTCCATCTGGTCCAGGCTTTGTCTCTTTTGTCTTTTAACTCCCTACAACTTTTGTTGTACCAGCATTTTACATATTCTTTTTCTTGTTTTTGTCTTGGGACATACTTTTCCACTCCTTTTTTGTAAATTTTTGTCAAAATATTCCATTTCTCTTCCACTGATGTTTCTTCTTTGTATATTTCTTCCCAGTTTTCTTGTTGGAAGAATTCTCTTATTTTATCAAAGTTTGTTTTTTTCATACATCATTCTTCCTTTTCTATATTGTTCATTTCTTTTCATATATTTTTCTTCATTAAGTTCCAGTTCAATCAATATGTGGTCACTTTTACCTATTGGTGTTTTATATTCAATCTTGTCCACTATTCTAGGTTCAGATGTAATTATTAAGTCTAGCCTCGATGGTTCTTCTTCATTTCTATACCTAGTGTTCTCTTGTATCCATTGTGTCATTGAATGGTCAGTAATCATCTCAAGTAGAGCATTTCCCCATGAGTCATCACCACTCTTTACTGTCATTTCTTCCCAGCAGATTTCTTTGCAATTAAAGTCGCCCATCATAACTATTCTTCCTCCGTCTTCCATTATTTTAGTTAATGCTATCTTTGTGTCTTCTAACATACTTTTATATTCACTCTCCTCCCATGAGGCTGTTTTCGGAGGCACATAATTGATCACAAATTTTCTGCTCTTCTTATCTCTGTCTTCCACTTCTATCATAATCATCTCTACTGTATTCTTTCCATATATGACACCTTTCACGTTTATATCCTTCTTAGTCAGGAACATAACTCCACCCCCTTGCTTTTTCTCTCTGTTTCTAATCCAATAATTGTATGCATCATGTCCTACACTGTTGGGTGGTAGTGGGCCTTTTAATTTTGTTTCTACAATTCCCATTATGTCCGGTTCTTTTTCTTTCAAATAATCATTCAGCTCATTCAATCCTGTTATTAATCCATCTATATTTGTGTAAGACACTCTTAGTTTTCTGCCACTTCCATTGTGTTCTCTGTTTCCCTTATGTTTTTCTTTTGTATGTCGAACTTCCTTAGTTTCATGTTCACTACTCTCCAATAGAATCTCTCTTTCTCTGACTCCGTTCTGTTCTCGTTTTTTGCCTTAGCTTCCAGTCTTTTCTGCTTTTCTTCCTCTCTTTCCTCTTTATTCATTTCTCTTTTTATCCATATCTTTTTGTATTGTTCACTTGTTGCTAGTTTCCCTGTTTTGGATAAGATATTCTCTGCCGTTGTTTGTGACTTGAATTTAATCTTAATTGGTCTGGTCTTGTCTGTGCTATACTTTCCGAGTCTAAATTTCTCTTCGATTTGTTTCATGATTTCTGGTTCATCTTCCTGAACTGATTCTAGTAATTGGCTTACTTTATCATTTTCCTCTTTGATTC
>NC_134780.1:40618661-40648661 GCF_046742065.1 Oratosquilla oratoria
AGGGGGTGGCCAAGATAAATTGCACATCCTATCAATCATTGCCTCGAGTCTCACAATGGCTGGCAATGGTCCTCAGAACCTCCCGCAGATCTCCCTGGGGGGGAAAAAATGGACTGTTGTCTGTGTTGAATCAGCGTGGGACCGCTTCTGTCGCCAGCCCAAAGTGATAGGGTGAGTAGAGCAGTTGCTGGTTGTCAGCTCTCCACGTGTGAAAAAGTAAGAAATACAGCCGAGGTTGATAAGGAGAAATCCTGTGCCCAATCCAGAGACCAAGTGGCAGCTCCTCAGGCTGTATCTCCTGAAGGAAATGTGGAGGTTGTCTGTTTTGAAAATGATCAACTTTGCTATCTATCTATCAGGGCCACCACGTGGAGGAACCCGTCCTTGATCCCTCCGTATCATACAAAATCTATCCAACCATCCTTTATATCTCGGCCCCTCGTCAAAAATTCATTCAGTCACTTTATCTCGGACTCCCTTACTGCTTCACTGCTCCATGTAGCACCATAAGTGCAATCATACCTCCATACAACCTTCTCCTTGAATTCACCCCCAAATATCTTTCCTACCATTCTACCATTTACCCCTGCCTTTTTTTCTACAATTCACCTCCAAAGATTACAAAGGCGGATGCGAAAGAATGAAAATCAAGCAAATAATAAACAGACAAGTAATAACAAACAAATAATATAAAATAAATGGCAGTCATTGCAGCTTCGAAATAAACTATATTGCATTGCCTCTGGAGGAAGTTTATTCCATTCATTAACTACACGGTTGGCGAACTTATTTTTACCCAAATTAAATCTTCATCCTGACATTTTGATACCATTATTTCTTGTCGGATTCTCATTGAGTGTAAAAGTCTTGTCACTTTTGATGTTGCCAATCCCCTTTAGAATCTGAAATACCTATATCAAATCACTTCTGAGTCTACGCTTTTTTAGGGAAAACAGATTCATATGTTTTAGTCGGTTTTCGCGTTATTTATTTTTGATATTTGGAATCAGTTTTCTGACTCACCGTTGTACTTTTTCCAATCTGGCAATGTCTTTAATGAGATTCGGTGACCATACGGAAACAGCATATATGTGGACGAACAAACGATATATATAGCTTGTTAATGAGAGATGGACTTTTGAAGTCAAGGATTGCGCAACCAATCCATACTTTTTTTTTTTTTTTTTTTTTTACATGTTTATAGAGTTGGCGTCCTGCAACTGCTCTCCTCACCTTCCACTTTGAGCTGGTGGCAGAACCAGTCCCACACTGACACAACTCAGACGACAATCCAAAGTCTCTTCCCAGAAAGATCTGTGGAAGGTTCTAATTACTTGCCAGCCACTAACCTCTCACCTAAATCTTCTATCCGTATTGACAATATTGCACCAATGACAAGATCTACTGTGGGTTCATCACCAAGAAGATGTGCAGGGGAGTGCTGTTGAAGGGTTTATAAAATACAATGATAACGCTTGCAACTAGGGCACCTTATGGCCCATAATACAAACCATGGTTCCACAATATCCATAGGATAATACTAACCTGCCAATATTATGGGCTCAATTTCTGGATACTCCCGGAGAACCCATATTATGAGTCTGCCAAGGTCTACAGAGTAAATGAACTGACGCAAAGGCTTCCCAGTACCCCAGATGACAAATGGCTGGTCATCCCGCTCTGCCAGGTAAGCCTGGTGTGGAGAAAAAATCAGAAGTATGTGGTAAATTATGTTTTACTTGTGAAAGATGAATGTCTGTTGAGCAGGGAAGGGAGAAGGCAAGAGGAAGGAACGAGTGGAGAATGATTGCAAATGGACTTTAAATTGATGCAGGTCAGTGGGATTTCTTATCATCTCTAATTTTGTATGAAGCCAAGGGAGGGAGGGTTGCCATGCTAACCTCTTCAATACAAGTCAAATTCTCGAGTGCAACGTTGGATGCCTAATGTACAATGCATCACACTACTCGCATTATAAAATATAAAGTCACTGCTGTATTACTCGTTCTCTTTCACTAGATAACAATAAACACAGGAGGGTTACTCCCTTACAGGGGTTGAAACCTTTGATATATAGAGACAGATAGACAAGCAATATATGTTGATCATCAGATATATATTTCTCATAACTTTTATTTACCTTATGTATAAGACCTGGCAATACATGCCCCTCTTTTAATTTGAAGTTGTCATGTGGCCCAAAAACATTGCAAGGGATGATTGATGTAAAGTGGCAACCATGTTGTTGATTATACACACGATTCACAACATCAACCATACTCGTTCTCTTTCACTAGATAACAATAAACACAGGAGGGTAACTCCCTTACAGGGGTTGAAACCTTTGATATATAGAGACAGATAGACAAGCAATATATGTTGATCATCAGATATATATTTCTCATAACTTTTATTTACCTTATGTATAAGACCTGGCAATACATGCCCCTCTTTTAATTTGAAGTTGTCATGTGGCCCAAAAACATTGCAAGGGATGATTGATGTAAAGTGGCAACCATGTTGTTGATTATACACACGATTCACAACATCAATCATTCGCTTTGCAAAACTATATCCATAGTTAGAAAGGTGGGGAGGGCCATTGTGGACCTAGAAAGAATACGAAATAATAATAAAAAATCAACAAATGAAATAAATAAAAACCTTTTCCTCAATAAGCCATGAGATCAGCTATAATAATCTCCATACAAATAATTGCACACAAATAAAATTGGAATGCTCTAGCATGAAATGCATGAAACTCAGCACTGAGTCATTAACAGTCAAGAAGAACATAAATCTATGACTTCGTTCTAATTCATACTCACCATTGTTTCATCAATTGGATATGTGGTCTTATCAGGAAAAATGCATGTAGAGAGACAGGACACAACTTTCTGAACTTTGTACTCTTTGCACAAATCTAGAACAACGTCATTAATTTGACAATTCACTCTCTGAAAGAAAAGAAGTGAAGACAGAATAATATAAATGGAATTTTCAGATATTCAGTAAGGACATACCACATTAAATTCCATGCTTCAAAAAGTCCTCTGTAAGGAGGTGCCATATTACCCCTCTCCGAGTGGGGGAGTTCAAGGCATTAAATCACATTACCATACAATGGACTGCAATGTTAAAGCATCCTGACAGACCTTTTAGGCCTGTTGCAGAAACATGCATAAAGAAGCAAATAAATTATTTAAAGAAAATAAGCAGCAGGCATTACAGTTCAGTGCTTAGGTGCCCACCCAACTAGATCTTCAAATTGAACTATTCTATAAACCATTACTTCTGCAAGAAGATTACATAACTATGTACTTGTCTTTTTTTTCTACTAATTTTCAAGGCAAAATCAAACCCTGGTCATGATTACTGCCAATCACATTATCCTAGTATCTCCCACTGCCACAATCAATGCCTCTTTGTCCTGTACATAGGAAAGGGAGGTTACATGTGTGTGTATACTATACTACAAAGGATTACAAAGGCGGAGCATGCCGACAGGAGACCTTTTGGTCCATATCTAGGTCGGCTGCGAAAAAAAATCATAATGATAATAGAATGATAAATAAAACCTATAATAATGTAAATAACAAAAAATACATAAATAAATGCATAGGTATAGTTAAATAATAAACAAACAGGTAAATAGTAAATAATAATGAATTGACATATAACTAATAATAAATGAAAATCAGACAGACAAATGATAACAAAACAAAAACAAATAATATAAAATAAATTATAATCATTACAGCATACACAAACATCTACTTTATATAAACCTATACAATGACGTATAAAGAACGTGGATGAATCAAAAGTAAGCTCTCGGTGAGTTTTATTTGCCTTAAAAGGCTTTACTGAGCTCTTTTATTTTTGGGCATTCGTGGGATTTCTTAGCCACATCCACAAAGAAGGCTCTGAGCATGCACTTTACATATCATTTTAGCCATAAAATGTAAAACAAGAAACATAATCTATCTTTTCTGACCATTCAGTCAGCAAGATGTGAGCCATAAATTTGTATAATAAACAGACCCCAAGGGTGTTCATGCACTTCCAAAAAAAACAAGAGCAATACTTACATAAAAATAACAATTATGTTCCATATTATTGAACAAGCCTCCAACCCTAGCCGCCAAATGAACCACGTGTGTTGGTTTATACTTCTCAAACAGGAGTTCTGTAGCCTCACGATCTCTGGTCAATAAATAAATAAATAGATAAGGAGAATAAAACTAATAACCTGAATATGAAATGGGATTGACAAATGACATTTCATTGGTATATTAGTAGCACTTTTTAGGTTTCTACATGTAACCAGTGTCTCCCACAACTGCAAATCTACGTGAAAGAGAGCAATGGCCTAACGGAGACAGATTGTTCCTATAGTGGAATGCTGACGACTTCAACTTCAACAATATCTCCTTATTGCTACCCTTCTTTACCACTCCTGTGATACCATCTCTTTATTATTCCACAACCTTTAGTATTCCAGACTGATGCTGTGTTCACCCTGTATGTTGTGAAATGTGACTAAATAGAAGGGAGCAAGGAGACTAGGGACCCCCCCGCCCCCCGTGCTTATATTTTTATCTCACACAGCCAGGGCTTACAGTATGTGCTCACCTGGCCACCTCCATTACGAGGGCTATCAAGGCCTTTGTATATGTAATGTATGTTCTATGAAAGAATCACTGACCCTAACCAGTAAAAAAAGCCATAGGTAGCAGATGATGTTTTCTAACCCCGTTCCTGGTCTTGTCATGAGTTTTTACTAATCTGAAAACTGTCCAACCATCTTAATTAAAGAAAAATATGGAAAGACAAAGGATTACAAAGAATTAAAAGGCGGAGCATGCCGACAGGAGACCTTTTGATCCATAACTAGGTCGGATGCGAAAAAATATAAAAATGAAAAAAATAGATGAAATAAGATAAAAACTATAATAATATAAATGATAATAAATTAAATGAATAATACATAGGTATAGTTAAATGATAAACAAACAGGTAAATAGTAAATACATTTAAACTGACAAATAAATAATAATAAATGGAAATCAAGTGAATAAATAGACAAATAATAACAAACAAATAATCAAATAATATCAAATAAATGGCAGTCATTACAGCATCTTGTCTAAATGTTTATCTAAACGAACCTTAAAGCTTCGAACTTAACTACATTGCACTGCCTCTGCAGGAAGTTTATTCCATTCATTAACTACACGGTTGGCGAAGTTGTTTCTACCCACTTCCAAATTAAATCTATTTCCTGACAGTTTGAGACCATTATTTCTTGTCGGATTCTCATTTTGTGTAGGAATTTTGTCACTTTTGATGTTGTCAATCCCCTTTGGAGTCTTAAATACCTGTATAAAGTCACCTCTGAGTCTTCGCATTTATAGGGAAAACAGATTCATATGTTTTAGTCGATTTCCGTATGATTTATTTTTGATATTTGGAATCGGTTTTATGGCTCCCCTTTGTACTTTTTCCAATCTTTCAATATCTTTAATGAGATTCGATGACCATACAGAAACAGCATATTCCAAATGTGACGAACTAACCATTTATATAGCTTGTTAATGTGAGATGAGCTTTTGAAGTCAAAAGATCGCGCAATCAGTCCTAGAATCTTATTTGCTTTCTCAGAGGCTGCTTAGATAATCTGAGATCGTTACTGATGATTACCCCTAGATCCTTCTCACCATCCACTTTTGTTAACGCATTTCCTAATAACTTGTAATCGTACTTACTGTTATTTCTACATATGTGCATAACCTTCCATTTACCTGTGTTAAATTTTATTAGCTACTCTTCAGACCATTCCTATAATTGATCTAAATCTTCTTGAATATCTAATTGACTGAAGTGATCATTTGCCATCCCGCACAATTTTGTATCATCAGCAAATTTGGAGACAATAGATTTTAGTCCGTGGTCTATATCATTTATATATACTATACGAATAGAAAGTGCCGATTATAAATCAATTGTATTTGACAAGTAGTGCCGAATGGAATGCTGGTCAGAGCTGGATAAGTAAACCAGAGATACACATATCTAATACCTTAGGTCAGCATCCTTGGAAGAAAGGAAGATCCACTTCTCATTTGGCTTCTTGTCCTCCTCCAGTGCAAGCTTAATGCCATGGCCCACCAATCCAGTACTCCCTGTCACCATAATTACAGTTTCTGCCATTCCTGCTGATTATCTTAGCCTTTCCTGAAAAGCAAGGCGTCGACAAAATCAATCTGTTGCCCCAGGTGTCTTCGCAGGAAAGCTGTGACTTATACAAGGGAAGAAGGATTTAGTAAATAATCCAAATGGGAGTTTCCCATAAAAAACAAATCCAATGACATGGAAAAATAGCCGACACGTATATTTAAAAGCGCCTTAAAAGCGAGAAAACTGCTTGTATTTTATCTAAAAGAATATATGCAAGAGAGACCGATGTGGAAAGTAAAGCTAACAATTTCCAAAAGAAATGTGTGCAACTTAATAGATTCAGTGTTACTCCTAAAAACTTAATTTGCTCCCCACCCCGTCAAGAATTTTGCAATTTCCTCAGAAATGAATGATCTGCAATGAAATCATTATAGAGAAGACTTCTTGCCCAAACAAGTTCTGAGAAACAATTTGAGGTTAGGAAATTATGATATGTCGACATTAACAATTATCCAGAAAAGTACCTAACATCTGTGCAGTCACTACCTACATACAAGGAATGGCAACCAGAAAATTATATTTACCACAAAAGTCTGAACTTTATGAACAACCAACTGTTAGAAATATGGATATTGCTTAGAAATATTCTGAACACAATGATCGTAGTTACACTGAAAATGTAAGTGACCAACCTCTGCATTAACTTACTACATGTAAGGCAAGACCAAATTATGTATTCAAGTATCGTCGAGAGACGAGACCCACACGTAACCTCCACAAATGTAAAGACAACAGGTCAAGTTGTCCCGTTGCCAACTCGTCCCACTTGTGGTACCAGCACAACGTGATTTACCGGTAGTATTAATAGCATCTCCCCGTCCTCGCCTTATATGCAAAGGGGGACGGAGAGGGGGGGTCGCCGATTAAATGAAGCGGCCTTGCTGTGGATGTACTGTGTCTTGCGACACTGCTTCTGACCCAGGGCGGTGGGCAGGGAGCAGGGATGACCCGTCATCCAGGAGGTGCTCAGATGAGAGGAAGGGTGGGAGGGGTGTGGAGTGTATTTAGGGATGAAATGGGTGGGAGTGTTTTTATGCCTTTCCCTTTTTGGCTACCTCCCTTGGAAGGGGGAAAAAAGCCTTGGTATATGTATGTATTAATAGCATCTGAATATAATCGTTAGCTGCACCATCGTATGACCTTCAGCGTCCGTTGCCCCTTTCGACAATGAAACCTAAGCCACTACCCAGTGGACATGTCGATTGAAAGGAAAAATAAATCCGCGGCCGGTTTCCTGCGCCCTCGCATATTTCCGGGAAACAGACATTTTCGCGGGGATACTTATAACATAGATGCTTTTGATTATTTTCGCAGGGATTCTTATGAAAACTATCCCCTTTTATATCCACCCGAATACCGGCGAAACGACTTGACCACTAATCGATGTGAAAACTGCAAGAGGAATCGATGTTTGGCAAGCTGAAACCAAACAACAATTCAGAGTAAATACACAATTTTCTCTTCAACTCCTAGAAGTAATCTTAAGTCATAAGTTATGGGCGATTCGGTATATCTACGGTAAAACTTTATAAAATATAATCGAAGAATGTCAAAAGTACAAACATCTATTGAACTACGTGCTGTATCTCCAAACCGTACAGGGAGAGTCGAGCGTGACAACTGCCAACTAATCTCCACCGACGGGGTTGTAACAATGAGCCCAAAACATATGTTCACTGAGAAGCTTGATAAGAGGTTATTATGCAACTGACAAGCTATGAATAGGGACGAAATTGATGTGGAGAGGAGTGGTGGAAATGGTGGTGAAAGCGACAAGAGGGACACCGAGCATGTGGTGGTTTTTAGATAGAAGGGAGACGAAGGAAGGGACCAAGATGATTAGCGGCCACTCATCAGAAGTGACGACCTCGCATGGAATAGGCGAATAAAAAAAAATATATGATCCCAGATTGTAATCAAGCAACAATTAACAGTATGACGTATAACAATGCAAGATTATCGTTTTGCTCGTTTTTAATTTACTTGAGTAATTGTCATTTCTTATTGTATAGCTCCAATCCGATCCGGTACATAATGTCTCCACCGAAAACGACTACATGATTTACGGTTCATATGAAGTATATTCGTAATCACGTGAAAACCACTGTTGGAGTAAAAAAGACTGGAGACGGGGAACCTATATATTTCGATTGCAAACTGCAATCCTCTTCAGTAGTTATATTCGTAATGATTAGACGTCTTCAAACAAACTATACTTACCATCAAAGGGTATAAAAGACACATTTATGCAGCCTCTCCTGCGTTCGTATCCTAATTGCCTAAACACAGATCCGCCACTTGGACAGTGGAAAAGGGGTTAACATAGTAATGGGGGGAAACTGTTGTACTCCCCGCCACCCATCAAGGCTCAGAGCTTACTTTCTACCTGACTTTTTGCTCGCTATCCCTTATACAATTATACATAAGTCCTTGAGATGCAACTCAGAATTTTTTTTTTAAACATGTTAAAAAAAATGACAAAGAAAACATGGATATTTTCGTTTTTTTCATATATTTTGTTTTAAAATAACTCAGTAAGGAAAATAACCATATTATAACAATTTTTCTATGTTAGAATATTAAATAAATCAGTATAACCCTCGCTTAAGGTTTTCTATGGTGTTAGGGCACTTCCATTTTCTGTGTTTCCATGTTTTGATGTGTTTTATTTGTTTTACAATGTACAGTTGCCCCACTTAGTTTTGGCACAGTTTTAAAAATGTTTCGGACAAGAATAGAAACTCGCCCAGTATTCTTTTGTTATTATTATTACATTTTCGTGTCTGTTCATTTACATGCTTTTTTTTTTCTTTGCTAAATAGTAACTACCTTAAAAAATGTGACAAACAGCGAAATACTCAAAATGGTGTAGCAGACGACACATTTTTCTTGACTTACTAATGACATCTATCACTCTTATTTGACAAGCAATACGGTTATTATACGTTGCAGAGGAAAGAGAGAGAGAGAGAGAGAGAGTTCACGTAGTGGTCAATGGTAGACTAACAACCAGCTTCAAGCTGTGAGTGGTGTTGAGTGCAGTGACAAACTAACCAAAACTAACTCATATACTTATAAGTTATGTTATAACCCTGTTATCAAATTAATTATTTTCATTTATTTATTCAGCAGAGGGCTTGTGATCCATTTATGTTATGTATGATTGCAGGTTAAAGTTAAGGGATAGCGAGCAAAAAGTCAGGTAGAAAGTAAGCTCTGAGCTTTGATGGGTGGCGTGGAGTACAACAGTTTCCCCCCATTACTATGTTAACCCCTTTTCCACTGTCCAAGTGGCGGATCTGTGTTTAGGCAACGTCCAGGGTCACTATGGGAAATTGGGGTGTTTGATCTTTGAAGAGTATGCTAAGATAAAAGGTAAATTTTGTAAGGTAGCCAGCCAATAGCCATACTGGCCCATATACAGTATCTACACTTGTTGCAGGCTTGCAGCATCTGACAGTGACTAAAATGGTTAATTACTTGTTGATCTTCATACTCTGTTTAATGCCTCTTTGAATAAGATAGATGCACATATGTGGAGGGATAACATCTTGCACCTGTTTTTTTATACTAAATATTTAATATCTGAACAAATTTGGACGAGATTGAAAAAATTAACATAACGTAATTAGATCACAAGCCCTCTGCTGAATAGATAAATGAAAATAATTGATTTACTAATAGGGTTATAACATAACTTATAAGTATATGAGTTAGTTTTGGTTAGTTTGTCACTGCACTCAACACCACTCACAGCTTGAAGCTGGTTGTCAGTCTACCATTGACCACTACGTGAAAGGATTCCTGCGTTCTCTCTCTCTCTCTCTCTCTCTCTCTCTCTCTCTCTCTCTCTCTCTCTCTCTCTCTCTCTCTCTCCTCTGCAACGTATATTAATTGTATTACTTGTCAAATAAGAGTGATAGATGTCATTAGTAAGTCAAGAAAAATTGTCGTCTGCTACACCATTTTGAGTACTTCGCTGTTTGTCACATTTTTTAAGGTAGTTACTATTTAGTAAAGAAAAAAAAACATGTAAATGAACAGACACGAAAATGCAATAAGAAAAGAATACTGGGCGTGTTTCTATTCTTGTCCGAAACATTTTTAAAACTGTTTCAAAACTAAGTGGGGCAACTGCACATTGTAAAATAGATAAAACACATCAAAACATGAAACCACAGAAAATGGAAGTGCCCTAACACCATAGAAAACCTTAAGCAAGGGGTATACTGATTTATTTGATATTCTAACGTAGAAAAATTATTGTAATATGGTTATTTTCCTTGCTGAGTTATTTAAAAAATATATATAAAAAACGAAAATATTCATGCTTTTTATCAATCTTTTTCTGTAAAAAAAAAAAAACGTTAAAAAAACAGCACGTTTTTTTTAGCTGCACCTCTACTCTTGATATTCCTTTTGTAACGTCACGTGAATCATCTGTATTATTAATTGTATCTGAATTTAATCGTTAGCCTCTATTTTGCAGAGATCTAGGCTGCGCCACCGTATGACGTTCGGCGTCCGTTGCCCCTTTCGACAATGAAGACTAAAGGGCCATTTACACGGTCGAACAGTGTTTGAAGTGATGTTTGACCAAGAGTGGGGTATTTGGTCGTCAAACACGTTTGTCGAACGTGCTTGACAACCAAATACCCTCTTCACACGGTCAAACACCACTTCAAACACTTGTTTGACAAACCGGGTTTGTCAAACCGTTTGACCGTCTAAATGCCCCTTATGCCAGTACGCAGTTGAGAGTAAATACACAACTTTGTCTTCAACTCCTAGAAGTAATCCCAAGTCACAAGTAATGGGCGAGTCGGTATACCTACGGTAAAACCTTATGAAGTATAATCGAAGAATGTCAGAGTACAACATCTATTGAACTACGTACTGTATCGCAAAACCGTACAGGGAGACTCGAGTGTGACAACTGCCAACTATTCTCCACCGACGTGGTTGAAACAATGGGTCCAAAACATATGTTTACTGAAAAGTGTAATAATAGAGGTTGTCATGCAACTGCCATTTCATAATGAGATGAGGAGTGGTGGAAATGTGGGGTGATGGTGAGTGCGACAAGAGGGACTGTAGTGGTTACTACATTTGTCCTTACTGGAGGAAGCTAGTATATTTAATGTCAATACCATGATGAATCTGTTTATAGTAAATGGTGATGACTATATTTACAAAATTTGTGGCGAAATTCTGGATTCTTTGTGTTACATATACAATTATTCAAAATCTTTTTATAATACATAAATATGCTTCTTACAGGATGTAGAGGGATATGTTTTATTTTATTTGCAAAATAAATTAAGTTGTTACAGTGAACATTGTTATTTATATTAATTAAATTTAGTTGAAATCATGTTTAGTCGAACGCATGTTCTAAGGGGTGACTATTGTTTATCCCGTACTCTGCGATCACGGGTCCTGAAGGGGTAATTATACGTGTTGGCTACAGAACACTACAGGACACCGAGCATGTGGTGATTTTAGAGAAAAGGGAGACGAAGGAAGGGACCAAGATGATTAACGGCCACTCATCAGAAGTGACGACCCCGCATGGAAGCGGCAAATAAATAAAAATATATGATCCTAGATTGTAATCAAGCAACAATTAACAGTATGACGTATAACACTGCAAGATTATCGTTTTGGTCGTTTTTCATTTACTTGAGTAATTGTGTCATTTCTTACTGTATAGCTCCAACACCATTTCCAAAATTTGGCCATAAACGAATAAACGAACAAACGGACAAACGAATAAATGAATAACCGAACAAACGAACAAACGAACGAATGCTTTTGTCCTTTGGAATATAATGCAACCTAACTGGAAGGGAAAAGTTACCTTCAAGAGAAGAATTTTCTTTCGTGAACTTGGATTGGCCTAAGTCCAACCTGTATTGTCTTGAAGGTTATCGTTACCTAGGACGCCAAATGCCCGTCGAGTTGCTGAAGCTGCAAGACCATCTATAGAATATGATCATTCTCAGTCTCAAGAAAGAGCTGCAAAGAGAACGCGTTGTCACATGTGAATAAATGATAACAAAGTAACCACAATATGTTCGGTCTGACGAAAAACTACATGTAAGCGGCATGCTGGTGTAACGTTCAAGTGCAATAATTGCAACTAATTCCTAATCTTCCAAAAGGTAGGGTGGTTGGGAGGGTTAGGTGTGGGGTCTGAATGACAGTCACTTTCACATAGTAGACCCTAGGTATGCAAGGTAATCAATTATGTACTTCGTATGGCGGAGAGTTTATGAGACGGGTCATTTTGACCTGGGACAGATTAGATGTTACAATGCTGGTGAATCATTGCAATTGTAAGCTGACTATAAATACTAACCATTCTAAATCTCATAAAACATATGCAAAAAAAATGGCATTGTTATGTGTGCAAAAATTATAGCAAAGTAACAACAATCTGCCAAAAGACTACATGTAAGCACCATGGTGTCACAATATTCAACTGCAATAATTTTAGATAAAACCTATTCTTCAATAAAGTAGGGTGGTTGGCAGAGATAGATTTGGAGTCTGAATGATAATAACTGTCTTGCAGTATACCCTGGACACGCAAAGTAATTTTGACTTGGAACAGATTAGATGTTACAAAATTTTAACGGACCACAAGGCTTAAGAAACGGTTACAACAGTCTTTGGAGTGTCCTCCGAGTGCATGGGGACCTGGTAGTACCCCTTCAAAGGATTCAATTTTGGGAAGATTTTTGCGCCGTGGAGGAAAGATGTGAATCGTTTTGTGACGTGGCCGCCACAATTATAAACTATGTCTCTGAACAACCATAGAAGAAAGCCTGTATAGGGTACTGACTGTTTTATATAGTCATTATTTAATGGATTTTAGTGCCTTCCCTAATAAATATAAAATATGTATCTGAACAGCTCCCACAAAAAAAACAAAAAAAAAACATGTATGGGGCATTGACTGTATGTTTTATGTAGTCATTGTTTTAAGGACTTTTATATCATGCAGCATTAGTTTGTGTTTGAATACTAACTCTCACTCGGAAAAGAATGGTGATCACTTTTACTTTTTACTCTCCTCTCTGTTCTCCCACTCTCCCTCCTTACATCTCCCCTTACAACGTCTTCGTCGCGATAGACACCACCAAGGATAGGAGCGCTGGAAAAAACCCACGTCGCAACTCTGACATCATCAATTCGGAAAAAAAGCAACAACGTGTACACCAGAAACACTTGCGTCCCTCGATTCACACATGTTTCGGGTGCCAGCTCAGTGCCAGCTCAGTGCCAGCTCAGTGCCACGCAGGCATTGCCACGCAGGGAGGGAGGTTGTCCTAAGTTGCAGGGTAGGCTGGGACATTTGAACTCTAGACGTCCCTCAGGACTATTTAACGATGTGTTTAACATTCGTATAGGTTTTATCTTTTCTTAGTTCGTCATTCTGCTTCTCAATATATAACGCAAAGATGATCTGACAAACGAATTCTTTTGAATTGCGTGTGTGTGACCGGGGTCGATGGTGCTGGCACCACAGAGAAGGACACCAAAGGTGAACACATCTGTGCCCTCAACCCGTTTCCTCTTCATCTGCAGGGAGCATTTGTGGTAACAAGCATGTGTGCGCAACACAACACATACAATAAGTTGGAATGGAGAAGAACAAAGTATATTTACAGACCCAAAGATTCATACGGAGGTGGGATGAAAAATGAATAAAAATGTAAATAAGATGGACAGGTAAATAAATTAACTAATGAGATAGATAGGTAAATAACTATATAAACAAGTAACAATGATTATGAGAGTAATAATAATACTGATAATACTAACCTGGATAGCCGCTGACGTTCTGGCGATCAGTGTAGTTGATCGGTCAAAATTGCGAAAGGCTTTTTTTTTTTTCTCATAGTTCAAGGAGGAACAAAAGTGTCCAGTATTCATCTATTAGACCAGTATCTGCAGATTTCGAGCTTTCTTGTCTCTTCATCAACTTGGGTGGAATATTAAAGAGGTCAGTAATTTGGGTATGTGACCTATCTCAGAGAGGCTTCTGACCTTTAAATGAGTAGCCTATCACTGTGGGGGGTCTCGTCCTTCCTTTGGCTGGGGGAAGTATTGATTGGTGAACATTTGTCCGGCAAATGATGGAGATATCATCTCTCACATCTGCTGTTTGTGGTCTTTTGTCATTTTGTTCTATGTAGGCTAGTGAGCAAAAATACCACCATTGTAATGGTGTTGGTAAAGTTTTTTTTTCAGAGAACTTCTGATGAAACTAAAATAAGTGTTCTGAAGGGGTGTACATGTGTGTTTACATACTACATAATCCGGGATCTAGTCACCAAAATTTGAGAATACTTGATATGGCTTGCTATGCTTTTAATTTGTGTGTTTTTTTTTTATTATCATTGATAATTTGTACATTAAGGTTCGCAGATTGAGTGGTCTACTCTGCAAAAAAAGAATAAAAAAGCGTCTGTCACCCCCCTTAGATCTGCCACTGAATATCGAAATAAATATATGTGGGATTTTGGTATATGGGATTATTTCTTGGATTCTTATGTCCATTTCTTACTTCCATTTCCGCCATCAACGAAGTGTGAACCCCTGGAATACAACTGACTTAGCGGAACAATAGATAGAAATGACATGGCGACGTTACATATGGGTGGGGACAGGGATGACCCTTCATTCACAAGGAGCTAAGATAAAAGGGAAATGAATAGGCGATGTATAAGAGTGAGAAGGGGGAGGGTGGATGAGAGCCCTGGACGGGTAACTCCCGTAAAGGGGTTAAAAACTTTTGGTATATAGAGATAGACAAGCAATATATATTGATCCCTAGATACATATTTCTCATAACTCTTTTACTTACCTTGTGCATAAGTCCTGGCATCACATTCCCCTCTGTCAAGTTGAAGTTGTCATGTAGCCCAAGAACATTGCAAGTGAGGATGACTGATGTAAAGTGGCAACCATACTGCTCATTATAGACATAATTCATCATATCAACCATTCGCTTTGCATAACCATATCCATAGTTAGAAACGTGGGGAGGGCCATTGTGAATCTGTAAAAAAGGAAAAGAAGAAAAAAGAAAAACTCAATAAATCACGAGATTATCCACAATCATTTCTACACAAATAACTGTAGATAAATAGAATTGGAATGTTTTAGAAGGAAATACGAGAAACTCAACACTGAGCCATTAACAATTAAGAAAAATGTAAAGATATGAATCTATGTTCTAATTCATACTCACCATTGTTTCATCAATTAGGTATGTGGTCTTATCAGGAAATATGCACGTAGAAAGACAGGACACAACTTTCTGAACCTTGCACAAATCTAGAACAACACTATTCATTTGGGAATTCGCCTTCTGAAAGAAAACAAGTGAAGACAGAATAATACAGATGGGATTTTCAAACATTCATTAAAGACATACCACATTAAATTCCATGCTTCAAAAAGTCCTCTGCAAAGAGGTACCATCCTAGCCCTCTCCGAAAGGGGTAATTCAAGGCATTAAATCACATTATAATACAATGGACTGCAATGGTAATGTATCCTGACAGGCCTTTCAGGCCTGTTTAAGAGGCCGGTAGATAGAGGTAGACATTTATGTAGGTGAAAAGATATGGAAATTTTTATTACTTGGAGATTTTGAAACAATGGCCGATAGGAAGTGCAGAGTTGCATATTATAGGAAGTGCAGAGTTGCATACTCTTGCTACCGCCTAAAGTTTGTAAATACAAGTTAGGATGCCAATAACAGTGATGATGTGACGAAATTTAAACATACAAGCCACGCTCAGCTTGCGACAGATTGCTTGCGTAAACAGTATTGCTTGAGACAGTATAACAACCTTTCTGATTGGAGAAAAGGGTGGAGGAGGAGAAAAACTGTTGGTGCATGGATGTAAAGTCACGCCCTTAAAGGGTGGCACTTATTTGTAACGTTCAAAGTTATTGGATGAATTAGATTTTGACGTCGGAGCAGAGTTGGCTTGGTGGGTGTAAGAGGATCCTAGGTGGGAGTCCCTTGGTGTAAATAAAAAACCAAGTGTATTTATTTAGAAGAAAAATGATAACAAAAATCAATCTCATTTAATTCACCCCCTCAAGCTTTGAGTGAAGGACAAGGCATGGGGCCTACAGAAGAATAAAACTTACTAAGCGTTAGAGCCAACGGACGTTATACCCTGTTGTAGAAACAAGTATACATGCATAAAGAAGCAAAAAAATAATTTACAGAAAATAAACAAGAAGATTTCATAACTATGCACGGTCATTTATTTCCTATCAATTTTCAAAACAAAATCAAACCCTGGTCCTAATTACTGTCAATCACATTCCCCTGTTATTTCCCACTACCACAATCAAGACATCCCTCTCCTCTACATAGGACAGGGAGGTTGCGTGTGTGTATACTATACTACAATTAGGTACACACGCACACTCAAACATCCACTTTATATAAACCTATGCAATGACGTATAAAGAACGTGCATGAATCGAAAGTAAGCTCTCAGTGAATTTTATTTGTCCTAAAAGGCTTTAATGAGCTCTTTTATTTATCGGCAATTATGGGATTTTTTTCACCATGCACACAAAACTCTATGGTAAAAAAAAAGAAAAGAAAAAAAAATAGAATAAAACGAATAACCTGAATATGAAATGGGATTGACAAATTACATTTATTTGGTATATTCGTAGGACTTTAGGTTTCAACGTGTAACCAGTGTCTCCCACAACTGCAAATCTACGTAAAAGAAAGCAATGGCCTAACGGCAACATATTGATCGTATAGGAGAATGGCGATGACTTCAACTTCAACAATATCTCCTTATTGCTACCCTTATTTACCACTTCTGTAATACCATCTCTTTATTATTCCACAACCTTTAGTATTCCAGACTGATGCTGTGTTCACCCTGTATATTGTAAAATATGACTATGTGGGAGAGAGCAAGGAGACTAGGGACACCCTCCCACCTTTATATTTTTCTCCCATACAAGAAGAAGAAGAAGAAGAAGAAGAAGAAGAAGAAGAAGAAGAAGAAGAAGAAGAAGAATAAGAAGAGGAAGAAGAAGAAGAAGAAGAAGAAGAAGAAGAAGAAGAAGAAGAAGAAGAAGAAGAAGAACGGACGGCAGTTAGCAGTCGACTTAGTTCCCCGGGAAGTAGATTTTTTTTTTTTTTTTTCTTTTTTTTCTTTTTTTTTTTAGTCCCAGCGGAGGGATCCGATTAGGGACTGTCTTTTAATTTCTCACTATTGGCTGTGTCTACATCTAGTATATCTAATTCGTCTCCGGGAAGATGTCAAGCGCCAGCGGTGCTATAATAAATGTCCAACTGGTGAGGTGGAGATTAGGTGGGCTGCCATGATGATGCTGTGGTGGTCGGTGACTGAATATAACATTCTTGGGGGGCTCTTCCCAAGGAGGTTCAGCAGCGGTTGGAAGTGGTTGCGAAGGATGGGGCATAGGAATAAGCAGTGGAGGAAAGAGACCAGCTCCGTCCCGCAGGCACAGACGGTCTTCAGATAGCGGGTTTTCCAGTGGTTGACACGGATTCTTGAGATGAGGTGAAGAATGTGGGCTGGAAGTGGATGAGGGTGGGTCCAGAGGGTTCCCTTATTGCATGTCTTGATGGGCCAGCCTCGGGTAGCGGCAGTCCCGGCATATTCCTCTGACCAGAGCTCCCATGTTGCTTGGTCAATTTTTTTGTTGGCATCACTTGTTGAAAAGCAGAGCGAGATGCAATCCTCTTCAGAGGTTAGGGCCCCTCGTTTGGCGGCTCGGTCGGCCATCTCGTTTCCATGGATGCCTACATGGGAGGGCACCCACTGGAAACGAAGACGGAGTCCGCATCGTGCGATTTCTTCTGATAGGATTAGTATTTCCTTGAGGATTTCCGGTCTTGTTTTGCAGTACTCACTCTGTATTACATATAGGCTGGACTGGGAGTCCGATAGGATGACTATTTGCGTTGGGGAACGGGGGAGAGTTTTGACTTTATTCAAAGCTTCTCTGATGGCGACGAGTTCGGCAGTTAGGATGGTGGTGGGCGGGAGCTTCACTTCGAAGTGCTCTCGCGTGGTCTCGAAGAACAGTCCTGCTCCTGTTCTGCCGTCACTGAGTACCGATCCGTCTGTGAAGATCTTGAAGTCGTCTGCGTATTCCTTAGCCAGCAGTTCTCGAGTACAGGTGGCGATTTGATGTGGTGGATCTTCTTTTGCTACTCCAGGGACATTGGTTCGTACCTCCGGCGGCTTCATGATCCAGGGTGGGTATGGATCGATTTGGGCTTGGGGGACACGGAGGCGGTCGGCTGGCTCTATTCCCGCTCTTGAACATAGACCGGAGACAGAGGAGACCAGACCATGTCCTGACACAGTATGTGGGGCTGGGTTCCAGCCTTCGCCTAGTTCAGTGTCCGTGGAGTTAGGTACCCTCGCTGAGCTGAAGAGGTACCTGCAGGTATCTCTCTTCAGGCGATGCTAAAGTGGGAGGATTCCGGCTTCACAGTAAACTTGCTCCTGAGGGACAGACTGCGGGAGTCCGAGTCCTAGCCTAAGTGCTTGGCACTCGACTGTAGCCATGCGATGGATGGCCGACACGGGCAGGTCGTGCAAAGCTTGTGCGCCAAACAGAAGCCGGGAGCGGACTAGACTCTGGGTGAGGTGGATGAGGGTTTCTCTCCGCTGCCCCCATGATTCGTGTCGGACGGCCCTAATGAGGTTGAGGGCACGTCTTGCATTATTTATGGCTTGTTGGATCTGACTAGTCCAGCGACCATCTTTTTGAAAGATGACGCCCAGGTATTTGACTGAGGGTGAGGGGGGCACTTCCGTGCCGCAGATGCTGAGGACGTTCCAGGTTGGGTAATGGCCTCTGTTGTAGCCAGGAAGGTGCACAGGCATGTACACTGTCTTGTTTGGAGAGAGTAGGAAGCCGAGGCTTTCGAGGTGGCGGACAACAATGTCTACTTGACTCTGGAAGAGGCGGAGTTCTGCCTTGTGTTGGGCAGAGTCCTTCTTCGGACGTCTATGCCTTGATCGGCGCCACACGGCTATATCGTCGGCATAGGCGGTAATGGTGGTGTCCTTCCTCAGCCCCTTCCCGATGTCGGCTAACATTAGGACGAAGAGAGTGGGTGCTACCACTGAGCCTTGGGGAACTCCCATGTCGACAGGCATTCGCCCGCTCAAGACTCCCTTCCAGCGCACTATTATTGAGCGGCCGGAGAGAAAGGAGCGAACGAAGGAATACAACGCTGGGGAGACTCCGATAGATTTAAGCTTCAGCAGAAGTTTGGCGTGCCATACGGTGTCGAAGGCTCGGGCGATGTCCAGGAAGCAGGTGTGCAGAATCCTCTTCTGCCACTGGGCCTTACGGACATGTTCTGCGAGTCTCACGATGTGGTCATTGATGCTTCTTCCTCTTCGGAACCCTGCTTGAAGCTTCGGGAGTGCACCCTTGGTCTCGATGGTGTGAGTGAGGCGATTTAAGACCATCCTCTCGTAGATTTTCCCGACGTGAGAGGTGAGGGATATGGGTCTGTGGCTGGCCACCATGTGACGTGGCTTGTTGTTTTTGGGGATTGGGGTGACCGTGGCTACTTTCCAGGCACCCGGGACTATTCCCTCTACCCAATATTTGTTAAAAATAGACAGGAGGGTGTCCTGGAGTGGAGGAGGGAGATGTCTCAGTAGGGGGTATGTGATTTCGTCAGCTCCCGGGGATGCCGTGGAGCCCTGGGTGACCCTCAAGGCTCTGCGAAGTTCAAACAATGTAAGGTGGGTGTCTGAGCCCTTTGGAGGGGAGAGATCCATGAGGCTTTCCTCTTCTCGGCGCCTGCTCTGCTGTGCTTCTGGTAGGTGATCCGTGCTACTGGCGTTCCCGAAGTGGTGGAGGAATCCTTCGGCTTTTTCTTCAGGTGTGCGAAGGATTCTCCCGTCTGTGGTGGTCAGGTTCCTGTCGGGGGGGGGTTGTAACGCCTCTTGAGTACCTTGAGTTTCCTCCAGGCTGCACCGAGGTCTTCGTCCTTCCCTTTGGTGTCTTCCCAGTACTGTAGTTTGGCTTGTGCAATAATCCTTTTGCATTGTGCCTTACTTTGTTTCATTGCCTTGTGACTGGCGTCGGAGCCCTCCTCCATGAAGCGTTGATAGGCTCGTCGTTTTCGTTGAACTGCTTCTTTGCACGAAGGAGTCCACCAGGGGTGTCCACGTCTTCCCTGGAGGTCCCTCGTCAGTGGGATGGCTTGGCGTGCTGCGATGAGCAGAAGTTCAGTAAATTCTGCATTGATATCATCCGCTGTTCTGGCGAGGTCCGGATAGTACTGGGAGTTGGCGAGGTATGCTTTGTAGATTAACTTCCAGAGAATTTTATAGGGTCGATAGCGCCGTCGGTAAGGCGATGGCGCCGTGATTTTACGAGCCCGGTTTGAATCCGGGGACGACAGTCGGAATTATTTGATCGACATCACCGTTATTGGTGATCCTATTGAGGTATGACAACGACGATAAGTCCATCAAGGAAACGTACCAGGCTAACCACTAGCTACAAGTTGCCCTGGTCCCTCTGTAAAAAAAAAAAAAAAATAATGATTTCACGAGCCCGGTTCGAATCCGGGGACGACAGTCGGAATCATTTGTTCTACAAAAGATTTTATAGCCAATGGTAAAATTAGATGGCATTATATATCAAGGTCAGATCTCCCCCATTTAATATGGTCATCCAAGTACAAAGATAAGCGGTTGACCTTAAGACAGAAGGAACATAACCTCTAAAATAACATTATTCATATTCTTCCTTATAGAAGTGACAATAAAAGTAATTACGTAAGCCATTACGTATTTGACTGACATTCTATTGCGAAGATTTTTTCTTGGAAATTAAAATATACTATAATCTTTTTGAAATACACCCTTGAAATTCACAATGTATTTGTCTATATTAAATTAATCAAATAAAAACATTCCTTTTGAAGCCAAATAAGTTAAGAGCGGTATACATGAATGGGGCCGAAACGTCCGAGGATCGACAATTTCGTGAGACCGAAACGGACGAGCACGACGAGAACTACCGGTAATATTAATTGTATCTGAATATAATCGTTATCTGCTATTTTGCAGAGATCTAGGCTGCACCACCGTATGACGTTTAGCGTCCGTTGCCCCTTTCGACAATGAAGACTAAGCCACTACGCAGTGCACATGTCGATTGAGAGGGAAAAAATATCCGCGGCCGGTTTCCTGCGACTTAGCATATATCCGTAAAACCGACATTTTCGCGAGGATACTTTATTAAAACCTACTCATTTATAAAATAGATACTTTTGTTAATTTTCGCTGGTATCCCCTTTTATATCCACCCGGAGTCCAAATACCGACGGAACAACTTGACCAGTAACCGATGTGGAAACTTCCGGAAGAGTCGATATTGCCCAAGCTGAAACCACACAATTGAGAGTAAATGCACAATTTCTCTTCAACTCCTAGAAGTAATCTCAAGTCACAAGTTATGGGCGAGTCGGTATATCTACGGTAAAACTTTATAAAGTATAATCGAAGAATGGGAAGAGTACAAACATCTATTGAACTACGTACTGTATCGCCAAACCGTACAGGGAGACGAGTGTAACAACTGCCAACTATCTTCCACCGACGTTGTAATAATGGGCCCAAAACATGTTCACTTAAAAGTGTAATATCATGCAACTGACAAGCTATGAGGAGTGACGAAATTTATGTGGAGAGGAGAGTTGGAAATGGGAGTTGGCGGTGAAAGCTAAAATAGGGACACCGAACACGTGGTGGTATTAGATGGCTGGGAGACGAATGAATGGACCAAGATGATTGGCGGCTAATGGTCAGAAGTGACGACCCCGCATGGAATAGGCAAATAAAATAAAAGTGCATGATCTCAAATTGTAATCAAGCATCAATTAATTTGTCTACGACAGAACGTCGACGAAAGACATAATGTCGAAGGGTCAAAATGTCGACACGACAGATGGCCGAAAGCGACATAATGTCAAAATATGCATTTCATTGATTATTCGGTCATGTGTGCCTTTTATATAAGTGGCACTTGACTAATGATGACTAAAAGAGGTTGTTTGAAGATGGATATTGTTTTAAAGAAAATCTAACTCGGCAATAAAGACCGATATTTCACAAATCACTCGACCCATCATGGCCCGCCCGTCATGATTTTCTTCTTTAACATAACAATGAAGATAAAACAATTTTGATGTTTTTTCCGTGCTCTCTTTTTTTTTTTTTTTTTTTTACTTAATATCTTTAATGGATGATACATGATGTTGATAAATATGCCTCTGATGCAGAAACATATTTTAACAGAAAATTTGCGACCCGATTTGTTGTTTCTGCAATATTCTCTCATATCTAATTTATTGGTAATCAACTGTGAACTTAGTTACAAAATCAAGTAATGTGTAATTCATTACAGTTCCCATTATATTATTTTACTGTAAAATAGGGAAACAAAGGATCTGTGCCACTTGATCAATCTTATACTCAAAATGCTCAACAGATACTTCTTAACAACATAGATATAGCATTATCCTTATCACACACTAATAATTATCATGAAATTAACAAAATGTGGGAAGGTGTCCTCTTGCATGTGGGAAAATGACAAGGTTGGAAAATGGATGTGTGAAAATGTGATGTGTGAAAATGTCCATGACACCGCATCACTTTGGCCATGGCCCCAATTTTGTTTCAACAAACCTTGTGCCCCATAAGAAGAGAAATACCACAGTACAAAATATAATTAGCGTGACTATCCAACAAAACAATGCCTGTTATGCAAATAGATTTTGATAAATCGCATATGGTTTAAATAAGTAATGTAAGAAAGCACAAATAATGCTGAAATGGAATACTAGATTAATGTATCTATCTAGAAACCTGATGAAAACACAAAATATAGAATATAACTATTTCTGGTCCACTAGAATAACACAGTGCATGCCACAATAAGCATTCTTGCCATTGCTGCAGGTAACTGCTGATGTCTCTTCACTTTTCATTTCAGTCTTTGTTATTCTCTTCAAGTGTGATTTCAACTCTTGAACATTTATTGAGGCTCCAATACAAAATATAAACAGGATGACTAGTCAATAAAACATGACCTATTATACAGTCAAAATTGGACAACTTGCTTTTGGTTTAAATGTGAATACTGAAATAATAAAATTGAATACTAAATTAATGTACAGACTATTGCTATTACACCACTGTCTATCTAGAAACATGGTGGAAACACTATAGTTAAAAACAAGTCTTACATAAACTCTAAAAATAACTACTGTCGGTCCAGTAAGGTAAGACAGTGCATGTATTAGCCAGTACTGATACGTGGTAAAATTTATTCTCTTTTCATTTTAGCCTCTGTCATTCTCTTCAAGTGTGAGTTCAACCCTTGAACATTTATTGAGATTGCCAGTGCATAGACACACTATGATACAATTCACATTGGTTCTTGCACAGAAGCATTCTTGGGCACGCATACTTTTCTTACTAAGACAGTATTTGGTGCGTTTAAGATTTGTAGGTTTTACCTCATTCAGCCTGATGGTTGTTACTAACTCTCTTCCAAAGTCAGTAGCAGCAGGGTTGGATAGCTGAAGCATCTGATGCAATTTGTAAGGTGCAAATGTAAGGCATATTCAGTAGGTGAATGGCAACGAATGTTACCAAAGAGATGGGCTCTTAGTGCATCAAAATTACCACCAAAGTAAGTCCTGTCACAGAATGACACATTGATTTGTGTTTTCCCGTTTTTTTTTTCTTTATTTATTTTTTTACGTAAAGTACTCTTTTCATTCCGGTCTCATGTTTCAGTCTGTCCGCCATCCATTTGGGAGTATTACTATTTTCGCGTATTGACTTCAGGGGGATAAATGTATTTTGTGCATTAATAATTAAATCAGTTAGATTGCTATACATTTCATCCAAATCGCTGGCTGGCTGTTGACCCCCGCCCCAGTAGTTTATGTTTGAAGACTAACTCTCACATGGAAAAGAATGGTGATCACCTTTAATTTTTACTATCATCTCTGTTCTGCCACTCTCCCTCCTTAAATCTCCCTTTGACTACCTCACTATGACCCCATCTTCGTCACGATAGACACCACCAAGGATAGGAGGGCTGGAGAAGACCCATGTCGCAACTCCGACAAAAACAACAACGTGTACACCCTGAACACTTGTGTGCCTCGCTTCACAAATGTTTTGGATGCTCATGTGCCAGCTCAGTGCCACGCAGGGAGGGAGGTTGTCCTAAGTTCCGGTGCAGGCTGGGACCAAGGTCTAAATATACAGGTCAGACCGTTTACATTCTTCTGCGCAGCTTCTGACGTCATTTGGCTGAGTCCATTTTCTCTTTGTGATACACTGAAGAAAACTGTGAAACGCCAAGGAAGACAGGAACTATAATATTTTATATATATATATATATATATATATATTATATCATATATATAGACAGGAACTATAATATTTTATATATATTTATATATATATATTTTATATAATATTTGTCAGAATATAACTAATTGCGTGGAGCAGTGCGAGCGAAGGCGACGTCATTTTCGAACGACGGACCAGCTTCAACTGACAGCTATAGGACCCGCTAACCCCACTTTGAACAGCCAGGTGACGTTCACGGGCCCGCTGCGCCAACTCCCTCGAAATTCGGTCGGAAGTGGTTAGACCTTATATTCTTAGATCTTGGCTGGGACATTTGAACTCAACGAACGTCGTCTCTCGTGGACGAATAGGCCTACAAGTAATTCCACCCCTATAGACGGAGACGATTCTCGTCAATTCAAGTGTTGTGAATTTTAACAGCAGCAAAATGACAGCACTTGCAGTATTCTAGACGTGCATCAGGACTATTTAACAATGTGTCTAACATTCGTATCGCTTTAACTTTTCTTAGTTCGTCATTCAGCTTCTCAATATATAATGCAAAGATGATCTGGCAATTGGAGATTCGAGAAAAATAAAAGTTTGCAAACGAAGCCGTTTCTACTCCAACGAATTCTTTTGAATCGCGTGTGTGTGACCGAGGCCGATGGTGCTGCCACCACAGAGAAAGAGACCAAAGGTGAACACACCTGTGCCCGCCACCTGTTTCCCTTTCATCTGTAGGGAGTATCTGTGGTAACAAGCATGTGTGCGCAACACAACACATACAATAAGTTGGAATGGAGAACAAAGTATATTTACAGACCCATAGATTCATACGGAGGTCGGATGAAAAATGAATAAAAGAGTAAATAAGAAGGACAGATAAATAAATAAATAAACTAATTAAATGAATAGGTAAATAACTAAATAAAATAAGTAACGATGATTGTGAAAGTAATGATAATACTAATAATACTAAACTGGATGGCTGCTGACGTTTTGGCGATCAGTGGAGTCGATCGGTCAAAATTTCGGGAGGCTTTTATTTTGTCATAGTTCAAGGAGGAAGAAAAGTATCTGCAGATTTCGAGGTTTCTTGTCTCTTCTTCAACTAGGGTGGAATGTTAAAGATGTCAGTAATTTGGGTATATATCCCCAGAAGTGTAAATGACCTATCTCAGTGAGGCTTCTGACCATTAAATGATGGGAACAGCCTGTCACTGTAGGGGTTCTTATCCATTTCTTTTTTATGAGGAAGGGTTATATTGATTGGTGAACATTTGTCCGGCAAATAATGGAGGTATTATCTCTCAGGTCTGCTGTTTGTGGTCTTTTGTAATTTTGTTCTATGTAGTATGCAAAAGTACTACCATTGTAACGGTGTTAGTAAAGTCTTTTTTTCCAGAGAATTTCTGCTGAAATAAAAATAAGTGTTCTGAGGGGGTACATAATTCCCTGTCTAGCATGTATGTTTAAATACTACATTGTCCGGGATCCACTCACCAAAATATGAGAATACTTGACGGGGTGTGTACGAAACCCCAACGGACAAAAATCCAGCCCAAAACTTCCATAATAAGAGAAGCGGACAAAACCCCAGGAAAGACTTTCCCCCGTGAGCTTTCCTGTGAGCTCATAGTTAGTGTTTGCCTATAAAGCAGCGATCAAATGTTGATGTGTTGATGGCCAGGATTCAGACCCGGAACTGCACCGAGGCAGACAAGGCCCTGCTGAGCGACAGGGACTCACATCTCAGGACTAAACTCAAGGCTCACCTGGACGCGCACCCGGACCTACCCGGACACCTAGGAGACCAAATCCGCGCGACAGGCATGGAAGGGCACCTAAAGGCTCTGAAGCCAGACAGGGCATGCCTGAAATACCGACCTCCAGCCCCGTGGGCATCCCCAACAAGTACTTTCAACCACACACAACTACCACATGCAAAGAATCAGTGCTCACTAGGGGAACTGAGAGACGCTGCACGAACAGCGATCCAGGCAACGGAGTCCCAGAATGGTTTTGTCTGCTACACTGACGGCACTGTCGACCCGTAGAACGGCATAACAGGTGCAGGAGTATACTCCGCAACATACACCGCCGCCTGCCGCACATCAGACCACTGCTCGACCCTACAGACTGAGCTGGTGGCAATGCAAAAAGCCCTGGAGTACTCAAGCCAACTACAAGGGCCGGTGGTCATACACACAGACTCTCTTGCGGTGACACAAGTACTCCAGAAGGACATACCCACCAACATAAACATTATCACAACAATACTCTACCTCCTGCAGCTACACAACAGACAAAATCGCCCAGTCATCATCAACTGGATACCCAGCCACATAGGGGTACACGGAAACGAACGAGCAGATGAGCTGGCCAAGACAACACGCTACCATCCTCACATTGAAATCCAAGTCCAACCATCAACCACATTAATCAAAAGCTGGGCCAGAGACCACCTACAACGAACAAAGGTAGCCAACCACAGAAAATCGATAAACTCGGCATCAGCAAGTGCAAAGTGGTACGAGAGGGCCACCAAACTGCGCCCTCATCCCGCCACCAAGATCGCCGACAGAGGACTCTCCGTGATCATCCACAGGCTCAGGCTGGGGTACAAATGCTGCTGGGAAATCATTGAACGACAGGAAAGGGAATGCGACCACTGCGGGATGAACACCTCAGAACCTCTCCTTCACTACCTGCTAGAGTGCGCTCACACCATCGCCCTGAGAAGAGGTAGACAGTTCAACCCCATGGCCCCCGAAGCTTGGAAGACTGGAGCCGACATAGTTTATAACATCACCGAAAACATAGAACGGCTTGCCCACATCCTGGTCGGATACCCTCCTCCCAGATAACTACAAAAACGCCGGAGTAGCTGAACACAGAGCGACTCAACACTTATGGGCCTCCGAATGGAGAAAGGCCCGTGTGTAGATAAACATTATCTACAAAAAAAAAAAAAAAAAAAAAAAAATTGATGTGTCACTAGATCATCGTGGAGATCATACGTAAAAACAAGGGTGGACAAAAGTTATGCTACCTTGGCCATATGTATACCAAGAAGGCTACTAGCTCCAAGACTATACGATAGGAATGTTCTAAAAGAACATCGGAGTCATGCCAAGGAAAAGCTGCCACTGATTTGGAAATCCAAACAATGATTTCATCAACTGATCATTGCCATCCACCTAGTGATTTTGATGTAGAAGATCCTTGTATCCGGCAGACCATCCTGGCCAATTCAGCAACCAACAGGGCAAGTACTAGTCAGGTTCTGATTGACCACATGAATGGGATAAGTGCTGGGGGAAGACAGGCTCTTGGTCAGTTAGACCCCCAGAGAAGTGGAATGTTCACAGAGCTACTATAGAAAATGAAGACCGCACAAACAATTTGACATGGCTTGCTATACTTTTAATTTGTGTTTTCTATTATTAATAATAATTTGGACATTAAGGTTCGTAGATTGAGTGCTCTACTCTGTGAAAAAAATGCGGCCTTTTTCACATAGCATCTTCGATGTTTTTTCTCTCCCAATATAAACATAGTGCATAGCGTTGGCGCTAATTAGTGCCAATATAACAGCCACTAACCCGAGAGGGAGGATACAAACCCTCCCTCCCAGCTGCTGCTGACTCAACAAGGCCACGAGCAAGTCCATTCTCAAGACGACTCAAGTCAGCTCGCGGTCGCCTCCCGACCTGTCCACCTGATTTATCACCTGGAGGATACCACCACGGCACCACCTTTAGGGGACGGACCACTGGGGAGCCGGTGCCGAACCTCTACCGAGTCCCCACGATTCGCGCTTGAGTCACCTGATCTTGACAGCCAATCAGCCCTCCACGACGCGTCCCGAACCACGCACTCCCCTCACCCCACCTCAAACCATGGCCAGGACGAGCCATCGTCCCACAGGTTTCTTTAAAAAATGATAATAATGACGAACAGACAAAAAGACAAATAGGCAAATAAATAAAATCATCCACATCCCCAAATAAACCTGAACACAAATTAAATCACAAGAAATAACCACATAACATTTTTAACGGTAACATAATATTCTTTGTACGTTACACCCTCAATTTGTAACAGAAAACTCTAAGTATTTACAGAAC
Organism: Oratosquilla oratoria; assembly: GCF_046742065.1. NCBI lineage: Eukaryota > Metazoa > Arthropoda > Malacostraca > Stomatopoda > Squillidae > Oratosquilla > Oratosquilla oratoria. Next base: position 40,647,481 of record NC_134780.1, read on the forward strand.
TGAACGCCCCTCTCCGCAAGCTAACACAGCATTCACTCCGTATAAAGACTCAGGTCGGAGCCGGGATCAACAGTTGCAGGTGAACCTAGACTCATGAGGAGTCTAGGGTATGGCAGGTCAATGGAAGTCAAATTCAAATTTCAAATTTCAAAATATTTATTGACATCTAGAAATTATACATCAAAAGGGGTGTATTGGCATGCTAATATACACAGTAATGTTTTATTATGTATACAATGTGGCAAGTCATCAATATCCAAGTTATCAGCATGTACATAAATATTCACAGCACAAATTACGCAATCATTGAAATGTAATTTAGTATAAAGTATTTCAGTTCCATTAATTCTTGTATCCATACATAGATTAATTGGTATACTATTATTGGCAAAACTAACCTTCTAGTATTATTTGTTTCACTAACTAATAATTCAAACTTTTGATATCCAGCCAATTGGAAGGGTACACCACCAGTACCTACATCTTGGAATGATATCTTTGCTGTTCACATTCCATGTAATACATTTCAACTCATTTCCTCCATTTCTTTGAAGATCCTCTCCAATTTTCTCTGTCGTTTCAATTACATTTGGGATTATAAAATGTTGTCTTACAGCACTGGCCAAAAGGGTTGCATTGTTACCTGCATCCTCTCATTGGTTTTGTTACATTCCTCATTTTCTCTTGAGTAGTTTGTCTCAATTTGTTTAAAAGAATCAGGTCCCTTACTATCTTTATTTTCCCTTGGCTCTTCATTCACGTTTCTTTCCTGTTTGCACATATCATTCAACCAGCTTTTCATTTTCATGAATATGTTTTTCAATTCCCTTGGTTCACTAACAAGTGTTTCTACAATATTGATTTGTGTGCTTGGCAAGTCAACATTCTCCTGCAGTTGTTGTATTTTTTCCTTGCCTTTTCTTTTTCCCTTCGTTCTCATACATTTTCAACCGGCCCGTTTTTTGCCAGCGGGTCGCTTGTTTTCTGGCTGCTTTGCTACCGGTTTTCCTGTACCACTTGCATGTTGAACAGGGCCTTTTGCTACACAACCTTGAGTTTGCATGATGTCCTTGTCCACAACTGCAGCATTTTGGGACGACCTTCTCTTTGTTCTTAATCTTTTCACTACATTCTCTCGAGTCATGATTTATACCACAGTACCTACATAGATAGTTGTTCTG